>NC_138205.1:96417500-97017500 GCF_964194415.1 Vipera berus | reverse complement strand
CTTTGCTTGCTTGTGCGGCCTGGTTTCTGGCATGCTGAAAACTGGTGCCACTCCGTGGATCAGGGTTTGGGCATCCCTGCTGTATAATACAACCATCTTGTATTGTGGTTAAAGGTGAAATTCTCCAGCCAACCATTCAAATATTTCAATAGATAGATATCTGAAACTATGGAAAGTAATTTTTTGGTGCTTCATATGCAGCAAACTGCCTCAAAAAGCTGTGCTTTAATAAATTACACAAGCTTTTAAAGGGTAGTCACTATTTGTTGTAGTAGTTGTATATGGATATGAATCCAGGTTCCTGTAGCCTTAGAGTTCTAATTACCTCATTGTCTTAATTTAGTTTCAAGTATACTATATTGTTAAAGGGACACGGTGGCTCAGTGGGTTAGGATGCTGAGCTTGTCGATCAGAAGGTCGGCAGTTTGGCGGGTCGAATCCCGAGTGCCATGTAACAGAGTGAGCGCCTGTTACTCGTCCCAGCTTCTGCCAACCTAGCAGTTCAAAAGCACGTAAAAATGCAAGTAGAAAAATAGGGACCACTACGGTGGGAAGGTAACAGTGTTCCGTGCACCTTTGGCGTCTAGTCATGCCGGCCACATGACCACAGAGATGTCCTCGGACAAGCGCTGACTCTTTGGCTTTGAAACGGAAATGAGCACCGGCCCCTAGAGTCGGAAACGACTAGCACACATGTGTGGGGGAAACTTTACCTTTACCTTTTATACTATATTGTACATCTATAAATTTTCTGTTTCAAATAAAATCTGTGAAATTTGTGCCTGTTAGGAAAACAGTGCAGAACAAAGGGCAATGTATAAGTCATAAAGAAAGCTGTAGTGCCTAAACTCCAAGAAATCCAGTGTGTGTTTAAACGGTCTCAAATGGAAAATATGAAGATTACTGGAAGCAAATGTGTTAGTCCACAACCTCCTCATGACCTTCTGGTCAAAAAAAAATGAGGAGGAGGTGATGGACCCCTTAGTCAGGCAGGAAGCTAAGAAGTACAGATCATTTTTAAAAATGCACACAAATGCAATATTTGAATGATTGTTGGGGAAGAAAAAGGAATCTCTAAAGAAAATGGATCATATTTTCCTGGCGGACCATTCTTATTAGAGGAAGTAAGGAGAACCCAGTTTCATTGCCAGATTACTAGGCCTTACTTAGCATGCCAGAAACACTTTCCAATTGAACTAAATAGAATAAGAATAGAAAATCTCCCATTTCAACAATCTTTAACTCTTGATTACCTGAGTGCAAACCAATGAACTGAGATCTTCGTTAGTTCTTTTATAAACTGGTACCTGTTGGCAATGGTGGGATTCAAATATGTGAACAACCAGTTCTCTGTGTGATTGCTGCTTCGGGAAGTCCATTCTGGGCCTGGGCAACAAAATATTAGCTCCCGGTTCTGTCAAACTGGTGCGAACTGGCTGAATCCCACTACTGCCTATTGGGTGTAAGAAATTTAATTCATTTTTCATTTATACAAACTAGGGTGATTGAGTTGAAAATAGTAGGTTGCAAAATGTTAGAAGACAGAAAAGAACTGTTTTTCCCTCTTTGAACATAAGTGTCATGATGTGTGTGTGTGTGTGTGTGTGTGTGTGTGTGCATGCACGCACACATGTGTGCTTATGCATATGTGACAAATTAAGTTTTAAAAATCAATTCTCCATTCCAAACACCAACTGCATGGGCTTGCTTACATCAGATTTATCTTCTTCCAAGATGACTGCTGTATCTCACTTTGGAGAAACTTTTGCCTGCAGGACAGCAGTGGCCCTTCGCAATTTCCATTGTTGAATGTACATCATGATCTTGCATGTACAGCTGAAAAGGCCAGAGCCATTGTTGAAACAGTGCCATACTCATTTTGTCCTAGGGATGAAGCCTTTAGGTTTTCTGGATACTTCTTCCTTTAAACAAAGCAAATTATTATTATTTTAATAGGTTTTTATTGATTTTCCAATGTTACAACAGTATCTTTGAAAAGCAACGTGGTGTCTGGGTTACAATAGTTCCATTTCATACAAATACATATTATTACAAATCTCCAATTTATTGTGACCAGTATTTCCTCTCCTTTTTCCTTAAATACATATTATCTCTTATCTAAATTAACATACTTCTTATTGTTATCCATCTGTTATTTAGTAGTTTTCTTACATTTGTCAATACTTTTGTATATTTTATATTTTAACATTCCATCTTTAAAACCTCAAACACCTTATATATTTTTCCAGCTTTAGTTTTGCATTGATATTAAAATTAAACGATTGAAGTTTCTCATTTTTATATTTCTGGGGGACCTCCCTTCCCTTCACATAATTCTCTCCAATACCTGGTAATATAAGTACACTTCTTATCTATCTGATTTCCATATCAGCGTTAGCAATACAATATAATATTCTTATTTTCATTATGATTTCCACATATTGACAAATAGCCAAACTTTTTTCCACTTTAACATTTAATACATCCTTTCTTATCACTACATCCAAGTATATTAATTACATCATTCTTAATATATATATATATATATATATATATATATATATATATATATATATATATATATATATATATATATATATATATATATATATATATATATATATATGGATCTTTGGTTATTCAGGTTTTTTCCGCGTAGAACTAGAGGTGTAGGGGCGACGTTTCGACGGAATCCCATCCGTCATCATCAGGCTGGTGGCTTCTGCTTCCTTCTTCTGGGAGAAGCATGTGGCTGTTTGTTCCTCTTTTTTAAACTGCCAGAGGGGGTGTGTTCTGTGGGTGGAGGTGTGCTCTGATTGGGTGGGGGAGTAAGTGTGTTCTGATTGGGTGGGAGTGTGTTTTGAATGGTGGGTGTGTTCTGATTGGGTGGGGGTGTGTTTTGAGTGGATGGGCTGGTCTCAGCTGCCAGCCTTAGACCTGAGCTGGTGAGTTGTGCTGCTTTTGTTCGGCTTCGTGTTTGTGGTGGTGCCATGTTTTTATAGTGGGTGTCAGTTTGCTTATTGTGTGGTTTGGAGGGGTTTAAAGTGGCTGATGTTGCAGCTGTAGTTAGGTTTCTGTTTTGTGGTTGTGCCTCGTTATCATTGTGGGTTCGGATTTGCTTTTTGAATGGTTGTGTGGTGGTGATGTCATGTGGTGTTATCATGAGTTTGGGTCTATCATTCTTGGTGGTTGGGACTCGTCTGTCAATCAAGGCGGGTTTCCAAATGGTTGGTAGGCGAGAGGTATCATCTCGTTTGTTTATGCTGTGGGGGCGTTTTTCTATCTCAATGGCTTCTCTGATTATTCTGTTGTTAAAATGTTCAATTTTGGCGATAGTTTTGGTTTTTTTAAAATCAATTTCATGTCCCGTGGCTTCAAAGTGTTGGACCAGGGATGAAGTTTGTTCTCCTTTTCTGAGTGAGTTTTTGTGCTCTTCAATGCGTGCACTTATTCTTCTGTTGGTCTGTCCGATGTATGTGGTGGGGCAGGTGGTGCATGGGATTTCGTATACTCCTTGGTTTTCTAAGCCAATTATGTCCTTGGGGTTTCTTAGGATGGTGGATATTTTTCTGTCTGTGTAGAATGCTGTTTTGATGTTGTGTTTTTGGAGGACCTTGCTGATTCTGTCTGTGGTCCCTTTTAAGTATGGGAGGAGGGCTTTGCCATTTTCTTGTTCTCTGTCTTGTGTTTTTGTGGGTGTCTCTCTTCGGATTAAGTTGGTAATCGTGTTTCTTTGGAATCCATTGGCTGTTAGTACATTAGTGAGAGTGTGTAGTTCGGTTTTTTGGTGTTGTTCGTCAGCTAGGTGTTTTGTTCTGGAGATGAGTGTCTTGGCTACGGAGTTGATCTGTGCTGGGTGGTGGTGTGAGAGTGCGTTCAGTTAGCGGTTTGTGTGTGTTTTTTTATGGTAGATAGTGTGTCCTAGGGAGCCGTTGGATTTCTTGTAGACTAAGACATCAAGGAAGGGAAGTTGATTGTTAGCTTCTGTTTCCATGGTGAATTGTATTTTGGGGTGTAGGCTATTGAGGTGTGTGAGGAAGTCATCCAGTTTTTCTTTGCCGTGTGGCCAGATTACGAAGGTGTCATCTACGTATCTGAGCCAGAGTTTGGGTTTGTGGTTGGATTTTTCTAGAGCGAGGGTTTCAAAGTGTTCCATGTAGAGGTTTGCGATGACAGGTGAAAGGGGTGATCCCATGGGTGCTCCTTCCATTTGTTTGTATCTTTGTCCATTGTAGATGAAGTATGTGTTAGATAGGCAGTGGTTGGTCAGATCTAGGATGTGTTTTGGGGGGTTGTATTTATTTAGGATAGCTGTCAAGGCTTCTTTGATTGGCACTTGGGTGAAGAGGGATACGACATCGAAGCTCACAAGTAGGTCACAGGGCTGTAAGTTTAGTTTGCTTATGATCTCTATGAATTGGAATGAATCTTGTACGTGTGAGGTGATGGAATTTGCGTAAGGCTGTAGTTGTTTGGCAAGAAATTTGGCTAGATTTTGTAGAGGTGAGCCTATGGAGCTGACTATGGGTCTGAGTGGGGTTCCTTCTTTGTGTATCTTGGGCAGACCATAGAGCTTAGGACATCTGGATGATTTTTCTCTGGGAATGATTGTTTTCTGGATCTCTTCACTGATGGGGGTGGCTTTTATTTTGGATTTTGTGGTTTTTTCCAGGTAGGTGGTGGGATCTGTCTTGAGGAGTTTGTATGTGGAGTCTCGGAGTAGGTTGGATAATTTGGTATGGTAGTCAGATGAGTTCATTACCACCGTGGCGTTGCCTTTGTCTGCTGGCAGAATGATTATGCTGGTGTCATTTTTTAGGTTAAGTAGTGCTGTCTGTTCCTCTTTGGGTAAGTTGCTTTTGGGTGGAACAAGAAAATGGCAAAGCCCTCCTCCCATACTTAAAAGGGACCACAGACAGAATCAGCAAGGTCCTCCAAAAACACAACATCAAAACAGCATTCTACACAGACAGAAAAATATCCACCATCCTAAGAAACCCCAAGGACATAATTGGCTTAGAAAACCAAGGAGTATATGAAATCCCATGCCCCACCTGCCCCACCACATACATCGGACAGACCAACAGAAGAATAAGTGCACGCATTGAAGAGCACAAAAACTCACTCAGAAAAGGAGAACAAACTTCATCCCTGGTCCAACACTTTGAAGCCACGGGACATGAAATTGATTTAAAAAAAACCAAAACTATCACCAAAATTGAACATTTTAACAACAGAATAATCAGAGAAGCCATTGAGATAGAAAAACGCCCCCACAGCATAAACAAACGAGATGATACCTCTCGCCTACCAACCATTTGGAAACCCGCCTTGATTGACAGACGAGTCCCAACCACCAAGAATGATAGACCCAAACTCATGATAACACCACATGACATCACCACCACACAACCATTCAAAAAGCAAATCCGAACCCACAATGATAACGAGGCACAACCACAAAACAGAAACCTAACTACAGCTGCAACATCAGCCACTTTAAACCCCTCCAAACCACACAATAAGCAAACTGACACCCACTATAAAAACATGGCACCACCACAAACACGAAGCCGAACAAAAGCAGCACAACTCACCAGCTCAGGTCTAAGGCTGGCAGCTGAGACCAGCCCATCCACTCAAAACACACCCCCACCCAATCAGAACACACCCACCATTCAAAACACACTCCCACCCAATCAGAACACACTTACTCCCCCACCCAATCAGAGCACACCTCCACCCACAGAACACACCCCCTCTGGCAGTTTAAAAAAGAGGAACAAACAGCCACATGCTTCTCCCAGAAGAAGGAAGCAGAAGCCACCAGCCTGATGATGACGGATGGGATTCCGTCGAAACGTCGCCCCTACACCTTTAGTTCTACGCGGGGAAAAACCCGAATAACCAAAGATCCACATACGAACACCCGCAAAAACCTCAGAAAACAAATTATATATATATATATATATATATATATATATGTGTGTGTGTGTGTGTGTGTGTGTGTGTGTGTGTGTGTGTTTGTGTGTGTGTGTGTGAGAAAAGTTAACTATTTAGATTACCTTGCTAGGCCCCAAACATGGGGCAAATCTTTATTTCCTGTTTTCAGCCTTGAAGGCCATCGAACAGGCTGTAGTCACACCGGACAGTTCATATATTTTGTGTAAATTACTAACAAAGAATTAAGGGAGACTGAGATGCATTTCTGACTCTTTAGTCTTCATCAGTCAGACATACCCTTCTGAGATTCGAACCTGGGCTGATTGCATATTAGGCAGCATATTTATATATATATCTTAATCAATTTCATTTAAACAGCTCAATATTTCAATTTAAGTTAATATTCATACATCTATTTTTATCTACTCATCAAAACAATCTCTTATAGCCCAAATACAATCCTGTCTATTTTAGTATTTTCCATTTCAAGCCTCTTAAATTATTATTTTATTATTATTTATTTATTAAATTTTTATACCGCCCTTCTCCCGAAGGACTCAGGGCAGTGTACAGGGCAATAAATATCAGAATATAAATACAAAAGTTAAAAGAAGTTAAAAGAATTAAATAATCATGCCCAATATAATACAATGATTAAAACTATGTTAAAATTAGATCCAACCCTAAACCCATCAAACCAGGCCAGATTGTTCAAATAAATAAGTTTTTAAATCAGATTAAATATGTTCAATCTTCTTCAATCTTATTCTTGCTTTTTTCCTTTGCTATATCATTTTTCACTTCTTTGCTTCAGGGTCATCAAAGAATTCTTGTATTATTGTATCATATTGAAGTGACCCTCCAATCTTCATTTTTGAAGGGTTGAGGGGTCTAATAAAAACACCATATCTTCTCATTATTTTCACCTCTTGATATAATTGTCCTGGACTGTATAATTTTTCTTCCATTTGTTTCTCATTTTGCTCCTCAAATGTCTGTGCTGGTTGAGTAATTAACTCTTCTGTCAGTGTATTTGATTGTTCAGTTTCATCTGTTAAGTTCTTTCCCAGTAAATTATTAGTTATAGTCACAATTTGAGTTTGCTTCTCCAAGACGCTTTATAGTTTTTTTCCCAAAAGCTCTTATTTTATCACCGGCTGCAGAAAGGAATTGATAAGTTTGGTAGGTTGTTTTCAACATAGCATAGATTTGTTTTTGTATTTCTTCCATGGTGAAGTCTCACATCTGGTATTCAAGGTTATTCTTGTTTTTAGAATGTCAGATTGCAATTTCAGGCTTAGCCACTGAGTGTCCCACAAGTGCTTAGAAAGTTCTTTTCTTTTCTTTTAGGGAACTGTCTGTTAATTTCTTTCCAATTTATTTTTTCTATTTTAGAAGAGCAGAGCCAGATTTTCAAATAAAAGTAGGAAATAAGGAGTAGGTAGTCCAAAGCTTTTAGTCCACAAATTATAAAGTTCTAGTAGAGGTCCAAATCAATTTTTCAACTTTTTTTTTAAAAAAAAAACACCCCTGGAGGCTTGGTCACCACTAATTTGAAGGGAGGGTTAAACTGCCCCCTCCCTCTCCACAGGGGGGATGGTACTTAGCAACTCATTTAGGTGGAAAGAAGAAGATTAGGGTATAAGAGAGGAATCTTACCCAGTCTCTTCCACGCTGCTTTAATGTTGCCTGGCAGTAAGTGTGACTTCAGCTGTCTGCAGCCTAGTAACTGGCCATGTTGCTATGGCTGGCCTTTCGTCTGCCAGTTCGAAGGGAATGCAGGCACTAACGGGAGGGTTGCAGCTCCCCCACATTTCTGCAAAAGCCCCTTCTTGCTGGTTGCCCCTCCAGGGCAATTCTTCAGCCTTTTTAGGACCCCCCAGCGATGCAAAATTGGACGTGGAAGACGAGAGCCATCCTCCAGATGTCCATAACAGCAGCATTGGCAAACCGGAAGTCTAAACAAAGCAAATTAATTAGAGAAGCATTCCTTTCTAAGCAGAAAAATTAACTAAAATAAGGGTTTTCCCTTCCTTAGATCAGACATTTTGCCATTTTGCCATAAAGCATATATATATATATATATATATATATATATATATATACATATATATATATATATATATATATATATATATATGTGTGTGTGTGTGTGTGTGTGTGTGTGTGTGTGTGTGTGTGTGTGTGTGTGTTTTAAAGACTTTGAAAGTTGTAGTGTGATTGCCTAATACTTACACGTGTATTTATTTCCTCCTGCTTTGTGGGATGAAATGTCTATGTAGAAATTGCCCTCTTCATTGTTTTACTAGTACCTGTTCTGTCCCAGCCTATGTACGTCCTTGTTAAATGCACAAGGACAAAACCCCTTTTGACAAGTAGGCTGGAGACTCAGAAGAAAACAAACCCCTTTTAATATTGGTAACAAACCTGCCAAATGGTCCAAAGGCAACAAAAAACAATGCAAATGGAGAAAATTGTCCACATGAAACACAATGCAAAACAGAGAATTATTCACTAGCAAGACTAACAGAACATGATCCCATGAAGTACTTTACAATGGTTGCCTTCAGCAACCAGCACCGTTCACACATTCCCCTTTTGTAATTCAGTCCTCAAGGCATGGCTTCTCAATGCCTTCTTCCCCTCACCCAGAGTCGCCCCATTGCCTCCCTCTGGCCTACTCTCCTGGCCTGTCTTCATTTGTGGGCTTCTCTCATGTCCTCCAGCTATGCGTCTTCCGAGTCCAACCCAGCCTCCCCACACAGCAGCATCTCATCCTGAGCACAAGTGGAAGGGCCAAGCTCCTCACTTGAATGTAAGTCTTGAAGCTCATCAGACCCTTCTTCTGACTCCGATGGTTCCCCAGGCCCCTCCTCCTCCTCCTCAGATTCCCCAGACTCAGCTGCCGGGATCACAGGCTGGCATGGAATCACAACAGTACCAGAGCTGTGCAAGCATTAAAAAGAGCAAGTAAATGTCTCTTTCCAAACATTAAAGCAACCATGACATACCTCAAATGTTTTCTCTACATGTGATGTGCATTTACAGCCAACCATTGCACTAGAAAAACCAGCAAAGTGAAGACACAACTGGAGTCAGCTTTGGAACACCCCTTGCAAATGGGTGTGATACAACACACACTCAGGCTTCTGAATACAGGAGCTGGCCATGTATATGTAACCAATTGCATTGGTTGACGATTAGCTAGTGACCCAGAATCAAGATTACATTTTATATATATAATGTTCTGAATGATTTTTGTCTTGACTTAATGACCAATGTCTTAAATGATTAAAATCATAAATTACTTATAACAAGGATACCTAACACATATATTTAATAAGTAACTAAGATGATCAAGTTCTGCTTTGCGCATGAAGATTTGCAGAGTATCACACTGCAATTACTTGTGGTTGAATTACTTGATCAAGTGTTTCCCTGAAATCTGTGAAGAACCAAGTGTTTTCACATAAACAATGTGAATTATTCATCTGCAATGATTTCACCAGGCCCTACGCTATATAAGTTCTGAATGAATTCTTTCTATTTAGGTTTCATTCTCCCTTTTCCATACCTTTTTAATGAATACATTTTTGTAATTTTTAAAATTGTTTTTTTATTATTGCACTCTAATATTTTATCATAAATTTCTTTCAGATATAACTGAGGAAGAACATATAATTTTATTACATAAATAAGCCAATCAGGAATGATCTTTCATATGTTAAGTAGCTTCTTCTGATATACCTCCTCATAACCCTCCTCCTGGGTTGCATAAACAGAGGCATAGAATCAAGATTATGCAAAGTATTAGTACTGTTTTATAAAACCCTAGTGAGACCACACCTGGAATACTGCAATCAGTTTTGGTCACCATACTACAAAAAATATATTGAGACCTTGGAAAAAGTTCAGAGAAGAGCAACTCAGATAATCCAAGGCCTGGAGACTAAAACATATGAAGAGCAGCTGCAGGACTTGGGTTTTGCTAGTCTAAAGAAAAGAAGAAATAGGGGTGACATGATAGCAGTGTTCCAGTATTTGAGAGACTGTCACAAAGAAGGAGGTCAAACTATTTTCCAAAGAACCAGAGGGCAGGACAAGAAACAATGGCTGGAAACTGATCAAAGAGAGAAGCAACCTGGAATTAAGGAGAAAGTTCCCAACAGTGAGGACAATTAACCAGTATAACATCTTGCCTTCAGAAATCATGGGTGCTCCATCACTGGAGGTTTTTAAGAAGAGACTGGACAGTCACTTGCCTGAAACTGTATAAATTCTCCTACTTGAGCAGGGGGCTGGACTAGAACACCTCCAAGGTCCCTTCCAGCTCTATGCTATTCTAATATTATAGTTCAGCACTATCTGGACAGCAACAGTTCTATATCCTGGCTCTTTTCTACATACAAATAAGTCCTTTAAAAGTATTTCTGAAAACTAAAATAAAAGATGATTCTTGATAGTTTGCAAAGATTACTCTCTTCTGTTGAAATACAACAGAATTGTTGTATAATTTTGAAAGGAATGTTTCTTAAGAGACACTTGCCATATACATTCTTATTTTCATTCTAGGATTGATTAAAAATGTGGAAGGTGTTAAGGACAATCTTTTAACGGTCCTTGAGATGGACCTAATATCTAAAGAATTGCTGCATTTCAGATGTGATACACTTCAGATGTGAGAACTAGTTCTTACAAGTCAGAGGTAAACAGCCTAAAATAAGACTAATTCAGTAACATAATAAAAAAAACAGCTGGAAACAATTCCTCTGAGGTTAAAATAAAAAAGAAAAGCTTCAGATTTGTTGCATCAAGCAGATGGGATAGAAGTTAAACACAGATGAACCTCAATTCCACTATAAATAGGGCCTGTGTTTGGAACATAGCAGTTTTTAGAATTCTTTTGTAATAGCTTCATTACCCCTTTCAATAAAATTATATCTCTGAGATCTGCATTCTTAATTCCAGTTATACTGTTTGCTGAAAGAAGCCTGGTATCAGATCACATATTAGGAAGAGTATTTACTAATGGATTTGGGGAGAGTAAAATGTGACAACTGATTTGGGGAGGGGGGGTGAGTTTTCTCCTACCTATATACATTTTACATGAGAAAGCAGAATCATGAAATTTTCTATAGTACATTTTGGCATTTTTCTTGTATCACCTTAAATTATAAAATTATGCAAGTAGAAAGATTGTTTTTATTTCCATCAAGGCTGATCTGTTCCTATATTTAGAAAAATTAACTGATCTTGGGGAAAATTTAAATTTAAATCCAGGAGCTGATATTTAGTGTACACTTGTATGAAGAAACCTGAACAGTTGCTTTTAAAAAAAAATCACAATGCTTCAAATGGCAGGGCAAAATCTGGACTGAGCTCCATTAACAGATTGGGATATTGGTGGTGGTGTAAGAGAATTCTGTGCAACTGTTACAGCAATGGCAATAGCATTTAGGCTTATGTACTTCATAGTACTTTATAACACTCTTTGGGTAGTTTACAATTGTCAGTATTAACAGTATTGCCCCCATCAATTTACAGACTTCAGAAGGATGGAAGGCTGAGTCAACCTTGAGTCAGCCAGGATCGAATTCCAGGCTGTGGGCAGAGTTTGCCTGCAATTGTGCATTCTAACCACTGTGCCACCAGCACTCCTTATAAACAGAACACCAGTGTTGGTTCCATTTTATTTATGATCAAAGGCCAACTTTGAATGTCAGCAGCACTCCATGCCACTTGGAGTGTTGGTGACATGACAATATTTTTATGAAATATCATGCAGTGTCAGTAACACATGATGCAGTTCTTACAGTATCATCTGTAAGAACACAGATTCTTTTAAGTTTTTATGAGGCTAATGAAAAGAATTGAGGAGAAAATTAGGCAATGGAACATTTTGCTTTCTTTGAATTCAGGGTAGGTAAACATCTAGAAAATGAGCCATTATGTGGAAGCAGAGATGTATTGGCTTTTGTTTCATTACCCTCAGGCACTTTATCTTATTAATTTCTTCAGAAGAGCTCTTTGTAATGCAATTGGCCCCACAGCACAAATGGGGCAATCTATGAAAGACATATGAAATTAAGCTTAACGTAGCATTTAAAGGGAAACCGGCTGACACAGAGCTGACTTTGAGGCTTGTGCTGATGACTGAGAAATACATGCAATTTTAGGGACTATTGAGTAGTTGTCAGACAGAGGAGGTTTTTTTTTAATACATAAATTCCACTCACATTATTAACAATATTAATTCATTCTGGTTAATCATGTGTGCCAAATGTGTTGATCAGTCTTGATTCTTGGGCAGTTCAATTATAAACAGTAATAACTGCCAGATTTGAGTTGCTAAAGAAAAACAGTTGTTATAAAACAACAAAATAGAAACAATCCATATTATCAGACCACCAAAAAAGTTAAGAGTTTGGCACAATTATTAAAGCCATTGTTCTACCAAGTTCAAATCCAGACCACACACACGCACACTGCTTCAATTAAAATAGATTTCATTTTCTAGAAAAGCACTGGAGATTTATAAAATAAAACAAAAACAAAACAAAACAAAACTCCAAATCATACTGGCAAAGGCAAAGCTGTATGATTTTAGAGGTAACACCAATATGCTTAATGGTTGATTACAAAACAGCAAAGCCTTTGGTTAGCAAAAATGTTGAAACTAAACATTTATACATTCTCTTGCTGTATTAAGCCAGGGTTTTCTTAATTATCCCATTATTCCTTTATATGAATTTAAAGAGTAAGTGCAATTCAGCCTTCCATATATTCCCATTAGGGCTATATTAACTTTTTCTTATTTATTGATAATGTCTTCATTATTAGCCATTATATGGCTCATACTGATGGCCATATTATTAGGATTAATGCAAATGTAACCTAGTATCATTCTATACATTTTTAAGAAACATTGAAGCCTGCTGTAGAAACAATTCACCAAACCAAAGAAATATTTGCACAGCCTCCCTGCCAGCTTAGTCTATAGGTAAATTTCTTGTTACCTACCAAGTGCAATCAACATTACCCAAGTATAGAAAGCACCAGTATAAATACCATAAACACCACAGTTTTCACCTTAATGCAAACTGTCTCAGGCTTTCCAATGCTTATACATGGGTTCAAACTTTCTGTTAGCATAAGCAGAACATTGAAAATTCAGCAAAACCCTGACAAGGCAAATTTAAAAGAGGAAAAGCCTTCCATTCCATATAAATTTATAAGAGCCTTGGTGGAGCAGTGGGCTAATGCCTCCTTAAGTAACACCAACTGCCTGCAATTAGTGCAGGTTCGAGTCCCACCAGGCTCAAGGTTGACTCAGCCTTCCATCCTTCCGAGGTAGGTAAAATGAGGACCCAGATTGTTGGGGGCAATTAAGCTGACTTTGTAATAATGCCGCTTGGGGGGGGTGTGTGAAAGCCCTAATAAGCAGGCATATACATAGAATGAAGGCTACTGCTAAGCTTGTAAGCCGCCCTGAGTCTTCGGAGAAGGGCGGGATATAAATGGAATTAAAAAATAAATAAATTAGCCAATTAATTGAAGGTTGCATACATATGGAACCCAAAGGCCCATACTGACATACGAATTAGTATAGGACTCATGAGAAAAGTTGAGTCATTATACATGTCTGAAAAAGTTAATGTTCCAAACAAAAATTAAATAAATTGTACAGATTAACTAAGCAGACTCTGTGTGTGTGTGTGTGTGTGTGTGTGTGTGTATGGGTGTGTAGAACTTCTTTATGCAAACAATAAAGATTTGATCCTTGCTCAAGGTAACAGAAAATGTTCTAAAGAAAGCACAATAGGAATCCACTTCAAAGAGTTTCTACCATGGAAACATAGACTCAATAGGAAAGTATAAAATAAGGTGATTATATTTCCAAATTTTTAGAGATGGTGGAATTCTTTGAGGAAAAGGGTGACTTTTGGCATACAATGTTGTTGTTGTTACCTTGGATGGTAAATGTTGGGAGAAGTCAGAAAACTATTGAGCAGAGAACTAAATGTCTAAAATCAACAGTGTATCCACTAAACTACCCTCCTGCTCTTGAAGACAGTGAAGATTGAGAGTGTTGAAGATGGACCTTCAGTCCTATAAGAGGGATGTAGGAAAATTCCAACTTGTTCTTTGCAATGAAGAGGCAGATGTTCAGCCTTAGTAGGATTTTTGATATAGAAATTAGCAGTATAGGACAAGTGAGTGTTACAAATAGAGTAAGAACAAAAGTCAGCCATCACTTCTATGGATCAGCTGCAGAATAGTTCTGACAGCATTAAAGAGAAATGGATTGCCAATCCTTTGGTTCTCACGAGACCGCATTGATTTTAATAGAAATTTTTTTACTTAGATCATCTTTTTTGTTGGCATAGCATTAAGCCTCACAAGACATGAGAACTTTGGGAAACAAAATCCTCTTTATGTCTATCAGCTTCTTTTGTCAATTTGTAAAATGGTGTTCTCCTGGCACTCTCTCCTTCTCTCTTTCTCCTACTCTCTCTCTCTCTCTCTCTCTCTCTCTCTCTCTCTCTCTCTCTCTCTCTGTATCTCTGTCTTTCTGTCTGTCTCTCTCTCATTTTATAATTTTTATTAAAGAATAAAAATTATACTTTCTAAAAATTATACTGTTAAAGTAAACTATACATTTACTTTGTTACTTTATTAAGAGAATAAAAACCATAAGAAAAAAAAATAAAGATAACAAAGAAGAACAATAAATAATGAAAAAAGAAAAGAAAAAGAAAAAATATGAAGAGGTGGTTTCTGATCTTCTGGACAGCAGTTATGGATATATTTTTACTTTGCCCTCTCTCTTTAAGTCTATATCACAATTTCCTTCTTGCCATAGGCTACCTTTTCTAATCTTCCCATAATCTCATAGATCATTTTTCTCTTCTTTAGCAACAGATCCATAAAGGGTTTCCAATCATTAATAAATTAGATTAATTTTACAATTTCTGCTAGTTCCATCCATTCCTCTATTGTGAATATTTGAAAATCTTTCCATTTTCACACATCTAACCTGATTTCAGTTGTATGTTAATCTTTACAATACTTTGTATCATTATATGTATTTGAACACAGAAATTTCTGGCATTTTTACAAGTCGAGAAAGCTTCGCAACTCTGTCTCAAGCTGGTTCACTGTCATTATGGAGGGATATCTCAGGCTTCATTGCTCAAAGGATGGGGTGTAAAAATGGCTGTAAGCCCATCCAAAGAGCACAGCTAGGAATTGGATGATGTTCATAACTCTTTATATGCTGAAAAATATTTGCTTCAGTTAATTTTTCCACCACTATTTAACCACACCAGCCATGGCTAGGAAATTCTCTGTCTTGGGTTTGCTAAAATATATTTAAAGAGTAGCCTATTATGAGCTCCACAACAGAATTAATTTTGTAATATTTTCTTATATTACCATGTGTTGTGCACTTCCACAAGGTCACACATGCATTAAAATAATCTAATAAATAATACAAACCATACAATTTAAATAATATTTGGTTATTAAATAAACATAAACTCTCAAATCAAGGTCATCTCCTGAAGCTTTAATAGGCATATTCATGTTGCATTGGCAACAAGTGGAAGAAGTTTGCCATTGCCTTCTTTGAGGACATTTTTGAAAATTAGTTATCAATATAGTCAACAACCAGGGGATTTTCTGCTGTGTTTGATTCAACTTAGATTCTCAAATTTAGCTAGATGCTGCCATGATGAAGGAGCAAAGCATAAAAATATTGTAATGTTTTTCCTATTTTCAGTGTGCTGAAATATCCTTGGATAAGTGCTTAGTTTGATTTTTTTTGTCCTGGAAAGAGATCTCTCTGGAGACTAATGATAGCTTTTGCAGTATTTAGGTTCTTCATAACTCTTCTTACTGAATAACAATGAAGTCATGCAAGTCCATATTAGACCTAAAAAAGCATAGTCCATATCAGACCTCCAAAGCTCCAAATGTTTTCGACTTTGCAGAGCCTAACACTCCCTGTATTTCAAAGTCTGTCTCAAAACGATAACTTTTCTAAGTTATTGATCCTGAACATATAAAATTCTGTTTATTTTTCATAGGATCAACTTTCTTTTTTGTAATTTGATAAAATGTTCTACATTTGTCACTAGAATTCAGTTGAGTGGAAGTACTGTTTCATTTCATTTTACTTTGTTTTTATCAGAATTTCAGAAAGGAAGGAAGAACCAGAATGGTTCAGGATTCCTTGAAGATTCCAAAGTTTGAATGCATTAAATTTACTTTGCTCAACATCTGTCTTCAGTCCTCCTCCTCCTCCTCCTCCTCCTCCTCCTCCTCCTCCTCCTCCTCCTTTTCCTCCTTCCTTTTTTACTGCTTTGGATGTCAAAAGAGACACAAAGTTATGGCTCTCGCTCTTCTGGCAGCCTCAATAATTGTTAATTGATATTGTTGTAATCTGTGTTTAAGGTAGTCTCTCCATCTTCTTCTAGGTCTGCCTTGTGTTCTTTGACCTTCCCTTATTTTTGTCTGTGCCTTGTATGATTAATATCTTTCAATCCTTATATGTAGTGGTGGCATTCATCTGGTTCGGTAGAACTGGTAGCTAAATTTTCAGAGAACTGGTTGGCTTCCAGAAGTCCAGTCTAAGCCTCGGAGGCCTCTGCTTACATGTCATTGCAGGTCTTTGGTTTACAACAGTTATAAAACTTGCCCATTATGTTCATAAACCATGACAGTTGTAAAGCAGATCACCCATGTTACTCAACTAATTATTTTGCAGTGTTTATTATTTAAATGCCATAAGCACACAGCAAATGTGGGGTGTTAATCATACCAATTGTTTTCTATGGTCCAGTTTTGCTAAAACATGTAAGTAAATGATGATTTTTGGTAAAAACATTATAAAACATGATCACATGACTGTGAGACACTGCAAATGGCTATAAATCTAGGCCAATTACCAAACATCTGTCATGCGATCACATAATCATAAGAGATGAGAAGGGCTGTCATTGGAACTAAGTTGTAAGTATCCCTGGAGAGTTCTATTATAACACTGATCAGTCTCTAAGTGACTGGTCAAGATTCATGTTCTACTTGCATACATTGGTAAATTTAGAACAAGAAAAAGCAAAATCTTGAATGCTAGGTGGTTGTATTTATTAGTCTGGGAGATACAGAGTGAGTTAGGCGAAGAGGTAAAGTGGGAGGAATCCAAGTATAATAGAAAAGGGGCAAGAACAGGATTCCTGGATTTTTAAGGGTTATTGGTGGGGTTAAAAACATGTTAAACACATTTTACACTTCATGTATAAACAGTTTATATATTTCCTCTCTCCAAATACAGGGGAAGAAAAATATGGTAATAGTTAGAGCATGCTGCAAATGCAAAAAGAAAGAAAGAAAGAAAGAAAGAAAGAAAGAAAGAAAGAAAGAAAGAAAGAAAGAAAGAAAGAAGGAAGGAAGGAAGTTAAGGTGCATCAGATTTCCCACATCTCTCACTTTTAAGCTTGGACTCCTCCATCTTCTTTGAACAGACATAGAATTCAGTGCATTCTTGAGGGAAATTTCTTATCTGGCTTTCCTACAAATATTTATACATTTGAATATGGGAGATTTGAACTTTTAACAAGGTACATTATATATTTTGCTAATCAAACTGGGTTTCAAGATGAAATCTGTCATCATTTTGGTGTTCCTCCATCTGTTAACATCAGCAAATGAAACATATCAGAAAGATTCCCCACTTCCGTTTCAAATAACTCCAGCAAGTCATTAAACATACTCTGGCTTTTGTCAACAGCCGGGTAAACATCCAGAAAAAAGTAATCTGAATCAAATAGTTTATTTAACATTCTTCTTTTCCAACTGCTGATTAGGATAAATAGTTTGGATAAAAAGCCTATCTGCTCCAAAAATCACAAAAAAGAAAGAGCTCAGTTATCAGCTGAGTTTAGATTGGGCTCCAAATACTTAAACAACAAAAGATTTCTGGACACTCTTTGATATTTTCGTCCATCTTCAGGATATTGTGTTAGCACCATGTCAAAACAAGATGAACATAAAAAAGATAATCAATAGACAAACACCAATGGATTGGAACAAAAGACTGTAGAATGAAATTTCAGACACAATGCAGGATTTGGAAAGTGTCTGAATAGGCTGTATGTTGAAATGGTTTTATTTGCAGGAGAACTAAGGAACTGTTATATCAGACCAATGAGAAATCTAATTTAATAATCATAATAGAGAAATTTATGAGTTTATGATGGACAATTCTGTTAAGGCCTTAGTTGCCAATTAGACTCAGTAAAGGGAGGGGCAGGTAGAACAGCATCAACCTAAACAAAACTCTGCCTGAATGGCCTCTCCTGGTTCCTCAAAGCAGGGAGATGGGCTTTGTGGTACACTGAGTTGTTCTGGAAGATGAAGTGAGTCAAAATATGCCTAAAGCACAGCCAAAGTGAATCACACTAAACAAGATAAAGGACTATACTTATCATGGTCATAAAAGTGGCAAAAAGTCAGTATTTCTGTGCACCTTCTGCATTCACAATTTACCATCCAGAGTCTTTTTTGAACATAAGCCAGATCATGTTAGGAAAGGATGGGTATAATTTTCGCTGTAAGAAATTTGCTGGAAAATAATCCACTAGGATTTAGAAGTGAGCTTTGGAAGTCTGGAAGGCATAACAGCCATTGTCTTGAGAGATTGATGGTAGCTCTTTGAGGTATTCCAGACCAAACTTGAAAGTTCCTCTCCCCTCCGCTGCATTTACTCTCCAGAAAACCAGGGCGGGTCCCTTCTAATATATTTCTTTACCCTCATTCCTCTTTGGAGTCAAATTTCATTTACCAGACCATTTTCTAGGCTGCAGCTCTTCCTTCTGTTTCCCAAGACTGTTCTCAATCCCATTACAGTTTCCTACCTTGCTCTCTTTACGTTCATGGGATCCATAGTGTGGACTGGGACATTTATTCACACTACATTCTTTGTCTGGGCTCTTTTATTTGACTATTGCCTTGGTATCAGCATTTCTTCCTGTTCCACTAGATCATTTCCTCTTCCCTCTATAGGTGGCTACTGTAATCACATGGATATCACGAGCTTAGCTAAGAATGGTAGCATGACATCATATCAAAACAATAAGATATGGAGCTGCAATACAGAATGAGGCTATATTTTTTATGACTAAAGGAACATTTTTTCATAGGCATACCTGAATATTAGTGAAGTATCTGAATATTAATGAAATAAGGATTTTAATTCCGTGTTTTTCACTATTCCAACAGCAGCTACTTTCCAAAATAGTTTTTAGATTATTAGCCCCATAGTATATGGTACTGTCAATGTTTTTTTTTAAAGAATTCATTTAATATTATCATCCTTTTCTCTTTTTATCTGATGCTCCTTATAATGTAATTGTCTTAATTTGTAGATTTTTAGAGATGAAACGAAAACAAGTAAAAATATTTACATCATGTCAAATATTGCGCTCATGAATTCATGTGTGGTCCTGGAGATATTGATTATCTCTTGGCATGAATTTCTATAATAAAAAATGTAAAGTTGCTGACTTTGTAAAAGATGTAAAGCAGGTGCTGATTCACCCAAAGCGTCTCCTCCCAGTTCATTTTTTTCTGTAGCATGCAAGCTGTTTAGAGGATAGAAGTACTTTCTTTATCCATGTGGAAACCATATTTTTAATGCTATAAAGTTATTTTTAAGTGCAAGTATGCCTGTGCTGCTTGTATATTTGTGCAGAAGTGAGCCATATGGAAAATATATGAGGAACATATTCTAAAACTATATTACTTAAAATAATGAAAGCCTGAATCTTGTCATTTATATTTGCTCTTTTCTAATCAGTGAAGCTGAAAATAAGAACATTTTCAACCTGGACTTAGATAAGAGCAAAGCCCCATTCATAAAAATGTAAAAATGGATCTACCGGTATATGAAAAATTGGCCAACAGCTCTGTTCACTAAGAGTTTATGGTAGATATCTCAACAAGCAATAGACAAGATTCTTTGCATACAATGTATGAACATGAACATTATGACTATGAGGATAAGCTATGAATATGAGGACAGGCCATATTAGGGGAAGGAGGACCAGTGCATTCCTTTGCTTCTTTGATAGTCATGCAGATAACTCAGGAAATCAGCATTGTTCTAAATCAAACCAAGAAGGAAGGTCAGTTTTGTTATTCCATTCACTAGAGAGTTAAATTGTGTCAACTGCTCATTGGCAAAATACTTAAGATTGCTGCTAGTATAAGTATTATGTTAGTGAGCTGAAATCTTTGCTGCAATTATCCTACAGTACTTTCCCAGTGTACTTTATAATTTCTTTATATATATTTTTGTAATGTTTCTGTGCTTAATATATAATTACAATGGAGGTGCAGGTTTTATTTATCTCTTTTGATCAGATATGGCTCCACCCTTCTGTAGCATACCCAACTGCCTCCATTTCCTGATCTAAAATAATAACAACAACTATGTTAAACAAGTAAGTTTAACTTAAAGTTTAACACCAGTTAAGCTGACAACAAATGAAAAACTTTTTGGGCATTTTTTTTAATCCCATTTATATCCCACCCTTCTCCGAAGACTCAGGGCGGCTTACAATCTAAGAAGCACAAATCAATGTGCTTAGCAATAGCCTTCATTCTATGTATATGCCTGCTTATTAGGGCTTTCGCCCCCCCCAAGCGGCATTATTACAAAGTCAGCTTATTGCCCCCAACAATCTGGGTCTTCATTTTACCTACCTCGGAAGGATGGAAGGCTGAGTCAACCTTGAGCCTGGTGGGACTCGAACCTGCACTAATTGCAGGCAGCTGGTGTTACTTAAGGAGGCATTAGCCCACTGCTCCACCAAGACTCTTTACATCCCTCAGCTGTTTTGTTATTATGCTAACCATGTTTATTCAGCATTTTTTCTATACATTGCCAAATAAAACCAGTGTAATTTGTTTTCTATTCAACTCAATCAGACTTTTCTTTTAAAAAAATTCAAAACAATATTTTTATACAGCACTGGTATGATCAGTCATAGAACTCTGATACAGCTTTCCTGGTTCTGAAACATGTCTGTTTTACTCTATTATTTATCACTTCACTGCCATCAAGTGCCATCAACTTAAGGAAAAATGAGTATAGTGGTAGTGCAATACTGTTGAAAATCCATTCTACCTTTCTGAAATAAATACCCGAAGACAAAGACTGTAGTTAAAGAATAGAATATATGTTCCATCTCTGTTTTTCAGGTAGAACCTTAAAAAGATACCTTTGTGAATTCCTAGAGAGCTGCTGACAGACAGCATGGAGAATCAGCACTAGAGGTATTCTTTCTATGCTTGTATTTTTGGCATCTCTCAATGCAAGATAATTTACTAGGAAGCCCCATTCTCATTGTCTCTGCATAATTCAAAGGTGCATTTTAAGTGACAGTATAATGAGTCCAAATCCATATCATAAGGAAATTCAAATCCGGGGCTATTGCCAGGCATTGCAAGAAGCTAAGATTCTGGTGCTAAGTTGAATGAAATAACATATGGACTACATTATTTAGGTGAAAGGAAGAAAATTTCACAGTAGAAATCTCAGATTTACTTTAGCTTGTTTTTGTCATTTAATTTCCTTTGTTTCTTTAAAAGTTAAAGGCCTAAAGAAAAACAATGTTCAGTAGGTGTGAAATCCTAACTCCTGGAATGTAAGGATTTTGGCAAGAATCAGAGCATGCTATTGGGGACCCAGGGCCTTTGCAATTCTAAATCAAAGAAAGATTTTAAACCATGTATGAAAAGCAATTCCCTGCAGAGAAAGACAGGAGAAAAGTGTGTCTGTTCTATTATTTTTCTTTGTCCTGGTTTTTCTAATTATAAAGTTTGTTCTTCTCTTGATTTCAAGGATTTCTCAGGATTTTTTTCTGTTGAAAATCAGGAAGATGTACAACATATGAACAAGATAATGATTTATAATTTTGGTACTCAAAATAGTACTTATAAAAGAGCCAACAATTTTAATGATGAGGACAGCAATTACAACAATGATAATGAGAGTACCTAGCTTTTTTTTCTATCATTCTGTTTGAATACCTCACTGTCTATTAAGAATAAAGAAACTGGTCACACACACTTCATAAAAAGGAAGTAATTTATATAACTAGTAATAATACAAAGGCATTTTTGCATTTGTACGACTTGCATTCTTGCACAAAATGTTGAATTCTACAAAACGGAGATGATCTCTTAAGCATTAAAGTGACTTATTTTCTATCCATTCAGTTTCCTGTTCTCCTCTAGAACCCATTCTCAAAGAATCAAGAAAACTTTCTGAATAGAATTCATGCACAATAAAAAGCTGCATCTTGATAGTAAATTAGTATTCTAATGTACTCCCCTGAAAAATTTCAGATGAAATCTGAAAGATGTTTGTAACAAATGCTGCAATCCCAAAAAGGGAATCCATTAGCCTCTTTAAAAGAAAGATGCTTTTTTGTAATAGAAGCCTAAGCCACTAATCCTGACCTGTTATATAATTATTCTCCTAGTCATTTTCTTTGATCTTATTAGGATGGTGTTTGTGGTGGACTTCAATATTAGGCAACTCCTCCTCTTCTGCCTTGTCTTTCTCACCCTCCCCACACATTTCCTTGCAGCCTTGTCACGAATCTGCAGCATTCAGGCCAGGGGCTCCATGAAACAGTGTAGAATATCTAGAAGGCAGCCGCTTTGCCATCTCAGGCCCTGCATGCACACAAAGCACAGCAGGTCATATTATTCTGCTTCTTGCCAGGGGAAACAACATGTTTGCCCCACCCCACTGTCCAGTTTCCACTTCAGGAAGGAACTGTGTCCAATGGGAAGGCAGAGCTGGGACATTGGGTTACATGTCCTGTTCATTGGCCAGGGACAACAGTCCTTCAGCAAATTGTCCAGGACAAGGATGCATTGGAGAAGATCATGTGAACCATTGATGGGGAAGGAGCCAGCAGAGGGTCAGCCAAGGATAAATGCCCACAATGGGTCGGCTGCAGGGGGGGAGGCTTGGTGAAGTGGGTGCAGCCATGTGACCATCGATAATTGTCCCATTCTGCCTCTAACCATAGTGACTCACAGTCTGAAAGCCAACAGCTTTTCTTGTGAAAAGGAAAAAATATATTTCAATTCATGTAGGCCAGAGTCAGATGGAAGACATTGTCCAGTATAAGAGGAAAAGACATATTATTATGTGGTATAAATAGTAAACAGTTTATAAATAGTGAACATTGTCCTGATATTTCAGATTGATATGCAAAATATGAATCCAATTAGTTGCAAAAGACAAGTATTCACAAAAAGCATTAAATGCAAAATGAATACTCTAATGTAGCGGAAATGTTTACCCGGTATAGACTGAACATCTGATGTTAATCCCAAAACATATATTTAGTATAGGTTCTGGCAACTTTTAATTATAATTTGAAGAACAAAATTCATAGTACAAATATTTTGATAAGATGGAAATAAAGAAGCTCTCAAGGGAAATATATTTCTTTTGATTTGATTTATTGACATTCTGTATATTTGGTTCCATTTATTTTTCTCTACATTAACCAATAAATTGTAGAATAATATTTTTCAACTAGCTCAATCCATGGACATTCTGAGCAGTTTATAAGAAATAATAAGAAACAGAACAAAAGCAATAATAAAAAATAAAAAAATGACTCTAAACATAATGACTACCCAAATACATTAAGAACAAATGCTACACAAGTAAGGAACGTGCCAAGTCCTCTCTCAAAGGAGCATGTTCCAACAAAATATGGGGTAACCATGGAGAAATCTTGTTACCCTATCCATTCCCCATAAACCACACAGGATGAGGGGATCTTATTAAGGTTTTGTTAAGACCAGATGTGAGAGTGCTGATGTAACTAGATGTAACTATATAGAACTTTGCAAGTGATAAATAGCACTTTGAATTGAGCCTGAAACTTGTATGCAATAAATGCATACATTAAAATTAATGTTAAACTCCAATGTTGTGTCCCAACAACAATCCAGCTCTATATTTCAGATCATTTCCAAAGACAACTCCACATAAAGTGCTTTGCTGCAGCTCAGCAGTGAGATGAGATCAGGCAGTGAGTTGCTGTTGCTGGAGTATCCTAGTCCAAGGAGATTCATAAGAGATGTACCCAGCCAAGCTGGGAGATACTGTCCTGGCTATGTCTTCTACTTTAAGTCCAAGAGAATCCTATAATCATGTATCACATCCTTTTGGGAGGAGAGAATGACCCTGTCTACAATAACTACAGGAAGTGTGTTTCTGGATTGTCCAAGTGAATATTCCCAAAATACAGTCGTGTTAGGATTTCATCTGAACTTATTTGAACATCCTGTCTCCAACACCCTTCAGACACTTTAGGACTTGTCCAGCTTGGGCTAGAGTTTTGATGTGCAGCTGGTTGTCATTGGCAGTCATTGCATCTGAAACTGACAAATCACCCCTCCAGCCATGTATACATATATATAGATGTTAAATAATTGAGTCACAATACCTATCTTGCATGCCCTACCTGAGTCTTTGATATCCTTGTGACAGATAATGGCAAAGATAGTGCTTTTTAAATAAACACATTTACTTTCCCCATCTTAAAATAATTTCTAGATGTCATTTGAGTTTTCTTGACAGAAGGCCAGAGTTTTAAAAAGGAGCTCCTTGCTCACTTCCTCCAAATTCCTTTCAAAGACATTTTTTGGCTTCGTACACCAACTAATTTTTCATGTCTTTCATTTTATTTCAAAGTAAAGAATTTGGTCTTTTGTTGGCTTGCAAAGTCTCAAAAAGAATTGTTATATTTTAATTAGCTAGAAAATAGCTAATGTTCTTGTTGCTGTATTAAACTGGAGAGTCTCTTTGATTTGGCAGGGGGCATGGATCAAACACGATAAAAAGTGGTGTTGCATCCTACTACTAATATTTTTCAGTGGCAATTTTAAGCAGTGTTTTTCCAGTGTCTGATGTAAAAGGCTGATTGTTGACTTTTTTATCATTCATGCCAAACACTTTCACTTAAACTCTAATGAGACTTTCATCTTATAAGCATCATTTCTTAATGGACTTGGATGCTGGCAACACATAGAAATGGATTTTCTTTTTTTAGCCCTTTTTAGCCCTGTACTTTAGTTAAGTACAGATATTTCCAGAGCAAACTACCATTTTTGCCAAACTCCAATTTATATGCCATCTATTATACACTGTGGGAGCTTGAAGGCAAAATCAGTTTCATGCACCTGCGTTTTGATTTTGCAGTCTGCCATACAGTAAAATCCATAGTGAAATGACATCACAATGGTATTTATTTTTACTTTTGTTTAATGGAATGGATTTTGGTTATATTTTTCTCATCTTCTCATTATATCTGCCTTGGAAAAACAGTGCCAAATCTAAATATATGATAAGAAGACTGCACAGTGACATCATTCATACTTCTTATTTTGAGGGTAGTTTATTCCATTTCAATATTAGCAACAAAAACTGTTTAACCTTCTTCTGCAATTGCTGTATTTAGACCATTTAGTCTTCTGATAACTGTTTCGGAAGCACCCCCTACTTATGTATTCTATGGATGGAACACAGATTGAATAAACAAGATTCAAAATTGTCTACTATATCCATCAAATCTTCTTTTAAGTGTTTGCATTGATTCCTTACCAACTACTTATACAGATGTAGTTTTGGAAACTCTCCATTTCTGGTGATCTTTTGAATCATAGCCTAGCTGGCCACAATTTAAATCATAGAAAAGGCCTCACTTTGTGACACCACCCATTTTAAGAAGTTCAGCAATTTTTTAATCTTCGTTCAGATTTTGTTTCAAACATTACTTGCTTTCAATCTTCCTTAACAGAAATTGGCATTAGTGCAGACATGCATTCATTTTTCCATTTTTAAGTCTCTCTTTGCAGTCTTGAGATGAAACTAATGGCACTGATGTATTGTTTCCATTAGACTTTCAATGTATATTATGCATGTCTTTCCATCAACACATTCCATTGCAAAGAATTATAATTTGCTTTGCTTTTGTAATTATTGGGTTGTTGTTGCTTGCTGTTGAATAAAATATATCTTTAAAACAACTAATTAAATGTAAACATTCTGAAATCTTTCCATAGTCATTATGTTTTAGAAATAATTTTTTCTTTCTAACTGTGGAAAACAAGTTAAAAAACCTAGCATCAACATCCTATCATACCACCTTTTTTTGCTTCTTTAGATACCTATGCATCCTACAATGGATATTTACTTTATTCATATCTCTAAAAACCCAAGATATTTTAAAAAATTTTCCTAACAAAAATCTAGGGGGAGGGAAGCAGAAGCATAATTAAACTTTGAATTCATGAATGCCTGACAACAGAATTTCAGATATTCCAAACTTCCAAACACCTTGATAAAGTGGGAGGTAAGTGTCTTTGCCACAAATAGTCAAAAATCAAGGACTATCAATATCTATGAATACCTGTTTATGTCTGAATGCCTGTGAATATATGAGTCAAAATTGGTAGTAATTTACTACAGACAGGAATAAATGGTGAACTGCACCATGTAGGGAATAACTCCCCCTCATCAGGAGCAAAAATAGGGGTCTCTGAAGCTTCAAGGCAAACCTCAAGGATGAAAGAGCTCAGGCATCCAGGTATCAAGGCAGACAGGAAAAATGGAAGGCAAAAGCACTGAACTGTTCTTTCCTGCTACAGCTGCAGGCAGAAACCTTGGGAAAGTCATCCTTCACCTCATCAGTCATGCAATGTATCCCTTCTACTCTCCTACTAGGCCCTGTGAAATCCCTCTCCCTCCCTCCTCTTCTGAATATTATCCTGTATGTGCACAGCTCTCAGATCCTTCCTTTCAGAAGATGCCTCTCATTCACCTTAAATTTTCTCCGTGGCATCCTGTGTCACAAAAATCTGAATGACCACAATGAGAAAAACAAAGTCTCATCTGCAATCTAGTGCAGCATAGATATGGTGCAATTGTCCTCCCTCCCTTACTTTTTACAAACAAGAAAGGACATGATGAAGAGAGAAAAAGAGATTTAAATGAAGAGACCAACACTAAGGCCTTTCATTTTAACTACTAGTGCTACTGAATGCTTATTTGGGAGAGACAGCAGAGAATGTGCAAGTGAAAGCAACAGTAACTGTTTCCTCACTGCCTACTTCATCAAGACTCCTGTTGGGTGCCCAAACCTAGACTAACACATAAGATTACAAAAATTGAGACATCAACTAGGTGGGAACAAAGACCCATTAAAAATCTGGTGCAAAGAAACAATACACAGAAAGAAAAACAGAACATACATGATACACAAAATAAAAAAATAATTATCTACTGATCTGCCTCATAGTTTCAGGAATAATCAGAATTCCTAAAGTAAAATTAGCTTATCATAACATTGATTTCAGAAGATTACAAGATATTGATGTTTACATCATAAATTTTCTCTATAATGTAATAAATTCTGTTTTCCTAAATTTGTATATTAGAAATGGCATTTATACAATTTATAAAATTAGATGTAAATATTATATAACAAAGTATAAATCTCAGCCCAATTCACTATTTCAAACCAAAGAAATTAAATTACTGGTTAAACTAAGAGCATTTATATAGGAAATGCTGTAGTAACTCTCGTTTGACATCAAAACACCAATTTAAATAATTTTTTTTAAAAAAATGCTTAGTCTTTTAGGAAAAAAATAATCAGATATATATTTTAGATACTGAAGGAAGTGGGTAAATGCTGTGTGAAACATTGAAAATTATTGCGGAATTCAAACCTGTTTTCATTTATTAAATATTACACAATGGAAGTGGGATGCAGTAATTCAACCCAAATGGAGAACTTCAGAAAATGGTGGAAATGATTCAGGACATTTACAGGAGATTACAAATCTGTTTTATTATCAGGAATGAAGTGGTTAATTGAAAGGATTTATTAAAAAAAATAGACTGGCAAAACTATTTCCAGGGAATTAGAGGTATTCTCTCTCTCTTTCTCTCTTCTCCTGCCTCCCCACCCATTTTTACTCAATAGGGGAGTTTGGAAGGGAAGAAGGATTTCAGTTCCAGGATCCCTACATTCCCACGAGCTCCATTAAGGAAGGGGAAGAGGTTTCCTGTAGAAGGAGACAGCTGCAGCAGCAACCAAAGATCAGGGAAAAGAAGAGCATATCCAGGATAGTCAACATTATCTGGGTTAAATGGTACTAGTTGAACTAACCAAATAAAATATGCATTTGGGAAAATCAGTCACAACTGGAGCCTTCAGAATAAATCACTTTTACAACAAACAATTAACAGGTGTGAACATTTTTCCCTGATATTAAGGAATTTGTTATTAAGACCAGCATCATCCACCCACTTCGCAGAAAACATGATGGAAAAGGGGGAAATGATCAAATAGAATGGAAAACACACTTTATTTTTGGAAGAGTCAGAGTCTGATATAAAACTGAAGATGAAAACAGTTGAGAAATATATTCAAGAACCTTCTTTCAGTGTTTCTAACATGAAGCCACGGAATACTATGTGTGCAGTATATGCATACACACATGCATGCATACATACATATGTCAAAATATATTTTCTTTCTCTCTTTCTCCTACCTCCCCCCACAAAAAGACCTCTTTCATTTCCATTTTCACAACTTGAATTGAGTCACGATTGATCAATTATCTTTCACTATCATTTTATAATTATTACATATAACCTAAAAAGCTGTTTTAGGTAGATTAAGTACATTCTACTACAAAAAATATAATTAACCATTTTATTTAGAATTATAATAGTCTGAACAATGTTTGTGAGTGGATATTTTGGGAAGTTATAAGCTATGGTATTTTATTCATGTACTTTTTGGTGATTGTCCAAGTAAGCATTTGCTCTGGAGGCTAAAACAGTTTCATAAAAGTATTTCAAGTAGACATAAAATCTGAAGAGGAAGTATAAAACACTATATTTCAATCTACCCATATTTCTTCTCTTTTCAAAGGATGGAAGGGGGAGAGGAGTTTGACTGATTTATTTTTTATAGTGTACATTCCTCAACATTCCCATTTGTGTTCTGATTCCTGTTTGTGACCTTCAGATTCCATATTTATGATGTCACCACCTGTTTTTCTTCTCCTTCCCTTGGCATTGTATTAGAAAATGAAAACAATACAAAAATACTTTCCTCCCCACCCTCTTTTGCTCTTTTAATATGTATAGCCTTGACAGCCATGAAAGAGATCCAACGCACAAATGACCAAAGGAAACTAGAGCATAATAAATAGCCTTTCTTTCATTTATATCCATTGCCAAGGTGAAGACTACAAAATACAGTAGGAAAAGAGATATGGGGCAGGCTAGGCAATTCTATGCACACTTACCTGGGAGGAAACCCTATTTAGTACACTGACTGTTATTTCTTAGTAAACAAGCATAACATTGCACAGTCGAATACAATTGATTACTAATTTGACACTGAATATCCTCAGTTGAGTGGATAGGCCAAATACCAGAATGTACCAATTAGCACTCAAAACTAAGTAGAACCCCCCAAATTATAGCAAAGTTCCAGGAATAACATATTCCCAAATGCTCAATCCAGAAATCTGGCATAACTGAATAAATAGCAAATCGAGTCTTAGAAGTGTTGGGAGCTCTTTAATTTCAGTGGATATTATAAGTGGCATTTCCATAGATCAGTCCAAAGTTTAGGAGCTTTTTCTTCCCCAAAAGATTTATAAATGAAATGCAATTGCTTTCTTTAAAGCATGTCAAAATCAGATTGGAATGCCCAAAACCCTATTAAAAATCAATTCAGAAAAACTGAGGATAGAAAAGTTACTTTTTCAATCTCTTCATCTCTCACACATAATTTATTTTGCATTTTATAGAATCCATTGATACAGCTTTGGTTAAAGTTTGTAAATGAAAAAGTGAAATTACTGCTTGGGAATGCTCACTGGAACTTATTTAGTAGCTTCCATATGTTCCACAAAATTGTACTTACCACTGTTCCTTGTATTTTTTTAATTTATTTTTTTCATCCATTTCAGTTATGTCTAGCTGATGTCACAAGCATGTACTGTAATTGTGGATCGGTAGAAACTGTGTGTGTGTATGTGCTTTTATTTAATTGCATGCCATTAATGCAAAACATTTTCTTCATTGTTTGAAATGGTGGTAATTTTTTTTATGCATTTCTAATGGTCTAATCGTAATGTCAGCTGAAAATCAGGTAAAAGCTTTCTTTCACTATTGTTTTTTTTTTTTAGAAAAAAAAGTTGCTATACTTTCCTATTTGTTTTGTTATGGTTTAATAGTAAATGATAGTACAAAATTTTGATCCTTATTTTAATTGAGGAAACAGGAAGAGGAAGTGCCATCCAGTTAGACAAAGGTAAGGTTTCTCTCACCTAAAGAGTAGGATCTCGGTAGCTTATTCCTTGACTCTTTCCCCCAGCCTCAAAAATAGTTCTTTGTTTCCTTTGTCTCAAATTGTCTTATCCCCATGTGACAAGTGTTGTAAGAGAAGAGATTGGTAATGCCTACTTCTGAGCACAGGAGTTGTAAAGGAGGAGATTGATCATGCCCTTAGGAAGGTTGAGGGCTTACACAAGACTTAGGAAGCTATCTTAATGCTAGTCAGATCCCTGATCCGTCTTGGATTTCCAGGGAAGAAATAGAGTACTGACCAAAAAGCAAATGAGTACCTTCAATCCTTAATACAAGAAAATTAAACTGTATCTTTTCTAAGTTTTAAGAATTAAAAATAAACAGCAAAAAACAAGATAAAGCTTTAAGACTTTGAAATTAAAGTGAATTAATTTATTAGAATTTATTAATTTATTAATAATTAATTTATTAATTTATTAATTAATTTATTAATTTATTAGTCAAGGTTGACTCAGCCTTCCATCCTTCCGAGGTAGGTAAAATGAGGACCCAGATTGTTGGGGGCAATTAAGCTGACTTTGTAATAATGCCGCTTGGGGTGTGTGAAAGCCCTAATAAGCAGGCATATATATACATAGAATGAAGGCTACTGCTAAGCTTGTAAAGCCGCCCTGAGTCTTCGGAGAAGGGTGGGATATAAATGGAATTAAAATAAAAATAAAATAAAAAATAAATGCATTTTCATAGGGAAAATGGATTTTTATTTCAATATCAGAGATATAGCAAGGTAACTTACAATAATGTTCAGAGATATTGCTGAGAAATGACAGTGGAACTTTGAATCAACAATGTCAGCTAGGTTCTATGTTTTTATGAAGCTTTACTTCCAGAAGAAGCTATTACAGGAGAAGATGCTGTTACAGAAAAAGTTTTTCAACAAAACCTAGCTGATGTGATTACAGAGAACAACATAAAGAGGAACTTATCACTGGATATATAAAGAAGGAATTCCGATGAAAATGAAAATGTCAGTTCAAGAGAGCAATTGGAATAATTTATTCTTCTGGACTTAAAAAAAGAGGCTAATTAAAGTTTTGAAAAAATGCTTGAAAAGAGTTAATGATAATTCATATGGATTAAAAAGAAAGATTGTTTTATGTAAATGGAAGAAATTTAAAGTTGTCTTCCAGGTAGTTCATGACTTATGACCATAACTGAGCCAAAAATGTCTGTTGCTAAGCAAGGCAGTTGTTAAGTGAGTTTTGCCTGATTTTTATGACCTTTCTTGCCACAGTTGTTAAGTAAATCTCTGCAGTCACTAAGTTGGTAAAGTGACATGGGACACTAACTGTCATAAACACCTGCCAGTTGCAAACAGTCCAAACTTTTATCACATGACAATGGGAATGTTGCAATGATCTTAAGTGTGAAAAACAGTCATAAGTCACTTTTTTCAGTGTGTTGTAACTTCGAACTGTCACTAAATGAAGAGTGGTAAGTTAAGAACCACCTCTATTTGACCAGGATTAAAATGCTATATTTTGTTATTTTGTGGTGGTTTTTTTCTGGTCTTTCTGACATCTGAACTGTATTATCAGATAGAATATTTTTATATCTGTTAACTAAGAGGATGTTAAGAGATAGTGAAATTATTTCTACTTATGATTATGAAAATGGGAGATTGCCAGTGGTGGGATTCAAATATGTGAACAACCGGTTGTCTGTGTGGATGCCGCTTCCAGAAGTCCATTCTGGGCTTGGTCAACAAAAAAGTAGCTACCGGTTCTTCTGAAGTGGTGCGAGCCGGCTGAATCCTACCACTGGAGGTTAGTTTGTTCTTCTCTTTATTTTTTGCTTTCATGAACATTTTATTTTCTCTTTTTCTTTTTAGTTTGTATTGCAGATAGTCCTCGACTTACAACAGATCATTTAGTGACTATTGAAAGTTACAATATATTGGGAAAAAGTGACTTATGTCCATTTTTCACAATTAAGACCATCGCAGAATTGCCAAGGTCATGTGAACAAAATTTGGATGCTTGCAATTGACTCATATTTATGATGATTGTGGTGTCCCAAGGTCATGTGACCACCTTTTGCAATCTTCTGATTAGCAAAGTCAATGGGAAAACCAAATTCACTTAACAACTGTATCATTAACAGAAATTTTGGGATCAACTGTGGTTGTAAGTTGAAGACTAATTGTATATTTAATTTGAGTTACCTGAGGGACTGCCTCCCCCAATTTCATCATCCCCTCCCATTAGATCTGACGGAAAAGGTACTTACATTTGGTAGGCTCCAGGAAGAAGGCCTTGTCTGGTGTAATGCATGGCTTATAGAACATTCTCCACCCTGAAGTTAAATTAGCTCATGTTCATGTTCCAAAAGTCCGTCAAGACCTAGTTATATCATCAGTCCCCAAGATATATTTTATTTTTTAATAATATTTTAATTTTTAGTAATGATTGTTTTATATTTTATAATGATTTTTTACACATTTATTGTTTTATCTGATTGCTATTTGTCACCCAGACTTACTTTTCATGAGATGGACAGACATATAAAATTGATACATAAATAAAAAATCATTTATTATTGTGGTTAAAACTTAATTAATAAAATAATAATTTTAAAAGATCCCTGATCCATCATGCAATAGAGGTGGATGTGTTACAGATGTGGACCACATGACCACTGTCTACAGCTGCTGTGGAATCTGAGGAAAGGATGCAGCTGTTCTAAGGTGTTGCAGACTGATGCAGACTTTTTGCCCTGAAGCATTTTTAAGGAGATTTATTCTGAAGAATTGCATAGGCTTATTCTTTCTCTTCTGACATACATGCAATATTAATACAACAAGGATTCACTAAAAGACTAAAGATTGTTAAAAATGTCAGCTGATTTTAAACAAAGGAAATGCTCAAGTAATGATATCTGGTGTGCAAATGAGTTGTTGATGGTGAATATTTAATTTAAAACACTAACACTGGCATGTAATGCCCAAAAAGGTTACCGGAAGGACTATTTTGAGCAACACCTTGCACTCTGAAATGGGCATTTCCACATGGGTAGTTAGACCAAATGTTAAAACAGGCAGAATAGCATTTAACAATGGCACTTAGACTTATATACTTATACTTATATACCGCTTCACAGTGCTTTACAGTGCTCTGGAGCTTAGAACAAACTAGTATCCACCAGGCATTCAAATAGGCTCTAAATATATTTAGACTGTAGACATTGACTTATAACTGGGTAGGATTTAGGTGAGATACTGGGATTACAGAAATGATTTGCTTCAATAGTTGTTAATGCTTGTGCTTGTTGAATTTATTTCACATTGCTTTGGGAGAGGTTATCTCAGAAGGTATCATCATAACTATTTTTAATAAATGAATAAATCCCTTCTTTGTATAGGCTCGAGTGGGTACTAGTTTTAACTGAACAACAGACAGCAATATAAACATGCAGTTCAAATGTCACAGAAGAATTTTTAAACGGATATTTCAGAATCTCTGCTCTTCTTCCTAAGTCATAAAAGTTATGCTCTATATAATATGGAAAGCAGGTTGATACAATCGGGCTATTACTTTATAAAAAAAATTAAGTGGACTGTATTGTCATTTTATCCACCTGGTCATCCAGGAAAATTGATCTACCACTGTTGCTCCCAGAAATAGTAAGTGCACTGATTTTTTTAATTCAATTTTTATTCTAGTGATTTTCAGTAAAAATAATTTTCTTCTTGTTTCTTTACACCCTTTCCTAGTATCTATATATTTAATCATAAAATGAAGGGGGGAAACTTTGCATACAAAAAGGCCTTGGTTTTGTTGGTATCTCCAGTAAAAGTGTGAGATCCAAAGAAAGTGTTTTGTTCACTAGAGTCAAAATTGGGGTTGATCTGGCATCCATCCTTTTGTGCACTGAGGAAACATTTGGTTTTTGAGTGATGTATTCCAGAATACATGATAGGTAGGTTCAGAAGAAAATTCTGTCTGATATAATGATAAATAAAATTAATATTATGACTATCAGGAAATTTAGCGATTTTCCCTTCAATTATATTGAAGATTTGGATTTCATGGCCACTTATGAGTTGCTCTGCAAGATACCACAGGATTTTTAGGAACCCCCGGGGCTGAAAACTATCATGTTGTGATAGATTTATACATATTCAGATATAATCTTGTGCTGAAAACTATTGAAAGTTTTATCCCTCTGATTATAAGAATATCCACAGGGAACAAGTGACTTATCTACTCATGTGTCACATTTGGCTTTTTTGGTTTCTCGGGGTGCTTTAGAGGTAGGGAAAATGCATTACAGTATTGTTATAAGTTTTTAAATGCAATAATAGCAGGAAAAGCCAGCAAAATATTGCAGTTTAACAAAAGACTATCAAAAGAGGAACATGGACAGACACACACACAACTCTAACAATGAATATAAGTTCCTAAAAATATTAACACAGTGAGAAGTTCAGTTTTAATTTCATGAAAGTGAAGAGGGTTTTTTTTTAAAAAAAAAAGAAGGAAAATGTTTTGTTAAAGCACTAGGCCGATACAGCTTTTATTTATTTCTCAGTTGCTCAAACCTAACACTGGCATGTCTGATCCCATTGTTTTAAATCTTTAGCCAGGATGCAAAGAACTGTAAAATTAGTCTTGTAAATCCAAGGAGACTTCAAGCTTGTTTTGCTTTAACAGCCGCCAACCACAGAGCATGACAAACTGTTTATATCGTGGCACAGGAATCGACTGTTGAAAGACAAAGAACAAGCCAGCAATCTTTCCTGTGTGTATGAGACGACCTTTGAATTTCAACTTTTATCTTATACTGAAATACTGTATGAAGGTGGGCCTTCCCTCATCATTCTTTCTTTAAAAAATCTGCTGAATTAAAACTAATTCCCTGGAAGGCCTATGCAGCACCTTTTATATGAACTCAAAAGAATGAAATCTAACCTGATTTTATGGAATGTTCCAAAGTGAAAGGTTTGCCACTGAAAATATTCTTCTCCAGGTCTTCAATCTACTCCCTCCACATGTAACTAGCAATGGGCAACTGCAGCATCCTCTCCTAAACAAAATATATGGGTCAGGTAGATGTTATCTGAAGAAACTGGAACCAAAGGTAAGAAGTGGTCAAACCATTCAGAGCTTTACTTACAGGAATCTACAACTTTAATTGGGCCTAAAAGCCCACTAGCAATTGATGTAACTTCTTTGCTAGTTTTTCTTTACTAACCGTTCATTTGTTGATGCTAAACATTTAAAAAACCACATTTTATTCTCTTTAATCAGATCACTGTAAAGCATTAATAAGAGAGTCTGTCAAGATAAAGAAAATTATGTAGTCCTCATTTTTAAAGCAATTTATCTAATTTACATTTCCTGTACAGTATACATTAAACTTATCATTTGTATTGCACAGTTCTCAGAATTTTGTAATGAACCTTTTAGCTCAAAATGTATAGTTTGGAGGAGTGCACAAACAAAAATAAGCACTGCGAACAAGAATAACTATGATGCATTTTTTGTTAAAAAAATAAAATGTATGAAAAAGTAATGATAAAAGGATTTACTAATGAATACATGTAAAGCTGATATTTGGTAAATAATTTGATTCAACCTATATTCCTAGAGTGTTTATATATACATTTCAACACATTCTCTATTTTTTTCAAATTATTTTGACTTTCAAAAATTGTTACGCGACTCTGTGCATTCCCATGAGACCTATAAACTAGCTGGAATTCAAATTGTGACACATTAAAGTGACATAATTTATCCTGTAACCTAGAGGAAGCACACTATCCTGTTTTCTTTATCTGGACCACAGATGTCTTGGCCTACAATTCCCACTAGAAAACTGCCAGTAAGGATGACTAGCTTTTTGTAATATGTTCATTAGGTACAGCCAGATTATTGGCTTCTCCTGTAACTCATAATTGAATTGATGTGTGTCAAGAAAACAGAATTTATGTGGAGCAACTGATTCAACAATAACCATAAAGAATACAATTCAATATTAAGAAGCAAAATTAAATGGGAGAAATGAGGTAGCCAGTTATTCTCACACAATATTAATTTCTATTTTTTATTAACTAGAACAATTTTTTTGAGGAATCTAATTGTCTTTTTCCCACAATGAATCTATGCAGCTAACATAAATGCATTATACATTAGCAATATTATCCCCCCAAAGCACATTGTAAGTCAATCACAGAATAGATTTAGTGAAAAAGAGGGAAAGTCATGTAGATTAATATCATCATCAACAACAACATCAGCGTTTCTTTTGCAATGCTTGCTGATGTCCTCAATCCATCATGTTTTAGGTCTCTTTCATGGATGTTTTTTGTTGTGTAGTGAATTCGTTGCGCAGGAATCAAGACGAGGCGAGTGAGTTCAGCAATGAACATGTTTATTTCTTTGCAGGATCTGAACTGAGGAACTGAGCTGCAGCCTGCAGCAATTTATATCCTGGCCCCTAGGTGGCAGCCAATAGGTTTAAAGCAACCCATTGCCACCTAGGGGCAGCCAATAGCAGCACTGGAGATGGGGAGTCTGAGTTGCTGGGAGCTGTTACCTAGCTCCAGCTTACCACGTGGTGTTACATTTAAACCCAATACACAACACCCCTCCCCCTTAAAATGAACAAACATCATAGCAACAATAAGCGTGAAAATAACAAATTACAAGATTTAACAATAGTATGAATAGGTTTCCATTAACAATACAATAAGACAGTTAATGACATTATAGCTCCATCATTGTTTTAGTACAGTCTCATAGTCAGCAATTATCACAAGTACATACAACATTATAGTTCCTTTATTCTACTATATAATCTGCTAAATAAGCAGGAGGATTGCATGCCCTTGTGGAATGCCTCAGAGGTTCAGTCACTTTCTGGTCTACCAGCTTACCCACCAGGCCGGGCAGACCAGTGTCCTTTGATGCACTTGAGCCAGAAGGATTTGGTGCTCTCTGGCTGGCCTCTCCAGGTTGGCCCACCCCAGAGTCAGACTGTTCAGCAGAGTTGGCACAGTGGTTGTGAAAGTCAGGTTGGCTTGCTCCATCAGGGGATCCATGTTGCATTTCCGGACTCCCCTCCTCTACGGCCGACTCCTCATTGCTTGTGCTGTGAGAGTCTTCAGAGTCTATGCATGGGCTGGCTTGGTTGCCAGTTTGGGAACCTTGGGAGGGACTTATGACACAGTCCTCGCTTAGTGGCCGTTCTGGAAACCACTTTCTGAGTTTGTCAGTGTGGCATCTGACAACTCGCCCTCCCTCCAGCCCCACTTCGTAAGAGAGGGGACCAGATGATTTAGTGATTTTTCCAGGAACCCACAGATTCCCATGCCCATAGTTTCTAGCCCACACCCCATCACTCAATTGCAGACCCCTTGGGGGTTTTGGTCGAGAGGCTGCCGCTGCCACTTATCTCGATGCAACCTGTCCAGTTTCGTGATCAGGCATCTACCCCAACGTAGTTCTGCTGGGCTTTTCCCAGTAGCAGTGCAGGGTGTGGAATGCTGGCAAAGTAAAAAAATCTGCCAATCTGTGATGCCAGTCCCCAGTTACTATGTGTTTTAGTGACTCCTTTGTGGTCCTTACCATACATTCAGCTTGACTGTTACTGGACAGGTGAAATGGGGCAGACGTTGCGTGTCTGATGAGATTTGCTCTCAGGAAAGCCTGAAATTCAGCAGCAGTGAATTGGGCCCCATTGTCTGATACTAAGACATCTGGCAACTCATGTGTGGCAAAGAGTTTTCTCAGCACCTGGATGGTCCTAGCAGTAGTTATGTTTGCAACCGGGATTACTTCAAGCCATTTAGAATGGCTGTCTACCACTATGAGGAAGAGCTGTCCCTGAAAGGGCCCAGCGAAGTCTATGTGAATTCTAGACCAGGGAGTGTGCATTTCCTCCCACCTGTGAACTTGATTGCTGGCATGTATAACATCCATGCACCTGTGCCTCGATGGCCTTCTCTAGGCCTGGCCACCATAGGTAGCTTCTTGCTAAAGCTTTCATACGGACAATGCCTGGATGGCCTTCATGTAGTGACTGTAAAACTCTCAGTGAAGTGGGAACTATGACCCTGTTTCTCCATAGGATACAACCCTTGTGAGCTGATAGCTCATGTCTTCTAACAAAATAACTCTGGAATTCACAGCCTGGGCTTTTATCTAACCACCCTGTGTGCACCCATGAAAGCACTCTACTAAGTGTTTTATCAGTAGCTGTTTCTGCAGCTATGTCCCCTGCGTGGAGGGGAAATTCTGGCCGCTGGGGCCGGATCTGATTCAATTAGTGGCAGTGGGAGTCTGCTCAGGCCATCAGCATGGCCCATTTCTTTGCCAGGTTTGTGAACCAGTTTAAACATGTAGGCTTATAGAAAAATAGACCATCTCAACATTCTTGGGGAAAGTATGTGGGGTGTTTGTTTGTCTGTTGTAAAGAGTCCTAGTAGTGATTTGTGGTCTGTGAAGACTGTGAAGTCCCTGCCATAAAAATAGTAATGGAATTTTTTAATTCCTGCTACAATGCTAGGGCCTCTTTGTCAATTTGAGCATAGTTATGCTCAGCAGAGGACAGTGTCCTTGAATAATATGCAATAGGAACTTGTGTTCCATTCTTCTCTAAATGACTCAAGACTGCCCCCACCCCATAAGGGGATGCCTCAGATGCTAAACAGACTGGTTTAGACTCCCTAAAATGAGCAACAGTAGATTTAACCAACAAAAGTGCCTTTAGGTCTTGGAAACTTTTCTCGTGAATGCTGGTCCATTTCCATGAAACTCTTTTATCTAAGAGCCTGTGAAGTGGCTCTGCCAATGTGGCCTTGTTAGGCAGAAATGCATGGTAGAAGTTGAGGGGGCCCAAGAATGCTTGTAGCTCTCCTTTTGATTTAGGGCTAGGTACCATTTGAATGGTCTTCACTTTGGACTCAGCTGGGTGAATGCCGTTAGCATCAATGCGAAATCCCAAAAATTCGGTTGAAGAAACCCCAATACTGCTTTTACTCTTTTTTAATTTGAGGCCTGCTTCACGCAGCCTCTGTAGGACAGCTGTGAGCCTGCTGGCTAACACCTCTGTGGATTTCCCTGCAATAAGCACATCATCAAAATAAGGGCAAACACCCTGAATGCCTTTAAGCATGCGTTCCATGATTCCCTGAAAAATGCCTGGTGCAACACTAACCCCAAATTGTAAACGCTTCACTTTAAAAGCCCCCCTGTGAGTCACAATCGTCTGAGCAGCGGCTGTGGCCTCATCAACCGGCAGTTGCTGATAGGCCTGTGCCAAATCTAACTTTGCGAAAATGGTACCCCCTTGCAAAGATGCCAAGATGTTGTTCACCACTGGGACAGGGTATGTGTGTTGCTTAAGAGCTTTGTTAATTGTGCATTTGTAGTCTGCACATATTCTAATTTCTCCATTGGCCGTAAGTGGTGTTGCTATAGGAGTTTCCCACTCCCCACCATCAACTGGTTGCAAAACACCCTGTTCTATAAGCTTGACTATTTCTGTGTCAATTTTATGTTTTAAGGCAAAGGGAACCCTTCGAGGCTTAATACTAATGGGGACCATGTTGGAGTCTAGCTTGAATGATATAGGCAGGCCTGTGTATGTTCCTAGGGCTGAATCAAATACGTCTGCAAAGTCCTCACAAACTGACGTTAGATTTGTGGCTTGTGTCCGGTTGATACTGGTTACTTGGATGCCTAATGTGTCAAACCAATCGAGTCCAATTAGAGTCATTCTCTGCCCCCCTACTACTACTACAACATCCAGGTGCCCAAAAAATCCCTTAAATTTAACAGCCAAGGTAGCTTCACCCTTGACTGTGACTTTAGTGTTTTAAAAATCTGTTAAAATTATGTTGGAGGGCCTTAGCTTGGCCCATTTTACACTGCGACTGCACACAAAATTAAATGTGTCCAGAGAAATGATGGAAACGGCTGAGCCTGTGTCCAACTCCATTTTACAGGAAACACCTTGTAGCTCCCCCTGAAGTTTAAATTTGGGTCTGAGGGGGCGTCAAGCCCCGGTGCGGCATACACTTCTGTGGCTTGCACAAAACCCCACACTAAATGGCCCCTGGGCCCTGGTACCTCTCCTGGTCAGATCTTCCGACTGGCACTTCGATGGCCGGTCCCTCTGGCGAGCTTTGCATACTGCTGCGATGTGGCCAGTTTTGCCACAGGCCCGGCATGTGGCTGACCGGAATCTGCAGTCTGCATGTTGGTGGCAGCCACCACAACCTGGGCATCTAGTTAGGACATCTGCTTTGTAAGGAGTCTCTTGTTGTTTGCTGTTGCGATGCTGTGTGTTGGTCTGTCTGTGCAGCTTGTCAACTTCGGCATCTTCTTCCGATTCCTCGGTGCGTTCAGCATCCTCGTGGTGGACGGCTTCTTTGCAATGCATTATTTTGGTGGGCCGGATTGTTTGGACAGCTCCCCCAGCATTTTCGTCTGCCATGACTTCGTCCTGGGCTTCAGTGAACAACAGGTTTGCTCTAGCAAAAAGTTTTTGCTGCAGCTCTCGATTTCATAGGCCGCAAACAAGCCGGTCCCGTAGTCGCTCTTCGACGTCTGAAAATTTACACAGGAGTGCAGCCTGCCTCAAGGCCACAATGTACTCTGACACGGTCTCACCGGGCTGCTGCATTCTTTGTTTGAAAGCGTAGCGCCAAGCAATCACCAACATCTTTGGTTGAAAGTGTTCTCCGAGCTTCTTCTTTAGGTCAGTGTAGGAGACTGATTCCAGTGGTGTTGGCGCAAACAGGTTTTCAGCCAGATCGAATGTTGCTGGGCCACACACACAGAGCAGCATGGCGGCCTTCAGTCCATCCTCTGCAACCTGGTTCACCCAAAGGTAGTTTTTGACCTAGGACAGGTACGAGGGCCATCCTTCTGGTCGCTTGATATCGAACTCTCACAGCCTTCCTACCTTGGGCTTTCTTTTCTTCACGGCTGGTTCCTGCGTCTTCTGATCCTGCTCCTCCATTGCCCAGACTCTGATCCACTGAGCGTGTGGTCACTAGTGTGTCTGGCTAGCCGACCATAGGGGGGGGAAATGCTTTTCCCGCCAGGCGTTCACTGCCTCTCCCCTAGTGACTTTCAGCTCCTTCGGAGAAGCAGGATCCCATCCTCGTCACCAGTGTTGTGTAGTGAGTTCGTTGAGCAGGAATGAAGATGAGGTGAATGAGTTCAGCAATGAACATGTTTATTTGCTTGCAGGATCTGAACTGAGGAACTGAGCTGCAGCCTGCAGCAATTTATAGCCTGGCCCCTAGGCGGCAGCCAGTAGGTTTAAAGCAACCCATTGCTGCCTAGGGGCAGCCAATAGCAGGACTGGAGATGGGGTGTCTGAGTTGCTGGGAGCTGTTAGCTAGCTCCAGCTTACCACATGGTGTTACAATTAAGCCCAATACATAACATTTTTTATCAAGTAGGATCCATTCTATGATTGCCTTGGTCCCCCTGCCATCAGTTCTTCTTGCTATGTGACCAGCCCATTTCTATTTTAATACTTTTACTCTCTTGATGATATCATATATTTTGGTTTGTTTTCTAACCCATGTGCTTGTCTTCTAAGGCTGAGCATGTATTTTTCCATAGCTCTTTGCACCACTTGTAGGTTTTGTATTGATTGTGAGGTTAGCGTGCATATTTCACAAGTATATGTTAGAGCAGGGAGCACACACTAATTTAAAACATTTTTCTTTAGGCCTAGGGGAGGTTGTTCTTGAAAATTATTCTTAGCTTGACAAATGCCAGCCAACCCATTTAACCCCACATTCAATTTCCTTGATTGCATCACCTTCCATTGAGATCCGTTGGCCAAGGTATATAACAATAGCAATAGTACTTAGACTTATATAGCTCTTCACAGTGCTTTACAGCCCTCTCTAAATGGTTTACAGAGTCAGCCTATTGCCCCCAACAATCTGGGTCCTCATTTTACCAATCTTGGAAGGATGGAAGGCTGAGCCCACCTTGAGCCAGTGAGAATCAAATTGCCAAACTGCTGGCAGCTGGCAGTCAGCAGAATTAGCCTGCAATACTGCGTTCTAACGACTGTGCCACCATGGCTCACATGTAGTGATCTACTTTGTCTAGTTCTTTTCCAGATGTAATTTTTTCTCTCTTTGATGAATTTATTAAACATAACCTGGCTTTCTTTCAAGTTTATTTTTAAGCCAAATGGTTCTGCTTTGTGCAGCTCTTGTATGTGTCTTTGTAGCTCTTCTGGGTCTTCTGAGAAGAGAACAACATAATCTGCAAATCTTAATAATAATAGCAACAACAACAGCAATAATAATAACAATAACAACAACTTTATTGTCACTTTGAATGTGCACCAATCAGCATACATCAAAATGAAATTTCGTTGCATATAGCTCTCAAAGCTCCACCAGCTCCGATCTATACTCCTTGTTTGTGGCCAACTCACGTTTCAGAATGTCCATTTTATTCTCTAGGGAGCAAACGATGGCAAACAGGACAGATGGAAATGGAACTCAATGTGGATAAGCCCTCAAATTAGTTTGTATTCCTGCATGACAACCTCACCTCCTTTTCTTTTTCTGATCCAGTCACTTCCACCTTTTCCTTAAAGGGGCCTCACTCCTTTTTGCCCTGGAGCACGCTACCGCCTCCTCCCTTCCTCTAGGCCTGCCGATAGCCTCATCCAGTTCCTTTATTCCATAAACCCAGGATCTCTCCTCCTCTGCCTCCTTTGGAAACAGCCCTGATTTACAATAGAATCCATAGTTGTGCCAGCAGTCAGATCTTGCTCCTGGCAGAACAATTTCAAACAGCACAAACGACTTTTACAGTCTCACCAATAGCTAATGGTCTCCGAAATAGCTAAAAACTCACCATACCAGCAAAGATTGTCGGTCATATGTTACCTTAGTCCCAGCACATTGCTCAAACACATTAAAACCTTCCCTGTCACATGACCTATATGTCTTTTATCCCTCCAAAAACTTTTCACCTTCGAGAGCCAATGCAACCGCAGCCAATCCAGGTGCCGCCATCTTACCACTTCATTATTATTATTCATTATTATTAAGTGATTTAAATAGACACCATTGATTTTTATTCCATCTTTTGCCCAGTCTAGTTTGCAAAATACTTCTTCAAGGAAGGTTGAGAAAAGAATATGTGAGATTGTATTGACTAGTTGTGCACCTTGTTCAATGTAAATATATGCAAGTTGTAGTTGAAGTTGAAAGGAATCTAAAGTAATAAAGCCCAAACTGAATATAGCTATTTATATTCAATGGGGATTTGAAATCATTGTTCTCTGGAACTTTTCTTTGGGAAATTCTTGTAGGAGCTGAAAGATATTATTAATGATGTTATTGTTTTCTGTCCATGTTCCATATTTTTTAAAAAAAAACTAAGCAAGATCAGTTTCACCGTGATTTTATTTTCTGGGAAGTAGAGAAATTGTAGGAAGCCTAGGATCCAGCATAATACTGTTATGCAGTTACATAATGAAACATAGGCAGTCACATTTGCCCTTTGGCCTTCACATTAGTTGTAATTTAATCAAAATTTTCTTTTCCAACCTAAATTTTGAGAACAAAAATTGGTAGGAAATCTTTCTGCTACGTTTTACAAGTATTTACTCTAGCATGCAACTAACAGTGATAGTAGCATCACGGTGAGATAGGCAGCAATTAAATTTAACAAATAATAGTGATCTACCTTTCAGTTGAATACATTATTCAGTTAGGAAGTACAAGATAGAAGAACAAGAAATCATATTTATGTAAATGAAATCTCTATGTAAATAAAATATCTAGGATGTGCTCCTATATTCCTTCCTGCCCCAATGTTGAACCATGATCAGCGCTATCTAAGGGTTATTCTACAATGTTGACTGAGCTGTTTGTCTCCTGTGCTGCTCCTGGCTATTCCTAAAACCAACTTAACAAATTCCTATCTGAAGTGGAATGTGTTGGCAATAGGTACAAATTGATTTTATTCCAGACCAGTGTTTCTCAACCTTGGCAACTTTAAGACATATGCCTTGGTGGAGCAGTGGGCTAATGCCTCCTTAAGTAACACCAGCTGCCTGCAATTAGTGCAGGTTCGAGTCCCACCAGGCTCAAGGTTGACTCAGCCTTCCATCCTTCCAAGGTAGGTAAAATGAGGACCCAGATTGTTGGGGGCAATAAGCTGACTTTGTAAAAATGCCACTGGGCCCCCTCGAAAGCCCTAATAAGCAGGCATATACATAGAATGAAGGCTATTGCTAAGCACATTGATTTGTGCTTCTTAGATTGTAAGCCGCCCTGAGTCTTCAGAGAAGGGCGTGATATAAATGGGATAAAAAAAAACTTCAAATCTCAGAATTCCCCAGCTAGCCATGTTAGCTGGAGAATTCTGTGGACTTCAGTTTCCTTGAATTTCCTAGTCCAACAGGCTAACTGGAAAAGTTGTCCACACATCTTAAAGTTGCTATAGTAGGTTCCTGGCCAGAACAAGACCTAACAGCTTATTTTTCTTTTTCTTGCCCTACAGAAAAGGCTTGGCTCAATATCAATATGTCTATGAAAACTGTTTCTTTCTCACTCATCTCCAATATTTTTCACTGATTTCCAAAAAGTGTCCACTCACGAATGCCTTCCCATCCTTGTCTCATGTTGTCTTTTACCATAGAGCAGACTCTTCCTTTTTCTTTTTTATCACTGCTGTTAGAGTAAAAAGATTAGATTGTTCTTAATTCCACTTTGATCATATAAACAAAGGAGTAGCATTTGTTGAAATATTATAGTTTCATTCCAGTGTACTTATAAATGAATCACTGAAAAAAGGAAATGGGAAAAAAGAACCACAATGGGCATAGGGTGGGAAAGAAAGGAAATCATATTCCACCCAAACTGGGTGAAAGCCAAAAAGATGCCTTCTAAGAGATGCAAGGGTAGAATAAAAGTGCTATCAGAAATAGGGAAAATATGATGGGCTTAATGGGCCATTGCTAGAATAACAGAAAAAAATGAGGAATCCAGCAACCAGATGCAAACATAACAATCACAAAGCAATAACCATTCAGAGAAGTGACCAGGTTTTTGATAGATAAGGTTAGGGTTAGACATTGTAGTCAACCAGACATTGTTGTCAATCAGAACATCACTAAACTGAAAAGAAGTATAGTAGATTAACTGCTTGGAAGGGCATTAAAGACAGCTAAGGGTGCAATGAAACATATGAACTGTGAATGGTAAAGAACCATGTAGTCCATTCCTGCACTCAAAAAATGGAGAGTAGCCCAAATTCACAATGGAACAAGTAGCAAATGAGATGTAGCCTTGGATTTCTGGGAGATGTAATCTATTACATCTGTCTTTTAACTACTGATGGAAAAGATAAATACTGTAGGAAGTTACATGGAAATGAGATGTATGGAGTTCATGAAATCTTATATATGAGCATACATTTATAAAACTGTCCACTTCATATAATTTTATGTATATAATAGAAGAAATGACAATTGGGAAGATCCATTCATGTTTATGAATGATAGTGTTCATGTGTTTCAGGTAGATTTATAATACAAATGTAAGCCATTTAAATGGGACTGGTTTTCTGTAACAAAATGAAAAGAAGTGAGAAATGATTGATATTATGGGCACTAACCCCGTAGCTATCAAGAATCATTAAAACCCAGGAAAAAAATTGCAGTGCTGGACTTTGTGGTTGAGTTTGCCTAGAAAATTTCTCATATTTAGCTAAACCATATGCAGAAATAATTATATCACAGATAAAAGTATCATTTAATAAAACCTTTTTCTCAAAATTCTCATTTTAATTATGCTAGTTCTTTTAGGGTGATCAAATATCATAATGAAATCATCTGTGGACATTCTGGAATTTGAGGATATCAAACATATTGAATTAATGTACCTGACTGTCACATAACATATTTGATCAAAAATCCCTACTACAGCAAGAGAATCTGGTATGGAAATTGTTGTGTAGTGGTTCTTGGCAGGCAATAAGCGAAACTGAAGGTTGCAAACAGAAACATGCTTTATTTAGGCAAACAGGAACAGAACTAGAACAGAGGCTGCTGCGCAGCTACTTATATGGTTGGCTAGTACACGGCGACCAATAGGTTTAAAGGAACCCATTCCCACCCCAAATCATCCAATGATCTTCTTGGAGACAGCAAGTCTGGCTTATTCAGTGACCATTACACAGACACACCATTGAGCAACCTTAAGCAACATTCAAACAGACACGTGAAACGGTTCAAATAAAAATCCCAATACATTACAGAAATAACATGCACTAGTATTCTGTGACATTTCACAAATCTATGATGAAGCATGTAACTAGTTTAAAGCAGCTTAATTCCTTCTTATAGACAGATGTTAGCTGAAAGTACTCCAGACATGTCAGGAAAAGTAAAATTCAGCTTTATTATTTCTGTGTCCCTGAGTATCAGTTGGAACACTCAGGCCAAGCACATAATAATCCTTATTTTTAAACTATTCTAGATAAACAAACCTGTCCATTTTTCAGCCTTGCATTTCTCTTTTTTGCTGTAATTAATCCTCTGAGAACTTACAAACTAAACTCCTCTTATTCAGTCCAAAATGGAAACATCTTCTTATAATGATTCTTTTTACAAAGAACAGGCCAAATGTTAAATCACATTTTACTCAGAATATGGAAATACTTTGAGTGATGAAAGTTATACTTAGTCAAGATTGGAGTACGTCCTTCACAATTTAAGTATTTATAAAAAATAGTAACCACTCCAATATGATGTTTAATGATATTTAATGTGCTCTGGAGCCTGCTTAGATCCAAGTGTCTCCAAGAATTAGGTTGCACTGAGAATTAGAAATGGAATTTTGAAAGACTCATAACCATGTTCATGAGGGTTAGAAATAACTCAGTAGAAATAATTTGTATTTTAAAAAAAGAGTACAAAATTTGAACGTCATAGTTTAGTGAATCCTGTTTGTGCAGCATTTTGGATTCCATTCCAGAATGGTGCTTCAGAATATGTGTGATTGTGAACATAGCACCTGTCTACAACTCTTCACAGCACCTGCACCTTTTCTCTACTATGCAACACTTAGAACTGACCTATAAATATTTCTATAAGAATAATTGTTTAAAGAAGGATTTGAAATATATAGTGATAAACTATATTATCATAGGCCTGAAAGTTATCTATATTATTTAGTTAAGTGGGAGTCAGGAGGTGGAGATAAGGCAGAAGAAGGACACTGATTTCTATTTCCAGTATAAAAATTCCAAACATCCTTTATATACATTATATATATATATATATATATATATATATATATATATATATATATATATATATATATATATATATATATATATATATATATATATATATATATATATATATATATATATATATATATATATATATATATATATATATATATATATATATGCAATTTTATTAAAAGCTGGATAACAGCTGTGCTTATTTGGAATATTAATGCCACCAATCACCAATGAACAGATATATTTTGGGGGTAGAGATGAGTGGCAACTTTGATTGAGTCAAGAGCTTTTTCCCCCTAGAATAATTCCCTGCTGGATGCATAGAGGATATGGCTAAATGATGCTTTGAGTTAGCTTAAAATAAACAAAGATTACGTCTTTTTAAATTTCCACTTTTCTTCCATTTTATCTTTTTTTTCAAGCAAGAAGGTACAAATCTTTCAGCAGCATTTCCAATGCATACTAAAGAGACACCCAAGTTATAATTTCAAAAATCATACAGATTACATGGATAATTATATGGGTCCCATGGGATCAGCAGTTGATAGAATCTGATAATGAGGATAATAGTATTTGCATGTATGCATGAACACACACACACACAAATCTATATAATTCTTTGTGAACTTATTGGAACTGGAAGTAAAAGTCACTGCATCAGAGTTGTAAATACATTAAACTAATCCAGAAATTATTTTAATGAGAAACTCATCAATTTAGAAATCCACCAGTATACTTAAATAAACCAGGAAGCTCTTCAATCAGGGATAATAAGAGTTTCTTTGATCCAGGATCAGGATTTATAGTTCTTTGAATTCAGACCTATATGAAAATTTTATAGTGTTATATAACATTATCCTGGTTCAAAAAAGTGATGCATTCAATTAATAAGACTTTTATATTTATATATATATATATATATATATATATATATATATATATATATGTAGATCTAGAGTCTCGGGTTTCTTCCCGCGTTCCTTTCATCTTCAGAAAGTTGTGGCGACGTTTCGACGAAATCCCATCCGTCATCATCAGGCCGGAGTGTTCCTCCTGCTGCTTCCAGGAGCAATGCGTGGTCTGGCTGTTCCTTTCCTTCCAACTGCCGGTGGGGCTGTGTTCTGACTGGGTGGAGGCGTGGCTGCTTTCTGATTGGGTGGGGGTGTCCTCCGATTGGGTGGAGGCGTGGTTGTCTTCTGATTGAGTGGAGGCGTGGCTGTCTTCTGATTGGGTGGATGCGTGGTTGTCTTCTGATTGGTTGGAGGCGTGGCTGTCTTCTGATTGGGTGGGGTATGTTCTGAATGGGTGGGGTTTTTTGTTGTGTTGTAATATCCTGAGTGTTGTGATTTGGTATCCTGAGGAGTGGGCTGTGTAGTGGCCTCCAGAGCTTTGGTTTGGCTCCGAGTTCGAGGACCTGCTATGTATCTCTGGTATGGGTCAGTCAGGTTCGTGTGTGCGTTCTTCTGCTTGGGTGATGGCACTTTTGCTTGACTTGTTCTGTCTTCTGTGTGGGAGAGTTTTTGTTCTGGGTGTGGATGAGTCTTGCTGGGGCTGGTGGCATTTGGGGTTGTTTGTTGGTTTTTTAAATCCTTGTTTGCTGAAATTCGTTTCTCTATCAATGCTGGTTTCCAAATGGCATGTAGGCGGGAGGTGTCGTCTCGCTTGTTCATACTGTCTGGGTGTTTTTCTATTTCAATGGCTTCTCTGATTATTCTGCTATTGAGATGTTCTATTTTGGCGATTGTTTTTGTACCTTCAAAATTGATGTTGTGTCCCGTAGTGTTTATGTGTTGTACTAGTGAAGATGTGTGATCTTTCTTCTGTACTGAGTTCTTATGTTCTTCTACACGTACCTCTATTCTTCTGTTATATATATATAGTATTTGTCAAGGCTTTTTGAAAGCACCTTGCTAATTAACTCTTTCATTCCTGTATTGGCCTGTCTCAAGGCTTATCCACAGGATATAGTCAACTATGACAGCTCATTATTTGTGCAAATTATTCAAATTGCTAATAAAGAATTTTGGGAGGCTGATATGGCCATTTCGAACTCTTTATGTTCTCATCAGTCAGTCATACCCTTTATCTGAGATTCAAACCTGGGCTGATTGTATCTTAGGCAGTTGTTTTTAACTTGCTGAGCCAATAATGAGCTGTCATAGTTGACTATATCCTGTGGATAAGCCTTGAGACAGGCCAATACAGGAATGAAAGAGTTAATTAGCAAGGTGCTTTCAAAAAGCCTTGACAAATACTTAACATATATTTGCCTTGCCTTCTAGCTAATAAAAAGAGAGAAAGAACCTGTGGCTCAGCAAGTTAAAAACAACTGCCTAAGATACAATCAGCCCAGGTTCGAATCTCAGATAAAGGGTATGACTGACTGATGAGAACATAAAGAGTTCGAAATGGCCATATCAGCCTCCCAATTTGAATAATTTGCATATATATATATATATATATATATATATATATATATATATATATATATATATATATATATATATATATATATATATATATATATATATATATATATATATATATATATATATATATATATATATATATATATATATATATATATATATATATATAAATTTACTGAATGATTTCAACCTACATTATTGTGATTAGATATTATTCCTTGTTTTTCTTATATATTTGCATTGTAACTGTGGTTCTAAAGCAACTGAATCACATTTGCTCCAAAGAAAACACATTGAATTATTTAGCCACAGATACAATGTAATGATCATTTTCTTTATCCTTACTTCTGAATTAATACTTTGAAATATAGTGCCTGGAGTTCTATACAGTTTTGGGGAAAGCACTCTAACCTTAATTGTTTAAAGCCTGCTTTCCACTTTGAAGAAACAAAGTGAATGTGGACTGAGTACTTCAAAAACAATTAGGAAGATATTGTTGGTGTAAACCATTCCAGTAAGCCAGTGTTACTATTCACACCACTGTCTCCAATCAGACATGCAGGAAAATCAGTTTCTATCTACACGCTCAACCCTGCATACCGTGTGTTAGTTTTAAATATCATGAGTCCATGTTGAATATTCTCCATTTTCCAGCTGTGAAGGATAGGGTAAGATTAAATGCATGTTTGAGTTCTATCATATAGTCTTTTTACTGTTGCTTTCTTCTTCCTGAATTCTTAACCAAGGTGATCCAGAAAATGAGAATTTTATAAACTCTTATAAAAACTAAATAGTATCACCACATCATGCACATAGCTACATTAATATTTTGTTACCTGCTGACATGACTGAGGGCAAATAATAGCTGAGAATAAAAGCATAATACCAAAATCCTATATGGATGAGCCAATCAAAGACAAAATGCCTGTGTATATGTAAATTAATAGGCTGGACTTTTTGTTAGTATCAAGAGTAATCTGTTTTCTATTATTAACTTAATGAAAATACAATCTGTTAAATATCAACTGAAATTTTGTTGCAACATAAAACATTTCAAGGATGTTCAAAAGTCATCTGGGGAAAATCTACCCACCATTATTTCTTTTAACATTTTTGTGTGTTAATGTGTGTGTGTTATTGTAAGGAACCAAAGTTTGCATTCCAATCTAGAAGAACAACCTAAAAGAAATATTCATTTTGGATTGGTAAAATACCCTTCCAGTATAAACTTAATTGAAATAGAATCTGATGACTGACTAAAATATCATAAAAGCTTTCAAAATAAATGCATATGAATCATTATTAATGACAGTTATCTATAATAGTTTGACTTCTGTTAGTTTAGAACATCAAAAGATTAAAATAAATATAAATATAATTTTATTTCTTTTGGAAAGACAAGAATTTGCTGATCTCATTCCCTTCTGCTAATCTTTTAAATTTCATATTATTGTATTTCCACTGTTTTATTTTTTTGTTCCTTTACTATTGTTATTTTTACTTTTTTCATTTTTTTCTGATTTAAGCTTTTGATGTAAGCTGTCCAGAATAGACCTAGGGTGAAATGGATAGCAAATTAATAAATATTTCTGGTTTACAACATTCATTTTGTTAACAATTTGCAAGTTTACTGCAGCATTTATAATTGTGTTAAATATGCTTGCATATCTCTGATTTAATATTGAACATCACTCTGTGTTAAGGATAAAATATTTATTTTAGATGTAGATTTACTTGTAAAATAAAATCTTATTTAGGGGATTTTCAATGGAAAAAAATTAAGAACAATCTGGGAAGGTAATCCATAATTATTTTAACTCAGACAAATACACATGTTGGTGAGAGTCATAATTGGGATATGAGGTTGCTGAAAAAAGGAAGGAAAGAAGGGAGGGAGGGGAGGGAGGGAGGGAGGGAGAGAGAAAAGAAACACAATTGCACCCATTGTATAATTCTTCATTAATCATTGAAATGGCCTTCTAACTTCAACTTCACCATCATAAGTATTAAAGAGACAATTTCATCTTACTTATGGAACTCTTCATAGAGAGTTGGTGAGTAGTGTTTCCTAAGTAGATACACTCATGGGGAAGCTGGCTGTTTCTGAAAACAATTTCAGCTGATTGGCTTTTGTTAATATTTAGAGAAAATTGTGAAAAAGAGCATAATAAGTAATATGTTCTTCAACAAATCATCTATTACTTTGCACTTTGTAATGACTTTTTTTAGATCTTAGCAATCCCATTTAATGTTTGGTTTGGCTTTCTTATAATTTTGTCTAAGTCTTAAGATGAGAAAAATAACCAACATTCTTGCTAAATTTCCACAAGGCTACTGAGTCACTCATCATAGTACATTCTAAGTAAAAAAAAAACAGCATATTACTGGCTAATAGCTTTTGCCAAGATATGGTTAGCTAGGAATCAGCTTTTGTTATTACTCACTTTTTGTTACATGACTAGTAAATCTAGTTCCCACTGTCTCAGACAAATGATGCATTTAATTAGCAATATTATTTGCAATTATTATAAATCTGGCTAATTTTCATTTTAATGAATATTAAGTTGCTTTATTTGTTCAGACTTTCACAACAGTTATGAGAAAAGACTTATACCATTAATACAGACTCTTATTTCTGCAAATTGCATCAAAAAGCTTTTCTTAAAAATCAATTACTTGATGCAGTTCCAAAATAGGCCTACTTCAGAATAAATATATTTAGGGTGTGCATTTAGTTGTCTTTTCATGTTAAAATCATGATCAGGAAGAAGTAACAGCCTATTAGAAAAGTTCTGTTATAATGGAAATACATATTATTGTGCAGCTTAGGGTTTGCTTGGCTTGTGCACCATTAAATATTCTATATTGTCTCTAAAAATCCTATAATTATGTAAATAATTAATCTTTCTTCTACAGATGATAGAAGTCCCCCCAAAAGGTGTTTTTCTTTATTGTCCTGCCAATGAATTTAGATGGGAAGAAGAGCTTTTTAATGCCATCCTGGTACAGTGGCTAGAAATGAGGAGACAGGGAATTCTAATCCCACTTGGGCACAAAACTACCTGGATGACCTTCAGGTGGTTACTTATTCTCAGGTGTAGGAAGAAGGCAATGGCAAATCACTTCCAAAATCTTGTCAAAAATTGCAGGAACTCATCCATACAGTTGTCAACTTGCCTTACTTGAAAGCACACACAGTTAAAAGATGGTACCTTACTGTGATATGATGCATCCAAAGATTTTTGCCTAGCACCTCCAATAAGTCTTCTAATTTCAAGTTTTTTAAAAAACCTTCATTTTCTCAAGCATAAAACAAACATGTTAGTCTTTTTAAAAGTTGGTATTTGTTGGCCACTGCCATTACTGGATTTATTACTGTTATTTTTGGTCACACAGTCAACCAGATATTTAGGCTAGATTTAGCATTTTTATCCATTTATCAAGTCGTTACCAGCAACCTGGAATGGGCAGATGTTGTTGTTTGATGGTATTAAATGTATCATCACATGATGTAATTTGTTCTAAGTAAAGCTGCCTTTTGTAATTGACTAATAGTGATTTTGTCAATGCCAATAGTGTTCAAGTGTACTCCAGGTGTTTATTATATTATTATAATTGGCATTATAACTATTACTATTGTTGTTGGCCCAATCTGAACTGCATCAAAAGTGTTAGGAATACAATTTGTAGAATACTCAAATCATTCACCATGTTCCACTTCTACCATGACTAAAAGGCATTACATTTTTTAAAATTATGTATCCATATTTTAATAGAAGTTATTTAAATTTATTTCTTAGTAAACATGCAGAAGATTGTACTGATGATCTAGGACTGTTGTGTTATCAAGATAACTCAGCCTTTGCAAATAATCCAAAATACATTTGTACGTTGATGTGACAGTGATATAAGGAGGCTGTTGTTACTGTTGCAAATATTTAGCATTAGAGTGTCAGTAAAATGAAACATCTTGGCTTTCCCCTCCTCGTGCTCCTGCTATGAGTCACTCCTACACTGCATGCAAAGAAACGGCTACATTTTACCAAATTTAAGAAGTTCCCATAACTGAAGTGTCCTTAAAGTAGAATAATTTTATTCCATATGCTTCTAAGTCACCAATTTAAATGCAGAGGTGTCAATTAACACTTTACTCACTGATTCCTATGTACATTCATATACACCTCCTAAAATACTTTGTATACAATAGACAAAATACATTTTCCCAGCCATTGAACATATAAAGCCATCCCAGCTGTTGTTCTTCATTTCTGAATCAGAACTTCATTTCCACAACACAATTCAGCTTGTTGCCTTGCAAAATAAATTGCATTCTTTGTCCTTTAAAAAATTCAAATTAATGAAATTAATTCACAACACAGTTTTTTGTTGTTGTTGTTACAAATCAGGATATAGTTGTCAGACTGTCTCGATTTTGCATACTCTAGATTGTTTGCTGATTTCTTTCACAGTTCTCAGTGCCATTTCCTGTATTCAAGAAGTCTCTCAACTTTCCATTATCAAATTTTGGGGACTACAGAAACTTTAGGAAAAATGAAAAATGGGCAAAAAACATTATCCAGATTTTTCCACAGGAGAATACTCTGAGAAAACTGGGAAATTTTTATCTAGTCCATTATTTGTTTTAATTACAAGACAAGGAAAAACATATTGAAAAAATAAAGGAAAAGAACGGTTGACCATAATTTTGTTATGCACCTTAATTATAACATAACATAATATAAATTTAAAAATGGGGCAATACTCAAGTACAACATCTGCTAATCACAGGATTCATTTTTAATGTATGATCCTACAGTTCAGAGCACCAAGTGTATCCAATCCTAGTTATATTATTCTGAAATGAGATATTCTACACTTTTTAACATCTCCATGTATTCACTGTTGATACTAGTATGATATTTATAAGGATATATTTTTAGTTTAATAAATATGCATGTAAATTATGTAGAAATGTGAACATTTCTAAATTAAATAGGCAAAAACATTGTTTTATCCAATGACGGTAGAAATCTGAAAGGGTGTTTAATAAAAGTAAAATGTGATGGACTGTACTCTTGTAGCAGCAGAGGAGAAGGATGGATGAGAGCCGTGGTGACATAGTGGTTAGTATTGCAGGCTAATTCTGCCAACTGCCAGAAGTTTGATTCTCACCAACTTAAGGTTGACTCAGATTTCCATCCTCCCAACTTGATAAAAGGAGGAGCCAAATTGTTGGGAGCAACGTGCTGACTCTGTAAACCACTTAGAGAGGTTTGTAAAGCACTGTGAAACAGTATATAAGTCTAAGTACTATTGCTATTTTGCCAATTCAGAGGGTTCCCAGGAAGAGGGTCAGATAAAAAAAATGCATAGTTCTGAGCTGAATGGGGAATGGAGGAAAGTTCTGATAACCACACTCTAGAATCTCTCAGAATATGTATAATAGCTTAGAAGGTTATAGCTTAAGATCCTGTGGATTTCACTATCTTGTGTCTGGTTTTCAGCCTGACATAAACATAGAATAAAACACATTCTTAAATAGGTTCTTATATTTTTGAGCAACCTGAAGCATCATAAGAGGAATTCAATTTTGCATTTTGTTGCTCTAAATATGCCATAATAACCAACAAATTTATAATATTATTGCATAATTGTCTTTTAAATAAACACCAGATTGATCTTCATGAATAAAATCTTACAAAGTTATTTTCAGCCTTCTCACCAAAATCATGATAAACAATTTATAGTTAAAAATAATAGTTGATGTTTCGTTAAAGTACAATCCTGGGCTTCTTAGATATTAATGCTATACTAGCCTCTTTTCAGCTGTTAGGGATATTTCCATTCTGTAAAATGATATTCATTGTTTGTGGTAAAGGTTATAAAAGTTCATCCTTGAAACATTTATAGTAAAGCTGGCAGACCATCTGGACCAGGTGCCTTACATTTTAATCAGGCTTTTGATGTAGGACTGAGACTTATTTGTTAACATTATTGGAATTCTACTAGATGAGGTGATCACCGATCTATTAGTTTTCTTGAAATCTAAGACAATTATTATTTTAAACTTTGATGCCACTCTTCATGGTACTGCTTTATATTCTTGGTAGACTGAATCTAAGAGCAATATCTTCATTGTGCTGCTTGTAGAACTTTCTCAGAACTTTGAAGTGATGTGTCAATATCATGTTAATGACATTTAGATCTACAGCTCTAAAATCAGAGAATAAGGCAATATTAGGTAAAGGTAAAGGTTCCCCCGCACATGCGTGCTAGTCGTTTCTGACTCTAGGGGCCAGTGCTCATCTCCGTTTCAAAGCCGAAGAGCCAGCGCTTGTCCAAAGACGTCTCCGTGGTCATTTGCCCGGCATGACTAGACGCCAGAGGCACACGGAACACTGTTACCTTCCCATCGTAGTGGTCCCTATTTTTCTGCTTGCATTTTTACGTGCTTTCAAACTGCTAGGTTGGCAGAAGCTGGGACGAGTAACAGGCGCTCACTCTGTTACGCGGCACTCGGGATTCGACCCACCAAACTGCCGACCTTCTGATCGACAAGCTCATCATCCTAACCCACTGAGCCACCGCGTCCCCTAAGGCAATATTACAAACAGTTTAATGATGATCTTTATGTGGATTAACAGAATGAAGTTATATCTGAACAAGGTGGAGATGTTCTTGATCAGCACATCGGGAGAAGCAATTGCATTTTATTACAACAACATGGAAATATCCTGATACAGATTCCTTAATGTTAAATATATAACAAAAGTTGTTCATTTTAATATAGAACAAGGAAGAGGGAGAAGAGAATGAAAGGAGGAGTTTTTTGCAGAAAACGGGAGAGAGAGAGGAGAGAGAGAGAGAGAGAGAGAGAGAGAGAGAGAGAGAGAGAGAGAGAGAGAGAGAGAGAGAGAGAGAGTAAGAGTAATAGGGATAGGTAAGTCTCTTTGGGTGCAGGCCAGAGAGAAAAGAGGGACATGGAAAGCAGGCCAACCAGCTGATCTGTCCCCCACCCCACCAAATAAGGAGAGAATGAAAAGGAGGAGGTTTTGGCGGGAAAGAAGAGAGCAGGAGATAGAGAGAGAAAGGGAAAAAGGGAGAAGAGAATCTCTTTGGGGGCAAGCCTGAGGGAGAAGGGAGAGAAGGGAAGCAGGGCTTACCGGCTCACCTTTCCTCCACTGAGTGAAGGGGGAAAGCAATGCAGAGGATAGGTTGAGGAAAGGTAGAGAAAGGAGTGTGAGGGAAGGTGGAGAAAGGAGTGTGGGGAAAGATAGGGGGGAAAATGTGTGAAGAAAAGCTGAGAAAAGAGGAGGAGGAAGAGGAAGAGGAAAGGAAGAGGTTGAAAGAAAGAGAGGCAGGCCGAAGAATCAACAAAGGAGCAGAGGCAATGGAAGGAAAGACCAGCAAGCATCAGGAGGGAGAGAGAGGGGAGAGAGAAAGAAGGAGTAGCATATTAATAAGTTAAATGTTCATTTCCATGACTCTGGAAATCTCCATGTAATATTTTTAGCAACTGTACAGAAGGGGATTGCCATTGATAGGAAGAAGCATAGTATTTTTCTGGTAGTGTCCCATTCATGACCCATCAGCAGGCCTAATCTTAATTATCTCCTTAATATAGCAAAATCCAGCTAGGTATTGTCAACTAGATTGCTTAATATAAATTTTTAAATACACAAGATTGCATCTAGTTATTTGCATCTGGATTTTTTTTAATTAGCGATGGACTTTTATAAGAAAGAAAACATCTTCTCACTTTTCCAAAACTATATGCACATTTGTACTGAAAAATACAACTTTATGTATTCCAGCTTTGTAATTTTCAGAATTATGAGTAGGGATGATTTTGGACTATTAAAATATAGTTTAATAAGCACATGGGAATTTCTTTTGATGCCCTTGAAAATATTTAATTAAAATTAAATGGGAAACTGTTATTCTTCCAGATAAATGGTTGCCTTCTAATATTATAATTCCCAAGTATTCTATTTGGTCCATAAAGGCCCCACATGAACTGATTTTTTATTTAAATATATTTTAAGAATTTTGGTTACAATAGTAAAAACCAATACAAGGAGAAGGAGAAGAGAAAAGAAAAAAAGGAATTAAAAAGTCTAAGAATAAAAGAATGATATTATAATAAAGAAAAATAAATATATTAAAAAATGACTTCCAATATCACAACAAATATAAACACTTCCTATAAGGTTATAAAGATATGTCTCTTCATTCTATATCCTATCCCCATTATCTATAAGCAAATTGATAAAACATCAACTTTTCAATCCTGGTGTCTGCAAAAAGTCTCTAAAGGGTTACCAGAAACTTCCAAAAAGTATATCATATTTTAAACCAACTGCTCCTTTTGTATGTCCAGCAAAGTCTCAAAGCAATGGAAAAGAAGCATGGCTTTAAATCACAATATCACTCTGCTGTCTTGCTGATTTTGACTTCTCCCTGTAGATACCAGACCTATATGCATCATTGTCCATAATCAAATAGTGGAGAACTAATAAATTATTATCATCATCTTTAATGCTCCCTTACCTTTAAGTGATCCAAGGATATAATCAAAATAATCAACAAACAATGGTAATATGGTGATATAAATATGATTATTTTTTAAAAAAAATATTTTATTGATTTTTAACAATAACAATCTTTAGTGCTTAGTAAACAGCATGTTGTTTGGGTTCATATGTTTAAAAAACAGTAATAATTAATTTCTATAATTCCATAATCAATCTGTTAATTAATTATATATTTCTTTGATCTTCTCTTCTTCCAATAGTGTTCTCCTTTTATCAACATTAAGCAAATATAGTTCTTAATACTTTCAATATATACAATATATTTTTCCTGTATTTGTATAAATAACAGTAACATCAGCATACAACATCTTTTCTGATCTGCTTATATTTCAATTATATTCATAAAAATCATTTTATTGTCACTATATCCTGTTTTCAAGATTCTTATTTAAGCTTAGATTCCCCTCTATATTCAAACCATTCTTATCAGTAATAATTTTCTTAATGTTAATTACCTTTAAATATTCAAACTTTTCATTTACATGCACCATCCCAATATTTTTATATTTCATATATTATAAAGAATACTATGCTACTTATATATCTTGTCCCTCTTATTATAGGGCCCCTTTATATCCATGATTTATCTGTTCTTTTAATCATATTCAAATAAGTGTTTAATCATATAGTACTCCATCAAATCTTTTGAATCTAATTCTAGCCTTCTTCTTTTGTGAAGTAGTTTCCAAATAAATGTATTCAGCTTGTCAGGGAATTCTTCGTGTATTTTTGTGAATGTTGTTGGGAATAGAAAAGACAAGTTAGGTAGAATATACATTTTTTGTCTCCCAAACTCTAATAATTCTCCTCTATAATCCATTTTGTTAGATCTTCTTTCCTATCTTCAGGTTTATTTTGAAGTTCCAAAAAATAAGATATCTTTCCCATTTCCATTGTTGTGGGAAAATCTTGCAAGTTTTCTTTTGTTTGTATTAGACTGTTGTTCTTTTCATTTGTAGCTTCCCTCTTTGAGTCCCTGTCCTTTAGTTTGTATTCTGTTATCTGATTTGTTTGTTCATTCTTTGTCAGTGTTTTCTGAGAGTTTTTTATTGTAGGTTTAAATTAAAGATGTGTTCATTTATGTTGTCAAGATTTTTTTTAATCTCATCATGATTTGAAATCATTGTCATTTGAATCTGTTGCAGCATTGCATACATTTCCTCCTGGAAAATATTTGCCTTGTCTTGAAGTATTATTCCTGCAGATCTTTGATGTTCCAGGCTAGGCCTTCAGAAGGAGACATTAGGTGTGGTTTCCTGCCACTTTTTGATAGGTATGTAACATCCATTTTGTCTCCATCCTCCAGATAGTCTTTCACTGTTACCATAGTCTCTGTAATTAGCCTTGTCAGATAAGCCAATCTTAAAGTCCAAACCACCAATCTTGTATAGTTCTTTATGTATGGTTTTTATAATTCACTTCTGTATGTTTCTGGCCTTTTCTCTCCTCTTGCTGATGTTGTACTCTTTCATTTAGGTATGCTTGGTTTCTTTCATCAAAGTCTTGTGCCTTCCAAACTGAGTCCAGTCAATATCTTGTAATGTTCCAGTTAATTAGGATCTCTTCTGGCATCAGCCATCTGAAGTTTATACCTTTTGCAATTAGCTTTGTAGTTAGAAAGTCATGTTGTCTTTGGGTGTCTCTTATTCTCTTGGGGATCTGCTTTAACACCACAATTTCTTTATTCTTATATTGTAATGGTTCATCTCTGACTCTTCTCAGTATCTCATCTTATTGTTTTCTTTATAAATCTTACATGAACTTCTCTGGGTAGTTTATATTTCCTTGCATAGCTTGAATTCATTCAAAATATTTCATCTATCTCCATTTGTATCTCTGCTCAGACTGTTTTTAAAGCCTCTGCCAGTAAATTAATAATCACTTCTGCTATATCTTCTTCTCTATCTTCAGGGATATTTTGAAATCTTAAATAGTGTACAGCTTTCTTTCTCTGCAAACAATTCTTGAGTTTAAAAATCACAGCTCAATAAGTATTTATAATCCCAGAAGGTCAGCAGTTTTTTTTAAGACAAATATAGTTCTCACTCTGTAGTAGGTATCCCAGTGTGTTTTCTTCCCTCTGTTCCCATCTGATCTTTATTTGGCAATAAGCCACTGAAGTTCAAAGGAATAGTTGTTCTTTATTTCTGGGCACCTGACCAATTTCTGTGTCAATGCAGCTATTGTTCTGTGCTCTAATCCTCCACTAGGTGTCAGTAGCCATTCATTTTCCAACTTTTAAAGCAAAAAGTTATTTTCTTGTAATTTCATCAATATTCTTTCAGATGTAAAGTCTTAACAGTTTTCATAATTTTCAGACTGTAGTATTATTAAGTTCATTTCAATATTTTTCTGTCCCCCATAAAAATTAAGTTGCCACTTCCATCTATGGAAGGGTGGGGGTGTGGTCCCTTCCCTTCTCACTTTCAGAGGATTTTTTGCTTCTTGGGGATCTTTTCCAGGAAATAGAAGAGAGAAAATTGATATTCTCACTCAGTTCCAAGTGTGCTGTACATGGTTGTTCTAGTTAGTGCTTTCGGACTATGGCTGCTGGTAGCTTGGGCTAGTCAGTGGTGTGCAGCTAGCCTTTCTCCTGTCAGGTTGGAGAGCTTCCCCTGGATCAAATGGATCAACTAGCATCTTTCCATGATCCATGGGGCCCCTCCTTCTTTGTTGCCTCTCTGGGGAGACTTAGTCCCATTTAGGATCCCCTGGCATGGTGAAACCAAGCCACTGAGTGCAGAGCTCTGCAATCCCTCGGCCATGTGCTATGGCACAAAACTGGAAGTCCTCTAAATATGGTTATATTTATGATACATGCAGTTGGAGCTTTTATGCACACATATGGACATAGCATGTTCTTTTATTAAGCTCCAATTTGTGTTATTTTCCCTATTTCTCAAAAGGAAAAAATTACTACCACCTTGCTACAAACATACTCCATGTTTTCTTCTTCTCCCAGCCTGGAGTAAGTCACTATTTTGGGAGACATCCTTTTTGCTTCTTAACTTTGACATAATACTAAGGGAGTATTGATAAATATAACTGGAAGGATTTTTAAAAATCAAGTACAGTTAATAACAAATACAGTGCCTAGAAATATTTTCTTTTGCTTTGTCTAGAAACATTCTCTATGCAGGGAGCTACATTGATATTTCAATTTTCCAAAATAAGGGCAGTTTGGCACTATCCTTAAATCATTTTATAAGTCAGGTGGAAACAACCTGACAAGACTTGTATTCACTGGATTTTTTTTTCTTTTGCATACAATGCAGTCACATGGCATACATAGAATGAAACATACTAAAAAGCATTTGTAAAAATGTTTCAAATTAAACTTAATTATTCTCTGCAGAATTGTTATCATGAAACAACAAAACTATAAACACGTGCTATAATTGTATGGGATTCTTTACCCTGTTATTTCCCAGAGTTGTTTTTATTTTTTCAATTAAATGTAACTTCATGTAAATGAATTATTTAATCAAATTCTCTGGCTTTAAATATGTATTACAGAGAGAGAGAGAGAGTGGAATTTCCAAGTATGGTTGGATAGATGCAACTGAAGAGACAAAATTCATTTAATCTGGATCTTAATGTAGTTGCATTTTTTATGTTTTGCAGTGGAAACAAATAAAAAGTATTAATACAGAAATATTTATAACAGAGGAAAGTGAAAATATAAAATATGCTTCTGGCAAAACTCAATATGACATAGATAAATATGCATATAAAAGTGTGTACTTTAAAAGAAATGTAGACAAAATGCATTTTGTGCAGATATAGAAGTAGGAACAGACTGGTGAAAATCAAATGCATTTTAAGTTGAAGGGGGCTAGGGAGGGTGTTGGGAAAGAGAAAGAAATTTACCAAAGTCAGATTTTTCTATTCCAACTGGGAAATGTGTCCCTTTTAGATCTATGAACTTCCTATGGCTGAAAAAAATATGTGTAGCAACCTACTAGAAATAATGAGAAACTTATATTTCATTTTGTACATATTTTCAAATCATGAAATAATAGAACAATTTTCATGTCACAAACATTTACTCAAGCATTGACTTCCTTTTCAAGTTTCACACCTGCCAAGATTCATTTTGATTTATGGGTCCAAATTAACCTAAAATCACAGCCAGATATTCAGCTGGAATGAATCAGCTTTCAACTAGGTAGATTTACATCAACTCAGGGTCCTATCCTGATCAAATCAAAATGCAATTGCTTTGAATTTCTCTCTTTGCAACCAAGAAAAGCTGTGAATTTCACATGATCTTCTCAGTGTGTGATGACAAACTGGTCCAGATTTATTAAGAAGTTATAAAATAAAAGATGAAGTATATGATTCAATGGAAACTATTTTCATGTCTTCTATATAGAATAAAACTTCCAAATAGGACTAGGGATATGTGCCCTCAAGTACTATTCTGTACATTTTATATAGCTTTGATGAATCATGATTCACAGCCAAGTCCTGTGGAAAGCTTTTCCATAGCCTTAGCCAGAAAAGGATCTAAATCTAAATCTCTGCAACTTTAAGATAAGTGGACTTAATTTCCCAGAATTCCTTAGCCAATTGGCTGGAGAATTCTGGGAGCTGAAGTTCACACATCTGAAAGTTGCTGAGATTTTAAAAAATGATCTGTGTATTAGAAGAGATCCTCCTACTATAACGTAACATATACTAGGAAGTAGCAAGTGACTTCTGGGTTTGAAGCTAGAACTGTGGAATCCAGCAATCCATAAAAACTGCCATAACACTTTGCAGTTCCTTCATTCATTATGTTCTCCTTACCATCCTGTATCAGTAATGATGCTGATACATAATTTCTCTACTTTTATTTTTTTGGAAGTGTAGGTCACAACAGGGCACCTAAAATAATATATACTTGTCACATAAAACTTCTGCTTTCCTATTCACATATGGGTTCCTTCTTCTTTTACAATAATCTATATCAAGAGTGTGCTGCTACCACAACCTCCTTCATTTTGTTGTGCAAAAAAAATAAATATTTTTGCAAAGGTTACTGTATCATAATTTTGTTACATAATTTTAAAAGGGTATTATTTCATTGTAAGCTACCATTCAAAGATAGATGATGACATTGCCTCACTGGAGGATGAGGGCTATCATTACACATCTTTGCATAGTAGAGCACCATGCAAATCATATGTGTTATTGACTGCATCAATGTAGAGGAGTGATTGGATAATCTTAAAACATGGATTTAAAAGAGTTGCATTCCCTTCACTTCAACTTATTTTTGGGAGCCCATCTGCTCTTTCAGCTAAACAGAGTGCTAGATTTCTGCAGAAAATCCTTTTCTAGTAGATGTACTGGGACTCCTGAGATTCATTTTAAATGCCCATTGCAGGGTACCTATATGTCATCTTTTATATGACAATATGCTTTATTCATTTCATTGGTCTCCAGTGTCTCAGTCATATCTTTCATAAATGCTGTGCACTGCCATACCACAAACCTAGTTATGTACAAGCCATTTCTAGCTTCCTCTACTGTAAATGTGACTAAATTTATTTCACTCTGTCAGAAGAGTTTACGGGGCATGGTAAAAAAAAAGTCAAGATGGAAGCAGTGATGGTCCTCCTGTTTTCTTGCAATTCACATAAAAAGTAGGTGGCACTTTGATCATACCATCACAACCACCATTTGATTTTGACTACCTACTCACCATCACAATCCTTCCAGGGATTTGTAACTGTTGTCTGTGAATCACAAGCTGAAAGGCAGGGTGATGGCAGTCTTTCCAACATAACAGGAAAATATTCTGGCATACATATTTAGTGGTCGCATAAATGGGGGAGAAAAAACAGAGCTATGCCTCAAAGATTTGCCTCCAATATCATGCAATCCATCTTTGTGTGTGTCTGTATGTCTGTGTGCCTGCGTGTCCATCTGTCTGTCTGTCTGTCTGTCTGTCTCTCTCTCTCTCTCTCTCTCTCTCTGTGTGTGTGTGTGTGTGTTCCTTAAGTCACTTTTTGACTCTGCCAGCTGCCTAGACAAGTTCCTGCAGAGTTTTGGCAAAATTTTGGAAATAGTTTGCTCATCTACCAGCTCTCCAAACCTAAAATGTTTCCCTATTGCATTTATTTGTGCTGCATGAGAATACAAAGTAGTTCTGAACGGAATGTTAGCGTCAAAAACAATTATTTCTACCACAGTGAGAGAAAAAACAGAAGATATCATTGGCACAAATTCCTGCAATGAAGAAACATGCTGCTTTACTGAATATGAAGGAAGTTTCATATGAATGATTAACCAGACATTGAAATAAGGATGTACTGTTTCCAGTGACTACATAACAATCATACCCCAGAATTGTTGTTTGCCAGTCATTTATTTCCCTTGAAAAAATATTTGCTGTGCCATATTGGTAGAGAGGTTTCCCTTTTGGCGAATTTTCAGAAGAGGAAACAAATGTATGTGGTGCAATCAAATGAAAAATAAAGCAGGCCTGTAGTTCAGAGCAAGGAAAACAAATGGATACATAGGCAGTATTAGAACTTATTTCCATGTCCTTCACAAAACTTATGTTTTAGTCAATGGAACCTAAAATTACACCATTTTTTCTGTAATCTTGTGTAAAAGTCTGAATAAAGAGATGCCTCATAAGCATTTTCATTGCCAGACCCTTTTCATCTCGTTATAGTTCTGTAGACAAAACAGAAGACTCCTGGAAACAATTTCATAGTTTTCTGCTTAAATTTACTTAGGGTGAGTGCCTTTTCTAAACATGCCTGAAAAGCAGAGTCAAACTGAACCTTCTCTTCAAAAACAGTTGACACCATTATTTTCACTAAAACATTCCTCCCAGAACCACGATCTGACAGGCTCCTGGACTTGAACTGAACCAGAACCCTAAAGAATTTAAATTACTGCAGGGGGATAACCACTCAGGTTAAAAATAACTGATAATACTACTGCAATTCCACACCCCACATATGCTCACAAAACCTACATTAATGTATGAAGACAAATGCAGCCTTGGGCAGTCCTCTGAACTATACCCTCACAGGATATAAACAGGGATAGCAGCTATGAAATGTACTAGTTTATGAGATATTATGTTAGTGAGCAAGAGAACAAATTTTCTTCTCTATTTTATTTGCCATTTGTAAGATGGGGAGGGGAATTCTAGGAGCTGAAGTCCTAAACTTCATTTGAAAGAAACTGATGCAAAATATGAGGTATCTAGAAACAACCCTGTCTTCAATCCAGCTAAAATTAAATACTACCAAAAATGCTTGAAAGTAATGGCATAAAGCACTTATATCTTATCCACTGCTTTCAACTGAAAACTTACAGGAGTGTCAGTAGTGGGGGTCCAAAAAGTCAATATGGTTGACTGCAGCTTTGTACACCAAATAAAGGGAGTCAGAACTTTGATTGCATACCTAGACCCACTCTCCATATTATTTATTTATTTTATTAAACTTGGGGAGGGCGTGAAGTTTCAGTGGTTAAAGACACTGAGCTTGTCAGCCCAGATTCAAGACCAGAGTGCCAAATGACAGAGTAAGCTCCCATTACTTGCCTCAGTTCTTGCCAACCTAACAGTTCAAAAGCATGCAAAAGCAAGTAGATAAATAGGTACCACTTTAGTGAGAAAGTCATAGGATTCCATGCACCTCAGCATATAGTCATGCTGGCGGCCGCATAACCACAAAAATGTCTTCAGACAAAACCTGCTCTTTTGGCTAAAAAATTGAAATGAGCACTACCCCATAGAGTCAGACATGACTTGACATGGGGAAACCTTTGCCTTTACCTTTTTTTTATGACACCCATCTCACCATTGACAACTCTAGGCAGCTTACAACCATTCTATCAAAGTGTGAAATAACAAATAAAACAATTATGGATCTTAAATTTAAATTTCAGTTAATATAATATTGACCATGATGGAAAATGAGAGAACAAGGAAGTGGTGGAATGTTAGCCAAAATGCCACAATTCCATTGGGACTCTCAGGCCAGTTGGCGTAGCATGTATTCAAGCACTTTTGGAAAACCAAAAAGGGTGGATGAGGATTTGACTTTTTAGGACAAGATGTTCTAAAGAGCAGGAGCTATGGCAAAAAAAATCTTTTTTCAGGACTATTATGATATTAAGTTTGTGATACACGCACCACAACCCAGATACTGCATACTTAAAAGCCTGTTTTGTATTTCAAAGGATTTAAAAATTCAAAATTAACCAGGAGTTTACAATATGTATCAAATTTGAAATCCATGCCTAGAACTGCACACTTAAGAAATTGTACACATTAGAATTTCATTTATATTACAATGGATTTATTAGTATAAGCCCTATACTATATGCATATAAAAATCATTGCATCATCACAGCCTCCATCTTGACTTTTAACTCATCCTTCAGGCAACTCATTCAAGATTCAAGGTGCTGGTAATGACCTATAAAGCCCTAAATGGCTTGGGTCCGGGATATCTGAGGGAACACCTGCTGCCAGCATCAAGCTCCCTTCGTCCAGTGCGCTCCCACAGGGAGGGTCTTCTCAGGGTGCCGCCGGTAAAAGATTGCCGGCGGATAACACCCAGGGGGAGAGCCTTCTCAGTGGGTGCGCCTGCCCTCTGGAACCAGCTGCCCGTGGAGCTCAGGACTGCCCCCGACCTCCGTTCATTCCGCCGGGACCTGAAGACCTGGCTCTTCGAGCTCTCTGGCCCAGGCTGAGAATTTTAATTTTAATTTTAATTGGGGGCTTTTACCTTTTCAGGGACTGTTGTAATTTTTTTAATCATTTTTAACTTTTGTATTTCTTGTTTTAATTACCCTGTAAACCGCCCTGAGTCCTTCGGGAAAGGGTGGTATACAAATCTAATTAAATAAATAAATAAATAAACTCTGCTTTTAGAGTTTGCACCGTCTTCTGAGTAGAGATTCATAGAACTTCTCTGGATCAGAGAGTAGAAGCAGACCCGTTTGATAAATGATTCTTAAAGGACTATTTTCTGCTTAAAGGACTATTTTTGAGTGGGGTGGGGTATATTTTCTCACTTTGTGCACTGTGGTTTTCAATAAAGAGATCTGATTTGTATTTCCCCTTCAAAGACAGGCACTTATTGTATAACACATTAACTTGACTAGCATGTTAAAATAAAAATGGAAAGAATTTTTTGTCCTTCTATGTCAAGAAAGTAGCCACCGTGTTTGCAACAAGAAATTCAATCACCGATTGCTAGCATAGTAAGTGAGGTCATACAGAAGCTATTCAAGAGTGCATGAAGTCCTACATGTTAGTGTTCCTTTTGCTGATGACATCTTTTTCCATCCGCTTGGCTCCTGCCTTTCCCTTTTTATAGACTCTGAATTAATGTGGCTGATGTATCCCAGCTGCTGTGGGAAGAAAGGTGAAGCCTGTTATTTCCTTAAGGCAGAAGAATGTGTAGCAACAATGAAAAAAAATGCTGGCAATTCTCTCTGAAGGATTTCATTCAGATGCTAAAACCTGTTGCATTATGTACTTATGATGTTAATTTGCTTGTCCCTTCAGCAACATCACAAATATTCAAATTTTCAGTCTCTTTGTAAAATACCTTATGTCTGTGGTTTTCAGTCTTTGGTCTGTGGACCCTTGGGGGTCCAGAATGTTGTCACAGGGGGTCCAAGAAGGCTTGAAGAAGTGTTATGATTTAAATCTTGTCTGGCCACAAAAAGTATTTAAAGGGGATCCATGGTGAAGAAAAGGTTGAGATCCACTGTCTTATGTGACAGAGATGCTAAACAAAATTTAGCCTGTGAAACCAAAATTTTAATTGACCAATGCCACATGACATATACAAATTGATAAGCATCTGCCTGACATTGTCTAGTATGTACTTCAAAAATGCTTCCAGAAGCAAGATCCTCTAAACACTGGAATCCACTTCTAAAAGCAAAATAATCTTCTGATTTGCTTTATCTGCTTCTGTTGTTTCTTTCAGAAGTTTGACCCTGAAGAGAAACTATAGGAATAATGAAAATCTGAGGCCAATGGAACTGACACAGGAGCTCTGAAGTAACATAAAGCTCCACAATAGTTAAATCATGTCACTTCAGACTCCCAACATAGGACTTAGGCCATCTTGATCATCTAAAGCACCTGATCTTTAATAGTTGGTTCCAGGACTGAGAAAAAAATCTTAGAGATTTATTTAAAGCAGGGTTTCCCAAGTCATTAGTACTGATCCCAAGAATCAAGGTATGACGGTGTCACCAATGAGGAAATTCTCTGGTGAAGTGGATTCAGGAAATTGTAGGCCATTGAGATGGAACATCAGATGCATCTAGCTGGTCATATTCTTCATTTACCAGAACATCAATACTCCAAAAATGCTGTATGATGGGAGCCGCCAGAAGGAAAGTCGAAGTGGAATAGACCATGCAAAACATGGTGTCAGATGTTTAATGATGACTTATAGATAGTGAATATCAAATGGGAAGATGCTAAAGATGTTGTCCTCGATAGGATTCATCAGAAAATTCTTACTGCCCTATGTGCTTTGCATGAAAGGAACTAATGATAATAATAGGCATTGTTGAATTGTGAGAATATTAAAATAAAGACAAAACAACAGACTGGAAGAACTTAAGAGCAGCTGGCTAAGAAATTCTGGGAGTCCACACATCTTAAAGTTGCTGAGGTTGAGAAACACTATGTACTATAAAAAGATGTATTAGTTCATAGACTGCATTTTTCTGCTTTCTTGCTTGCAGACAATTCAATATTTGGTTTAGAGGGGTGATTTTAGCTGCCAATTACAGACTTGTAATTAGGAATTTGGGCATCTTCTACACCCAACCTTTTGCTGTGGATATTAAATGGCTGTGGTTGAATCACTTTTTGAAATCACTGTTGTTTTCAGCTGTGTACTTCCTGATGGTACCTCTGATGTTTTCTTCCCAATCAATGATTTTAGCCAAGAATAACTATATGAAGAGGTCAAAGTAATGACAGTAACCTCAAGGATTAAGGGGTTAAGAAATTCTATAATTATATATACAACTATTCTCTTGAAATCTGAACAGATCACAAGCTACTCTTGGAATTTTTTGCTAGAACTAAAACAACTTACCGGTATCCCTTTTTATCACCACATACTGTATGCAATAATGCTGGAACATTCTTCTGAGAACATATCACTATGTACTCCTGTAAAAACCAAAGAAATAATTGCAAAGATTGATAACTTCAGTTACTGCAGATTCCAGATTGTGCTATCACTCCACTACCTGGTATTAGAAGCTATGCTAGAATCTCCCCTACAGACATACAAAATAGCAAAGGAACATTTCCTACTGCATGTCCTTAACATGTGGTTCATGGGGCTGGCCGCATGATCAACTGGATGAGAAATTTATACCAGCCAATATATCACATTAAAATGAACTTTCATCCCACAATGGTTGTGTTATGTGGAGGAGGAGAGCTTCAATTACATGAGAAGTGTACTAAGTATAAAAAGAGCTGTTTGTTGGAAACCAGATGACCACTTACTGTATGCTTGATTCACATTTCAGCCAAGCAACCAGTGTCCCAAACTGAATAAAGCTATTTCATCAAGTAGGGTTGGTTGGTTTTTGTGTTTTTTTTTACAAAATCTGGGGGGAAAGATCCATAATATGGTATATCTTGTTTCTCTGACATACCAGGCATATAATGCTAGAGCAAGGGTTACAGCTTGTGAGTTTCACATGGAGTCAATTTTTGGCCCCCAAAGTAGGAGAAGGTCAAATTTTTGGACCTCTTTTGCACTTGGGAATTCAGCAGGTTTTAGGGATGAAATAGTTTCTTAAGCCTCAGAGAGGCCTTAGGCATCCATTGCACTCTTTTAAAAGTGTCCCCACCAATTGGACTTATTTCCCCTTTGCCTTTTCTTTTCTTTTTTTCTTCTTTTCTTTCTTTATTTTTAATCTTTTTAAGGGAATAAAAGCTAATATTGTCCCTTAATTCCCAAGGCTAAAAACAGGCCAAAGAAGTTCTTTAGTTGCTGTGATGACTTTCTTCTATTACTTGCTTCTGTCTATTTAAACAAAAGAGCAAAGCTACATCATCTTTTATTTATTAGTAGAGGCTGCAATAACAGTGGGGAAAGTGCCTTGGTGTTCTTGTGCCCTCTACTGATGAAGAAAAAATGAATTTACTTTTAAACTAAACCAGTTGAAAACTCTGATTGAGCACAATAGGAGATAGCTACTGTGCTGTCGGAATCTAACCAAGTTTTCCTCCTTTCCTGATCCACTTTGATTTGGTGATAATACCAGCACTCTAACCGGAACACAGAATTGTTTGGCCAATAACATTTATCAAGTATTCTACTGCCCCTGAAAACAGCTTTATGTTACATGGTATTTTATGGCATGATGTTTGGGTTTCATTGATCTTTCACAAAGTAATTAAATTGATTAGCCATATTACTGAAACATGGCTGGAATACTATTAGAGGATATTCCAACCCTTCCAACCCTTGCAAACACTTGGTTCCTTCTTTTTATTTGGCTTCGCCCTTCTTGATCATCTGCATTCCAGCTACTATCGATTCTTTAATTATGATTTGCATGTGGTTAACTCTTTTTCTTCCTCAGCTCCTTGTGATGATGATGATGATGATATTGATGATGATGATTTTGATAATGATTATATCTCTATCATCATATAACCCTTTATGCAAGTATTCATAAATCTTTTTTTATCATGCTTAGATTGACCTTGTCAATATTGAGATGATAATATTAACTTGCCAAGCTAAATAAAATGCTCAGCATGCCAGCAAATTTTGTATCCTTTCTCTGACTTGTTCTCATCCTCTTCAAACTACCTTCAACAGCAGAGGAACCATGTGACCAAACAATCCTGAGTTAATGTAAGTTAATTGCACTATCTGAATTTAATTGTTTTTAACAATAATGTGCTTAGCTTTTAAGGTATCATATCCATTTGAGGTCCAGCAGGAAGTAAACGAGCAAGTCTGCACAGTTGTCTTGAAACACAGGCATCATCCATCATAAATGTTTTAAACACATTCCCAACTTATAGCACATGCTTCAAATGATTAGCTACTAAAGGACGTAAATAAAAAATCGGAAACGGGTTTCTTGTAAGGAGGATTGTTTCCTGCTGTGGAATTTCTATAGTGAAAAATGTGCCAAATTTAGTTTCAACTTTTGGGATATTTCCTAGTTTTAATGCTCTGGTAAAGAGTGACAATATCTCAGCATTGAAGCAGAAAATATCCCAGCCTCTTTTTGTGACAGAATATTACATATAGCGATACTTCAATTTAGATCTGATTTTTATTACAGGATCTTATTTTGAAACTTCCTAGTTTCACATATATTTATATATATATATATTTTAAAAGCAGAGTTTATTGATTGCTTTTTAAAATAAAAATGGGAGATATGGCTTTCTGCACCGATGACTGAATTTCAGTTGAATTTATACCGAGTCATTTATGTGTCTTATTGCACAAAAAGTAAGGGCAAATGGATGGAGTGTTTTTTTTTACTTTTTTATTTTAAAGGCAGACTGACTGTGGAAGCACAAGAGATGAGGGTGGTAGTAATAGTAAGTAGTACTGAAGCGTGCCAAGTCTAGAAGCTTGGCAAAGTGGTTATGTCATCACTTAATGATGTGTCTAAGTTCAGGAGGTTTTTTCCAAATTACATGACTACTTTATTGCAGATCTCTGATGAACTCACTTATGTAAAACCTCAGCTTGTTTATTCTCAAACCAGTGCATTGTTCAAGTCAATCTTGAATCATAGCTAAAGTTCTTAATTTTTAAAAGTTATTTTTTTAACCAATGTGGCCCTAAGCTATACAAAAGTTTGTGGATTGTATTATTAATGAAAGCCAGATGATTTATTTTTAAAAACCAATCAAATGAGAATATGGGTATTCATATGAATGAAGCACCAGTTGATTACAACCAATCATGCTTATCAACTACTTGGCTGAAAAATTCCAAAACTCTGTTGACCATTTCTTTGAATGGATTTGAATTATATAATGTTTTAATTGTACACATCAAGTTTTCTCATAGAGAGAGACCCTGCGCATGGTTTACATTTTTCATACAAACAGTAACTGGTAAATAAGCAGTTCAAAAATAAATTACAACTAAGTGAAGGTAATATCTTTCCACAGTTATAACAGAAATAAAATGCTGATTGTATCAATTCTATTCACAGGGATAATTTATCCAACAAAAATAATTGACTTTATTATTTCACCAAAGTAAACCTGAAACATAAAGCCCTTCTTTTATATAATATTTCACAAAGAAAGTTCAGATATTAATAACATTAGCAAGAGAATGAGAAGATGAGATCATGGAAATGTGCAGTTTTTTCAGATGAACATTTTACTGAGTTGCACAAACATTCTTTGATGACATTGTGTCTCAAAGTATGGACTGAATAGCAGATCTAGTTACTATGAACAAATTACCAGTAGTGACAAATACTTTAATAGATAAGAATCACCACTATTTTTCAAAAATTAATTGTGCTAAATACTAATTTTATTTCCTTTTTTTTGATAGAGGTACTAGTTTAGTATATCAGAGGTATGCTGTAGACATACAGTAGTATATCTGGATCTCAGAAAGCAGTTGACAATGTCTCTCATAATGTTCTCCTTCATAAAAGAGTAAATATGGGGTAGATCAGTGGTTCTCAAACATTTTGGTCTCAGGATCATTTTATATTCTTAAAAATGATGGAAGACCCCAAAGAGTTTTGTTTTATGTGGGTTACAGTATATCTATTGATAATTACCATATTAAAAAAAACTTAAGACATTTTAGATACTTACTTATTTGACTTTGTGGACACTCTGAAAAGGTCCTAGGGACTTATAAGCTATGTGATAACCCTGAAAGATGGACTCACAATTGGATGAATAATTACATGCAAAGGGATGATTAATGCAGTCTAGAAAAATTCCTAGATGTATTTCTTGAATACTGTTCTGTACACAACTGCACACCCTCGTGATTGGCTAATTCAGCCGGCGGGAATTCCTGGGCACCGGGTTGGGTGCCTGAGGCAAGGCGGGAGATTCCAGCTGGGTGGTTGGCCAGCGTCTGGCACTTGCCAGACATATAAGCAACACGAGGCCAAGCGAGGTCAGTTCTACCACGTGCAGCTCAATAAACAGTCTATACCCAGATCCGTCTCCGTGTATCTGTCTCCCTATCCAGACACAACAACTGGTTCGGTCCGTTAGGCATATGGGTCGGGGGAATAAACACCATACAACAGCGAACCCTAAAATCCGTCTGCGACAGCTACACAGACATCTTTGATGGCACATTGGGGAAGTACAGGGGGTCACCCATTAACTTTAATCTCGATCCAGCAGTAACCCCCATAAGGCTTAAGGCCAGGATGGTACCCTTCGCACTCAAACAAAAAATTGAGGCGGAGTTAGACAAGTTAGTAGGCCAGGGGGTACTGGAACCGGTAGAAGGGGGCCCCTGGGAGACACCCATTGTCACCCCCCTTAAACCTAACAGGGACGTGAGAATATGTGCCGACTATAAAGCGACACTAAACCGAGCGATGAAACAGCATGCTTACCCTGTCCCCACAGTGAAGCAGGTCCTCGCGACGATCCAGAGCGGTGCCATCTTTGCCAAACTCGATTTGGCGCAGGTGTATTTGCAACTCACAGTTTCCCGGGAAGCGGCAGACGCACAGATGATAGTTACCCACAAGGGGGCATTCCGAGTCCACAGATTGCAATTCGGCATTGCAGCAGCCCCAGGCATTTTCCAAGAAGTGACGGAGAGGACCCTAAAGGGCATACCTGGGGTATGCCCTTACTTTGATGATGTATTGATAGCAGGAAAAACAGAGGGAGTCCTAGCTGAGAGGTTGGAAAAGGTACTGGGGAGATTTAGAACTGCAGGACTGAAATTAAAAAAGGAAAAATGCTCTATAGGGGTAAAATCCACTGAATTTTTAGGATACAGGATTGATGCTCAAGGCACACATCCAACTGAAGGAAAAATAAAAGCAATTAAATCAGCCCCAGCACCCAAAAATAAAGCAGAGCTGCAAGCATTCTTAGGCCTCATAAACTTTTATCATACATTCCTACCACATAAAGCGGCCATAGCAGAACCACTACACAGGCTACTTGACAAGAAAACCACCTGGCAGTGGCAGGAACAACACAAACGAAGTTTCCAAACACTAAAGGAGATACTGTCTAGCAGGTCCACAGTCACCCACTTCATAAAGGGTGAGCCAATATACCTGGCATGTGACGCATCACCATATGGGGTGGGGGCAGTGATCAGTCATATGGGCAGTAAGGGGGAACAAAGGCCCATAGCATATTATTCCCGAACTCTGACCAAGGCAGAGCGGAATTATGCACAAATTGACAAAGAAGCACTAGCAATCGTGGCAGGTGTAAAGAAATTCCACGATTACCTGTATGGCAGGAGCTTCACAATATTCACGGACCACAAACCTCTCTTAGATCTTTTCACAACCGACAAACAGACCCCCCAGATAATGTCACCCAGGATGTTGAGATGGTCAATATTCCTATCAGCATATACATTTTCCATAAATTACAGACCGGGGAAAGAAATGGGCCATGCAGATGCCTTAAGCAGACTACCCCTACCGGACACAGACACAGACCCAGCACCAGTGGGTCAAATCCCGGGTTAGACAAGGCAATCGAGGATAGGGTAGCAGGGTGTTACCAATGCCAGAAGTCAAGGCCAGAACAAGCTCACACACCAGTACACAGGTGGGAGGCGACACACAACCCCTGGTCCCGGATACATATAGATTATGCGGGGCCCTTCCAGGGCCAGACATTCTTAATAGTTGTAGACAGCTATTCCTGGTGGCTTGAGGTAGTGCCTCTGAAGAGCATGACATCTGCAAAGACGATACAGGTCCTGAGGGGACTCTTTGCCACTCATGGGTTACCTGATGTAGTTGTGTCTGACAATGGCCCTCAATTCACATCTACTGAATTTCAGGATTTCCTCAAGGCCAACTGGATTAGGCACGCAACATCAGCGCCCTTCCATCCCTCCAGCAACGGCTTGGCTGAAAGGAATGTGAGGACAACTAAAGACGCACTGCGAAGAATTATTGTCGGGGACTGGCACCAAAGACTGGCCCAGTTTTTGCTGGCTCAGCACACAACATCGTGCACAGCAACTGGGAAAAGCCCAGTGGAAATGAGGTGGGGCAGGAGACTGACAACCAAATTAGATAGACTCCACCCAGATAGGTTGACAGTTGAAACTGAACAGGACTGCTCAGCCAGATCATTGTGCATAGGGGATTTAGTGTGGGCCAGGAACTACGGCCCAGGGGATAAGTGGACACAGGGAGTGGTAACAGACAAGCTGGGGCCGCTATCGTACATCATAGAGGGGGAAGGGGGATGCCAGGTCAGGAGACACATTGACAAACTCAGGAAAAGGGCCCCTGAGAACACCCCACCAGCACCCAGAGAGACTCAGCCATTGCCATCACTACGAACCACTCCCATCTCCAACGTCAACACCCCAATCTAACCCAATGGGAAGGGCCGGACCAACAGAGGCCGGATCACCAAGGTCCACTACAAGGGAGTCAGAGTCTACAGAGCCAGCCACAGAGACAGTGCCAAGGGATCTCACAGGAACATCGCAGCCAGCGGGACACCTGCTGAGGGGGGAGCTGCCACAGCCCACAAGGCCATCCCAGGAGAGAGAGACTAGGCCGGACAGTCCATCAGGGAGATACCCTGTCAGAGAACATAGACCCCCGGTATATCTAAGGGACTATGTAAGGAAATAAACAAGGGAATGTCAAAGACCTGGTTATTAGGGGATCCACAATTGGGGGGGAAGGGGTGTTCTGTACACAACTGCACAGCCTCGTGATTGGCTAATTCAGCCGGCGGGAATTCCTGGGCACCGGGTTGGGTGCCTGAGGCAAGGCGGGAGATTCCAGCCAGGTGGTTGGCCAGCGTCCGGCACTTGCCGGACATATAAGCAACACGGGGCCAGGCGAGGTCAGTTCTAACACGTGCAGCTCAATAAACAGTCTATACCCAGATCCGTCTCCGTGTATCTGTCGCCCTATCCGGACACAACAAATACCTTCATTTTTTGCATCAGAAACTATTAGAGAGACCAAGAAGACATAGAAGTTACATCTGCTACAAAATAAAAAACATGGCAGTTCCTTCCAATTCTTTTCCTTTTTAAAAGTCAGAAGTAGAAAACTCAGGGTTACCTTCTTATCCATAATTTGTATTCAATATCACAATGCAAGTAAATAAGCCAGAGCTTGAATCATTCTATTATGATGAACATTTCATTATTCTAGCATCATTATAAATTAGGAACAGATATCTATGGTTTCAAAAACCTATAGTGAAACAGACCAGTTACTACAGGGTATTCATTAATGGTAATTCCAAATATTGAATTTGATGATATATTATAAAGTTTGGTGATTAAATTTAAAAAATATACATAACTTTTGCAACAATTTTTATGAAAATAATTATTAAAATGGAACATTAAACAAAGGCATTCTGGGTATGTGGGTATCATATATGGTCATATTTAGAATCTGTGTTTTGCTAATAGAATAATAGCATAGAATGTTTGTAGAATAACAACAGATTTATTACATAAGATGTATTTTACTGATAAGGAAGAGTCCTTTCCTGCCTGACTCCTCCCAAACTTTCTTTTACTCTTCTTTGCCCAAAGTTCCAGGTAGCTGTCTAATTATTTTGTGACTTTTTAGCATTTGTCATCCATACTTATTATGGTGGAAACTTTTTAAGAAAAAGATTTATCACGTTCCTTGACATACACACACACACCAAACAGATGCACATGCCTTCCAATTCCAATCAGGAATTACAGAGGCTCTGTAGACATCCAATCTCTATTTAGTAGCAGTCCATTTCTGTGCATAAACACACATATTGTGTGTTTATATTTATGTCTTTGAAACCAAGCAATGCACCATGAATTGGGCCCAAGGTGATCCAAACTTGATTCCACTCAAACACTAATTGTACAAAATGATTTGAGGTTAGGATTAATTCAGCCTATTACACATGCTTATTTGGTGAGGAATAAAATAAGGCAATATAGCACTCCTTCAGAAAATGTGGAATCTAATTCTACTAAATGATAAGATAGAAAAATATGGGTTAGACAGCATCATTACCAGATGGATTCATAGCTGGCTGACTGGCCATACTCAATGTGTGGTCCTCAATGGAACTGCATCTACATGGAGGGAAGTGTGCAGTGGGTGCCCCAGGTCTCTGTTCTGGACCCAACAACATCAACATCTTCATCAATGATTTGGATGATGGGATAGATGGGAACTCATCAAATTTGCAGATGACACCAAGCTTGCAGGAATAGCCAACACTCCAGAAGATAGCCTTAAGATACAGAAGGATCTTGACAGACTTGAACATTGGGCGCTATCTAATAAAATGAAATTCAGTTGTGAAAAAAGTAAGGTTCTACATTTAGGCAAGAAAAACCAAATGCACAGGTATAGTATAGGTGGTACCTTGCTCAATAGTAGTAATTGTAAGAGAAAACTTGGAATCCTTGTGGACAATCACTTAAATATTAGCCAGCCATATGCTGCGGCTGCCAAAAAAGCCAACACAGTGCAAAGCTGCATTAACAGAGGGATAGAATCAAGATCACATGAAGTGTTAATATCACTTTCCAATGCCTTGGTAAGGCCACACTTGGAATACAGTTTTGGTCACCATGATGTAGAAAAGATGTTGATACTCTAGAAAGAGTACAGAGAAGAGCAACAAAGCTGATTGAGGCAATGGAGGCTAAACATATAAAGAACAATTGCTGGAATTGGGTATGTCTAGTTTAATGAAGAGAAGGACTAGGGGTGACATGATAGCAGTGTTCCAATATCTCAGTGGTTGTCACAAAGAAGAGGGAGTCAAGCTATTCTGCAAAACACCTGAAGGCAGGACAAGAAGCAATGGATGGAAACTAATCAAAAAGAGAAGCAACCTAGAACTAAGGAGAAATTTCCTGACGGTTAAAACAATTAATCAGTGGAACAACCTGCCTCCAGAAGCTGTGAATGCTCCAATGCTGGAAGTTTTAAAGAAGACACTGGACAACTATTTGTTTGAAATGGTATAGGGTTTCCTGCCTGAGCAGAGGGTTGGACTAGATGACCTCCAAGGTCCCTTCCAACATTGTTATTATCATTATAAATAAATATATCATGAAATATGTAAACAAGTAAGTTCTGCTAGCTACCGATAAAAAAGTCCTTGCAGTCGCCAATAGACTAGGGTTCAATTTAGATTTAGACAATAATTCTTTCTTGCTTTGGCTGATGTAGTAATTTTTAATTTTTAAAAAATTGAATGGAAACAAATTTGCCAAACTGTAAACTAAGGTGCTAACTTCCATCCTTTTTATTTCCAAGAACAGTTCTTGGGCTTACCTGGCCTGCAGATGTTTTCTTTAAAAATAAAAGTGCAAATGGCTATTGCCCAGACTCAAGCCGGAAAAAAGCCACAAGCAATTCTGGATGTTGATCAGAAAAGCCATGCTCACCTGTTTGCTTTCTATTTTGTAAATACCTCAATTGAAGCTGTGTTGTGCATATGCATATACAACCAAGCAGCAGTTATTTAGTTTGTAGTTCAGGATGCTGCCCTCATCCAAATATCATCATAACACAGTGTTCCATGTGGTCTGCACTTCCAGTGGCCCCAATAAAAACCTTAGTCCTGTCCCTCTAGCATAGGGATTTTGACATATACTACAGCAGGGGTCTGCAACCTTGACAACTTTAAGACTTGTGGATTTCAGCTCCCAGAATTCCTCAGCCAGCATAGTTGTTAAGGTTGCAGACCCCTGTATTACAGGACAAATGAAATGAGAAATCTATTGAAAATCTACCTCTAACAGTAAGCAGGTGAATTAAAACATCATGTTGCATTATCTTCAGAGAACAATTAATTGAGTTCCTATCAGATTCAACGACATGGACCAAAATTAATTATGCAGCATAGCTGGAAAGCTATGTGTTGCATAGCACAGAGGGTGGGTAAGAAAATTTTGCACTGTGATTGCTATGTTCCGTGATGTTTTTACTTCCACAGGATACTAAATGGGGTCTTTTCAACAACCAGACTCCAATCATTGTTCTGTGTCCAATAAAAACAAAAATTGAAGCCCTGATGAAGGCTGGTTTTAATTTGATAAATTTTCTTAAATATGCAGGAAATACTTTCAGTCTGTGCCTATACACAGCAATTATTCATTCTCTAACCTCTAGCAGGCCTCTCCACATCTTTGTGATCCTTTGTAACCTTAATCATCTTCCATATAATTGTCTTTAGCTACTTTCATGATTTCTGTTTGACATATAGATTTTCTAATTAATGTATAATATTCTGAGTCATTGTTTTGCTGTTCTTTCTCACTATACACATACGCACACAAATATTGTATATATATATATATATATATATATATATATATATATATATATATATATATATATATATACACACACACATACATACAATAAAACCTTAAGTTTTCCCATGTTTACTTTAGAGTTGTTCTAATTAATGTATAGTCCTATACTTTAGAAATATGGCTTATGTAATGTAAACTAAACAACATGTTTTATTTCATGTTGAAATTACAGTAAGATGTAATTTTAACAACCCTGTCAGTTTAATATATGAATGTCTACAGTATTGAGTATTCCCAAGTTTCATATTTTTGCTATTTATGCTATCTTTAAAATCTGTTTATTGCTGAACAAGTAGGAAAGGTAAATTAAGATTCATTTAAAAATTTAACTTTAGGGTTTATAGTGACTTATTGCCTGATATAAATTTTAATTGGCAGAAAAAGCTCACAGAATGCTATAGAATTGCATATAATCTTTGTGTGCTTCAAAGGTTTACTTCCCACCTACCTTTGTTTATGATAAAATATCCATAGCATCTGCAGTAGTCAAGAAATATACTAATGGGGATGAATAAAAAAATCAATAAATATATTTGTCAATATTGGTATCAGGCTTCTGCTCTGCAGCTGCCATAGGTACATAAGATTCTCGGAACTTCTGATAAATAGGTATTACCATAGACAAGCTAAAAAGCCATTATAGAAAAATTCCAAAATCTACTATGTTAAATGTGAGCTCTAATTATAATAAATGTTGTTCAAACTTCATATATATATTCTCCCTAATCTACATAAAGGGATATATTTTAATTGGTTTCTTGTCTTGATTATGGCCTGAGGTAAGATCTTTGACTGTAAGTGAGAAATGGTCATCCTTTTGTTTTTGTTTTTATTTTATTTTCACTGTTACAAAGAATACAATTTGGGGAAATACCCCAAATATTGCTGAATATGCAATAGAACAGGTGATCTTATTTTATTTTTTAATTTAAAATATAAACAAAACATATAAAGTAAAGGTAGAAACAGTACAAAGAAAGAAAAAGAGGAAAATAATTAAAGACATGGCTTCTGGTTTTTTTTTTAAAGCAGATACAAACAAATATTTATCATTTCTCTTTCTTGAGAGACAGAAATAGGTCTGTGCTTCCTGAATTCAACCTTTTTAATTTGAAAATCTAGAAATCACCAGTTCATTTGTGTTCATTTCTAGCAAGAAGTCCATAAAAGTTCTATTTTTTTTATAAAAGCACTTGTTTATTTTATTCCTAATCAAACAAGTCAATTTTGCCATTTCTGTAAATACTACTTTCTTCACTGCCAATTCCTCCATTATGAGTACTCCTGCATTTTCCATCTTGTGCTTGTGCAGTTGCCGTATATAAAACCAATCATCCGCAAATCCTTTGTAATTATTAATCCATAAATCCTATTTTTTTAAAAAAACATGGTTTTGTCTTAATATTAATTTTTTAAATTTGTTGCATCCTTATATATTTGTGTCCAATACTTTTTTGTACTGTAATGTATATGATACAAATGTTCCTTCATACTTTTTACATTTCTAATAATAATCACTGTACATCCTAGACAATTTATCTGCTGATCTATATCAATGGTATATAATTTTTTTTTATTAAAAAGTTTTATCATACATTTTATCTTTAACAAACCCCCCTACCCCTCCCCTATCCCTCCCTCCTTACCCCTCCCCCCCTCCCCCCCCGACTTCCCAGAGCTAAGTACAAGGTATAAAAAACAAACAAAAAAAGAATCATAAACAACCATATGCTAACAACCGTAAACTCTAAAATCCATCACTCTCTAGCTCATATAGGATAACTACAAACACTATTAATATAAAATATATAAAAAAAGAGAAAAAAAAAGAGAAAAGAAGGGAAGACTTATTCAAATGCTACATGAAACTTTTTAGTCCCATATTTGTTCTGGATATACTCAATCCATTTTCTCCACTCCATAATATAGCGTTCTTGCGAATGATCTTTCAAATAGGCCGATATCTTTGCCATCTCTGCCAGGTCAGAAACCTTTAAAGTCCATTCTCCTATAGTCGGCAGTTCCTCCTTCTTCCAATACTGACCTATTAAGAGTCTTGCTGCCGTAATTAAATTCAACATCAACTTAGTGTCCACAACTGTAGCATCTGTAATTATTCCCAACAGAAAAAGTTGCGGACAAAACTTTATCCTCTGTTTAAAAATCTTCTGCATGTTCCACCAGACTTTTATCCAAAAAACCTTAACCTTTTTACAAGTCCACCATATGTGAAAATATGTTGCGTCTTCGTCACCGCACCTCCAACATTTAGGCTGATAATTCGGATACATACTTGCAAGCTTTTTAGGATCTAAATGCCATCTATAAAACATTTTGTAAAAATTCTCTCTTAGATTTTGAACTTGTGTAAATTTTACGTTCCTCACCCAAATCCTTTCCCACGTATCCATTGTAACAACTTCTTGAATATTTTGGGCCCATTTAATCATACAATCTTTAACAAGCTCTGTTTCTGAGTCAATTTCTATCAATGCAAGATATATCCGTTTGATATGTGCGGGGCCCTGATTTCTAATTTGTTTTATCAAATTTTCATCAGTCACTGTAAAACCAATTTTCTGGTCTTCTTTCCACCTGGCCCGTAGCTGAGTATATTGAAACCAATTTTAAACAACCTTCTCTTCTCGCAAGAGGCTATATGATTTCAAACTCCAGACATTTCTTTCCAAGCTCAGAATCTCCTTGTACGTAGTCACATCATGTTTGAAACCAGCATGTATATTTTCTATTGCGTGTTTTGGAATTGCCCACAGTGGTATTTTACAATCTAGCTTATGTCTATACTTCTTCCAAACTCTCAACAATGCCTGTCTTAGAATATGCACTCTAAACACATTGTCTACCTTCTTGTCATACAACAAATATGCATGCCAGCCAAACAACAAATCGTGGCCCTCAAGATTTAATAATCTCTCTTGTGTCAAATTAATCCAATCACTTATTCCTACTAATGCAGCAGCTTCATAATATAGTTTAAGATTGGGCATTTTAAGACCACCTCTCTCACGAGTATCCTGCATAATCTTAAGTTTAACTCGTGGCCTTTTCCCTGCCCAAACAAATTTATTGATACCTCGCTGCCATTCCTCCAAATTAGAATCTTTCTTAAGAATCGGTATCATTTGAAATAAAAATAAAAATTTAGGCAGGACGTTCATTTTCACTGCTGCGATCCGTCCCAACAAAGACAATTGCAATTTTTCCCAACTCTCCAATTCTTTTTGAATTTTCCCCCATAGTTTTTCATAATTATTTTTATATAACTTTGTATTAGAGGGTGACAAAAGCACCCCCAAATATTTTACCCTTTTAACAATCTCAAATCCAGTTAATCCTTCTAAGAGAGCCTTTTGCGAAACTGTCATATTTTTGGCCAGAATTTTGGTTTTCTGTATATTAACTTTAAATCCAGAAACCTTCCCGTATTGTGTTATTATCTCCATCAGGTCCACAACAGAGTTCTCTGACTGGGTCACTGTAACAACCAGATCATCTGCGAATGCTCTCAATCTATAATCCTGATCTCTAATTTGTATACCCTTAATTTTTTCCGAATTCCGTATTTTAACCAATAATATCTCTAATGTTAATACAAATAACAAGGGCGATAACGGACACCCTTGCCTTGTGCCCTTCTCAATATTACATGCTTCTGTCAGACTATTATTAACTATAATTCGGGCAGCTTGTTTTTGATATAATGCCCTAATCGGTTGTAAAAAATTTTCCCCAAAATCCATTTTGTCTAAAACTTTCATCAAAAATTGCCAATTCAATTGATCAAAAGCTTTTTCAGCATCTAGAAAGATTAACGCCGCAGGGATCTGGTTGTTCCTTTCCAAAAACTCTAACACATCAACTATATGCCTCACATTATTTTTCATTTGCCTACCACTAATAAACCCCGTTTGGTCCCCATGAATCACCTGTTGCAGAACCCTCATCAGTCTATTAGCTAACACCTTAGCAAATATCTTGTAATCTGTATTTAAAAGCGATATCGGTCTATAATTTTTAACTTGAGTAGCATCTTGGTCTTCCTTCGGAATCAAGGAAATAAAAGCTGTTCTGCAAGACGGTGGCACCTTTCCCCCCCTCTGGATTGTCTGGAACAGTTCCTTTAACGGTTTCATCATCTCTAATTGTAAATTTTTATAATAAGCCGCAGACAAACCATCCGTACCTGGTGCTTTATCCATCTTCAATTCCTTAATTGCTGTAAAAATTTCTTCTTCTGTAATTAATTGATTAGGGACGCGGTGGCTCAGTGGGTTAGGACGCTGAGCCTGTCGATCGGAAGGTCGGCAGTTTGGCGGGTCGAATCCCGAGTGCCGCGTAGCAGAGTGAGCGCCTGTTACTCGTCCCAGCTCCTGCCAACCTAGCAGTTCGAAAGCACGTAAAAAATGCAAGTAGAAAATTAGGGACCACTCCGGTGGGAAGGTAACAGCGTTCCGTGCGCCTTTGGCCTCGGACAAGCGCTGGCTCTTCGGCTTTGAAACGGAGATGAGCACCGGCCCCTAGAGTCGGAAACGACTAGCACGCCTATGCGGGGGAACCTTTACCTTTACCTAATTAATTGATTAATCCCCTCTTTTTGTACTTGCGTAAGAACCGGGATGCTAGCATTCTCCAAATATATATCAATGTCTTTTTCATTAATCTTCTCCTTAGCATATAATTTAGAATAAAAATCCACAAAAGCATCCTTAATAAGGTCCTGTTGAAACACAACCCTTCCTTTATGCTCAATTTTGTCTATATTAGAAGCCCTTTGCTTTTTCCTCAATCTATAAGCTAACCATCTACCTGGTTTGTTGGCGTTGCAAAAGGTATTATGCCTGGCAAACCGCAAATTGGTTGCCACTTGGTCAGCCATTAATTTATCAAATTGTCCTCTTAACAGTTTAATAGCCTCCTTAATCTTCACATCCTCTGAATTCAAAATCAAAGCCTTTTCTTTTTCCTTTATTTCATTCTCCAGTTCTTTCCTCCTAGCTTCCACAGCACATCTATATTTATTATTCATATATATAAACACCCCTCTCATATAGGCCTTACTAGCATCCCAAACCATGTCCATAGAGGTGCCCTTATTCATATTAATTTCAAAAAAATCCTTCATCCGCTGTTTGCATTCTTCCACATTTCTCTGATTTCTAAACAAATTCTCATTTACGCGCCACGAGCGCCTATCTCTATTCTCCTTATCAATCTCTAGCCAAACTGGGCTGTGATCAGAAATAGTTCTTGCACAAATCTTCACCTTCTTAGTCCTTAAAAAAAATCATTAGTCAACAAAATAAAATCAATCCTAGAAAAAGATTGATGTCTGTCAGAAAAAAAAGTATAATCCTTTTCCTGCAAATGTCTCTCGCGCCAAATATCTCGCAGCTCCAAGTCATCCTTCATTTCAAAAAAGGATTTAGGCAGTCTAGCATGACTTGGGACACGCTTAAAAGCTCCAGCCTTGTCCATCTGTACATCCAAAACACCATTCCAATCCCCCATAAAAATAAAAGATTTATAATCCAACTGGGTAAGCTTTGTATGAAGTAAACTAAAAAAGTCAGCTTGTTGTTGATTAGGAGCATATAATCCAACTAAAAGCGTCTTTTTACCTTCTAGCAGCAGCTCTATCATAACGTATCTTCCATGCTTATCTGCTTCAATTAAGTCTGCTGTTAAAGCACTTTTAACATAAACAACCACTCCATTTTTCTTATTCATTGCAGAAGCAACAAATTGCGTACCCAGCCTTGAGTTCGATAAATACTTTTGATCCACAACCCTAATATGCGTTTCTTGCAAACATATAACATCTATCTTGAATTGTTTTAAATATTGAAAAACTTTCTTCCTCTTCTGTGGTGAATTTAGTCCATTAACGTTCCAAGTTAAAAATTTAGTTGCCATGCATATCATCCCAAAGCTCTTGGAGCACTGCTTTGATAGGACTATCTTTTTTAGGCCGTGCTCCTCCCACTGCTTGGCTGTAAGTACGTTGTGGAAGTTCCATAGACTTCTGCTGATCTTGTTCTTTTGGTTTTTTTGATCGTTTTAAAGCAGCACGCGTCACCCTCTGCTCTCTAGAATCATCCAGAGAAGTTGTAGCTTGATCTCCTCCAGCACCGTTCTCCTCTGTCTGTCCATCTTCAGCCTCTTGATGTTCTCCTTCTCCAGATCCCTTTGCAGCTTCCAGAAGTGATAATGGGGTTGCTTTTAAAACGTTATTGTAAAAATCACGCGCCTGCATCACAGTAGCCAGACGGTACCTTTTACCTTCATGCATCACCATCAACCCAACTGGAATCTCCCATCTGAACCTTATATCTCGTTGCTTGAGCTCTTGCACAAGAAATGTAAAATCCTTCCTCCTCCTTAAAATCTTTGGAGGGATTTCTTTTAGAACCAAAACTTCTTGATCAGCAATCACAACTTTAGAATCATAGGCAGCTTGTATAACTTCATCTCTAATTTCCCTCTTTGCAAAATAAACCACCACATCTCTAGGCAGCTTTCTCTGTCTAGCAATCCATGAATTCACACGAAACACTTTATCCATGCCTCCCTTTATTTCAGATGCTGGCTGATTCAATACCACTTCCAGAGCCTCAGAAATCAGCTGCTTTAAATCTTCCTTAATATTCTCTTTTAAGCCTCTGATTCTAACAGCAAACTGCATCTGGTAATATTGAGCAAGACTCAATTCTCTGTCCATTTTGTCTCTTAAATCTTCATTCTCCAATACTTTTGCTTCTAATATGGCATTCTTTTGAGTCAAATCTTCCACTTTTTCATCCAGATCTTCCACACATTCAGCCACTTTATGCACTGAAGACAAAATGTCTACCTTCATCACACTGAACTTCTGTTCCATCCTCTCTTCCATTCTCTCCTCCAATTTCTCCAAGTTCTCCTCCACTGGTATATAATTTTATGACAGTTCTCTCTTTTAAATTATAGGATAATGTGAATTTCAAACATTTTGATCATATCCTCTCTGATGTGTCTGAATGTTGTAACCAAGTTCTTGGCCCCTTTTGTCATATATTCTTTAACTTGTTCAATCTCAACAAACATTTATAGCAATCATGTATTTATAATTTGTACATAATTCATTTTCAAATTCAATTTTTATATAAAACTATTTATAACTATATTAAACTATATATATATTGAAGCTTTCACCTAATTGTACACATGAAAACAATTGAAAAGTAAATCCCTTTGTGATTAGAAATCCAATAATAATAATAATAATAATAATAATAATAATAATAATAATAATAATAATAATAATAATTACAACATAAATTTTCCATTTTCCTGGAAAATGTGAGGTTCTAATTTCAAATTATTATTATTATTTTTACTTTTGGTGATTACCTGGATTAGTCTCTGCAGCTTTCTTTCTTTCTTTCTCTCTCTCTCTCTCTCTCTCTTTCTATGACTGAACAACCAACTAACTAGATAAATTACTGAAAATTCTCTAAAATTCAATGACATATTTTATTATTAAAATAATACCATCAGCAAATTTTTCCATCCAAGATTTAGAATCTTATACTCCATTTGAATTAAATAGATTTGTAGAACTGCTATTCAAAAAAACCACAAAGTAAATGATATTAAGACTGAAGCAAATATTAAATGCTGGAAACCTAATCACTCTCAGGTCAGTGGTACCAATGTGAATAACATAAAAAATAAGTAGAGATTTGTAAAGCATTGTGTGTACATCTGGTTAAGCTGAGAATCATAACCTTTCAAAAAAATAAACTCTAGAAGTGCCAAGTAATTTTCTTTATCCTGAAAAATGCCATGCATAACCAAACACATGTATCCTTTTGAGCCCTTTGCTTTGCTACAGGCTTTATTTAAAATAAAAATAGCTTCCATTTGCAAGAAATATGGAAGGTTAGCTATTCTACATTTTCTAATTGGAAATATGTGTATCTATATCATCTAAATCTATATCTACCTATCTACCTGTCTGTCTGTCTGTCTATCATCAATCTATCCAGTGCTTTTTTCCTAAAAAAAAAAAAAAAGTGCCGGAACTCTCATTTTGGCAGGCGCAGGAGGTGGGGGGGTGGCGCTGCTGCAGCGGGCTGCCCCCCCAGGGCCGAAACCAGCACTCCTGGTGCTGTGGGAGCAGTGGGGCCCGCTCTATATGGCGGGGCAGTGCAAGCTACATTAATTGAACACATGGCACACATCACAAATTAGATTCCTCTTTAATGCACTATTCCTTTGCATGACTGTAGGACATTTAGAAACGCAATTACATTCTTATGCTTCCAAAGCATTCTTCCTTATCTTCCTGGTACATTGATCAACGTAAAAATACTCAAGGTCTCTTGGCATAAGAATAAGTATGGTATTTAAGGAATGCAATAGAAAGCATTCACAATGCACAATGTATTTAAACAGTGGCGTAGCGTGGGGGGTGCAGGGGGGGCCGGCCGCACCGGGCGCAACATCTGGGGGGGCGCCCATTAAGCTCGCCGGAGGGGGACGATTCTGCTTCACCGAGGGTCGGAGGAGCGAGCGAGTGGGCGGAGCATAGAAAGCAACCGCATTTGCTGCGCCCAGCCAGAGCGGGATCCCGTCCTCTCGCGGCTGCGGATCGCCTCCTTTCTCGGGTGGGGGTGGGGAGGCTTGGCGGCGTCTCGCCTCCCTCTCTTTCTCCCGCCGCGGCTCTCCTCCGCTTGGCTCTCAACCTGCAAGCCCGCCCCCCCGACCCAGCTCCCGCCCCCATCTCCTTTCCCGGAGGTAAAGGTAAAGATGAGATCCCCCCATCTCTCTTAGATTCAGAAGACCCGGTTGCTGAAGTCGTGAACTCGCCGGGTCGCGCCCGTCTTCACGGGGCCTGAATGAAGGCGTCGGTGTTAAATCTAAATAACCAATCCATCACCCTCCATTTAAGCAAGAGGAACGGATAGGCGGTTCTCAAAATCACTCGGCGGCTGCCCCTGATCTTGAACTTCCTCTTAACCAAGACAAACGGGAGCTCCCAGGTTGAGAATTCGGAGGAGCTTCCCCTCGGCCGTGGAAGTTCACTTTTGAGACAGCCGCTATCTTTGGGCAATTGGTTTCACTGGGTTTCTATTGTGGGGTAAGGAGGGGGAGGGGGGCAATGTACCTTGTCTGGAAGGTATTGAGGAGAGGAGGAAGGTGACTGGAGAGGGACGGAAGTCCAGGTAGCGCCAAGTTCCTGAAATCTCTGCCAGAAAAGGAAGGAAGAGAACGGCGCTTGTCCTAGTCCTAGTTGGGAAGAGGAATCTGCCTGAAATTGACTAGTCAACGGGACTTCAGAGTTTTCCCTTTGGGGGGTAGGTCCGAGAAATTGACAAGACCCACTCTCGAATCCGTGTTGAATTTAATAAGGTCACTTTATAGTCCAATCCCCTCCGTGCTGAGAAGTAGCCGAAGCAAGTTCCGTGAGATTCATTCCCAGGTAAGCAGAGACTTCCCAGTACGTTCGACTACAGCATCCCTCATCCTTGATTGACCCTGGACGAATTGGTGATGACTGGGACTTGAAATCCAGGACATCGAGCGAGCCCGGGTTGGGAGGGGAAAGGGGGAGGAAGGGGGTAGCCTGGACTGTGGGTCTGCAGGAGGCAACAATCTGGAATATGGACAATTTGGAATAACCTTGGGAAGCTGAGGCATTGTAAGTTGGAAGTCATTGTTTGTTGCCTAACATGTTGGGTCACCCCACACCACATGCTAAGCCATAAACCGTGGTTGGTATCCAGGGTTTAGGACAAGATGGAGAAAACTAGCCAATTGTGGGATCATAAATCTTGATGAAGCCTATCATCGCTCCATGTGATGTATGCACTCAATCTACAAACGTAGTCCAAGCCTATTCACATCTGTTGTAAGGTCATTCTCTCGTGGGGTTTATCTTGACATCCACTAAGAGTGGAACAAACATGCCCCATTAACCATTTTCAACGCCATGTCCTCTCTTTGTCTCATCCTAAATCACAGCTGAGGCACCTTAAAGTTGCCTTGTTTCAGTTTTAAACTAGCATTTTCCCTCTTCTCCAGAGACCCTTTTTTGCCTTGAACCTAACTCAAGGGTAGGCAACCTTGGCTCTTTTATGACTCATGGACTTCAACTCCCAGAATTCCTGAGCTAGTGGAAGAGACTCGAGTGCTAAAATCCAAGGGTTAGGGGGCGCAAATTACTTGCCTTGCCCCGGGTGCTGACAACCCACGCTACGCCACTGTATTTAAATTTCATTTTGTTTGAGGCAACTTCTTATAAAAGAATTGCCATTAATTTGTTATAATAAAATACCGTATTTTTCGGACCATAAGACGCACTTCCCCCCCTGAAAAGTGGGGGGAAAAACGAGGGTGCGTCTTATGGTCCGAAGGTGATCCATATGGTCTGCCCCAACCTTCGCAAGTGGAAAGCAAGGGAGATTGCCAGGAGCACGAATCGGCAAGTGTTGAGAAACACTGCTGCAATCTCCCTCGCTCTGTTTCAGCCTGCTTTCTCTTGTAGCAAGGGAAGCTGAAACTGAGAGAGGGAGATTGCAGGAGCGCAAGATAGGCCGATTCACGTACCTGGCAATCTCCCTCGCTCTGTTTCAGCTTGCTTTCTGCAAGAGAAAGCCAGGCCGCAGGGCCACCTCCGCGGGTACTGCTCTAATCTGAGAGGGAAGGACAAAGAGGGAGGGAAGGAAGAAAGGAAGGAAGGAAAGAAGGAAGGGACAATGGGAGAGGGAGGGAGAGAGAGAAATAGAGAGAGGGAGAGAAAGAGGGAGAGAGAGAAGGAGAAAAAAATAGGGAGGGAGAGAAAGAGGGAGAGAGAGAGAAGGAGAAAGAAAGGGAGAGAAATAGACGGAGAGAGAGAAAGGAGAGGGAAAGAGAGAGGGAGAGAAAGAAAGGGAGAGAGAAAAAGAGGGAGGGAGAGAGAGACAAGGAGAAAGAAAGACAGAGGGAAAGAGAGGGAAAGAGAAAAATAGGGAGAGAAAGAGGGAGAGGGAGAGAAAGGGAGAGAGAGAGAAAGAGGGAGAGAGAGGAGAGAGAAAGAAAGAGGGAGGGGGAGAGGGAGAGAAAGAGAAGGAGAGAGAGAAATTAAATTAGTAACATGATTGTTAAGTGAATCTGGTTTCCCCACTAACTTTGCTTGTCAGAAGGTTGCAAAAGGCGATCACATGACCCTGGAACAATGTGACCATCATAAATCTGAATCGATTGCCAAGCATCCAAATGTAAATCACATGACCCTGGGGATGCTGAAACAGTCATAAATGTGAAAAATGGTCATAAGTCACTTTTTTCAGTGCCGTCGTAACTTTGAACAGTCACTAAGTGAATCGTTGTAAGTTGAGGACTACCTGTACTTTATCTTTTTTCCCTTTTTTGGGGGGGGGGTGTCAAGTTTTTGACACCTTGCTGGGCGACTGGTGGTACTCGGACATTGCCTTGTCCTTAAAGTGGTACAATGGATGAAAAGGTTGAAAAGCCCTGTTTTAGTATACTGGTACTATTTGGTTAAGAATATTTTTTTCTTGTTTTCCTGCTCTAAAAACTAGGTACATCTTATGGTCAGGTGCGTCTTATGGTCCGAAAAATACGGTAATTTAAATCAATTTTTCACTTGATTTCAAATTAAATGAATTATATTGGTTGACAATGAGATTTTTTTTAGTACAATTGCCAGATGCAATAAATTGGTTTTAGGTATATGTGTGCATTAATTATTTCAACACCAATACATTTTAACAACATATTCTAAATGTAAATGAATGCAAATGCAATTTATACAATTTTTTGTGCAAAAATAAAACAAAATAACATATTTAAGAGCTGTTATCTTTAGTTATCCTTAGATAAAAAATAATTCCATCATCCAAAACTTTGTTATACTGTATTTAATGAACAGATGCTTTGGGATTAAAAAAAAAGACTGACTACATTTCTGTATCACCATGGCATTAAAACAAAATTTGAACAGTGTATGAAAAATAAAGGTTCCCTAAATGTCTGCTGGCTATATCCATACATTTTCCTTGATAGCACTCTATTGCCTTCTTTTTAGCATTTTTTTCAACTTTCCAGCTTAAAAAAGGCAAGGCGTCCCACAGCAGGAGCTGAAAGTTTGTTTAAGCATGTTGCTAGGCAACCTGTTCACACTCGGCCCTTCTTACCCTCCCACTTTTGAATTAGCCTATGCAGAACACGTTTCCTTCAATCTGAGCCATCTGAAGGCCCGTCACTGAGATGCATTCTGCTGCTCTGCAATCTGGCTGCCTCTTTGGTGTGCTACTGAGGAGAATTTAGCTGTCCGGAACAGTTTCCTTCAACTTTTGTGTGTGTGTGTCTGTTTGTGCCAAAAAAGGTGCCAGAACGCCGTTCTGAGCGTTCTATGGGGGAAAAAGCCCTGTATCTATGTAATTACAGGTTGAATTTTATGTTTTATGTTTTATGTGAAACATGGAGAATATTGCAATCCGTCATCAGATTAAATTGCTTTCTGATTCATGTACTAGTGATATCTCTGCCCCAGGTACCTGTGGACCTACTATACTTTTTGAAGAAACATGGAAAAAATGATCTTCACTGGTACCTTCTAGAGGCATGGTAGCTCAGTGGTTTAATGACACTGGAGATGGTCTTTGCTCTGGCAGTTCAAGTCATAGCATTATGTAGTGGTGTGAGTTCCCATCATGTGCTTCAATTTCTACTTGCCTAGCAGTTTGAAAATGTGTTTTATATGCAAATAGCTAAATAGGTACCATTTTTGTGGGAAAATGAGCTGGGGTTTTGAGTGGATGGTCAGAATTCTACCAGTAGTGGACCTTCCTGGCTGTGATTGCCATTTGTGAGGCAACTTCGGTGGAGAGAGAAGGCTCCTGGATGACACTATAGGACACCGTTCTTTTTTGTTTCTGGTGCACAGCTAGCTTGCCCGCTGTGGTGCACCTTGGAAAGTACGCAAAAGTGAACCAAACAGGGCTAGAAGTCTTAGGTAGCCAAGTAGCATTGTAGTCTCCTGGCTAATCTAATGTTGCCATACAATCAATCAATCAATCAATCAGTAAATAATCCTGTTTTACTGCCCTAAAAACTGTTTATGTAACATTATGAAATATAAGGTAAGACTGAGGCAAAAATTGCAGTGATTTTTCTTTATATGTAGGAATGCCCAAAGAGATGGTGTAGAGATAGGATCTGTTGTTAAAAGTGCCCTCTAAAGACTCTTTTAATTCTTTTTCTTTTGCTTCATACTGTTTTATTTTATTTTATTTTATTTTTATCCTTTTATTCTTCTTCTGGAGAATTGTGTTTTTACTATTTTTAATGGAGACTAGTATTTTTTATCATCTCTACTGAAGTAGCCAAGGACCGCTCGGGACGACAGGCTAGTTAACAACAAGTTTATTTAGAGCAAGACAACATTGAATGACTTGTTCGGCTTTTATAGCCGGCAGCTGGTCGCGAGGACCAATCAGCAGTGTTTGTTTTGGCGCCGTGTCAGACGGGGACCAATCAGCGTCGTCTTCTTCTGACAGCTCCGGCTTCCGCGTGGTGTGGTGTTTTGACAGCCGCGAGCTGTCAGTGGTTGCGCCTGCGCAGTGCGGTGGACGCTTTGACAGCTCAGGCTTCTTCACGGTCCGGAGTTTGACAGCCGCGAGCTGTCAGTGGAGGCGCCTGCGCAGTGTGGGGAACTTTGACAGCTGTCAAAGTTCCCGCGTGTATTCCTGTCAAGCGGCTTTACTTATATACTTTGACGATGCCCTAATATTTATACTTGTTAACATATGTACACTTCCATTGAAAGAATGTTTACATATACAATACACCCCTTACCCCTCCCCTGGTGCGTTTCTTTCCTCTTGGATGTTTGAACCAGCCCACTGATAGTCTTTTAGATAGGTGGGTGGTTTCCGATTCCTGGTTGATCGGCGAAGGGGCGGTGGGTGGTCTGGGTCTAGTTCTTCATTTTGATGTTCAACTTCCTGGTTTGGGATAGGCAGCATTTCCGGTGGGGGTTGTACGTCGGCACTGGTTGGTTGCTCAGCATTGTGTGGTGGTTGTCTGGGTCTGAGCTGGTCAATATGGCGGCGTATGTTGCCCTGTGCCTGCGTAGCTATAAGGTATGAGATGGGCCCTGTTTGTTTTATTACAGTCCCTTGGACCCACTTGTTTTTATCTGTGTATGATCTTGCCCATATTAGTTGACCAGGGTTAAGTGTGCGGCCGGGGTGGGGGTGTTGTGGTTCTTCTGGGTATGTGTCGGGGTGCAGTCTGTCGAGACGTGTTATTAGCCTCCTTCCCCATCTTAATTCCGCTGGTGATTTGCCGGTTGTGGAGCATGGCGTTGTGTGTTGTGCTAAGAGGAACTGGCTGATGCGCCTCTGCCAGTTCCCTTTAACGAATTTTTTTAATGCTTCTTTTGTGGATCGTACCATAATTTCAGCCATCCCGTTTGACGATGGGTGGAACGGCGCCGACGTGACCAGCCTAATACAATTCCTCGTAGCGAAGATCTGAAATTCACGAGAGGTGAATTGAGGTCCATTGTCGGAAACTATGGTGTCAGGTAGGCCGTGTGTTGCGAATATTTTCCGTAAGGCTTGAATAGTGGCTGCGGACGTTGTTTTCCTAAGGGGCGTGACTTCCAGCCACTTGGAATAGCTGTCCACTGCTATTAAGAAACTTTGGCCCTGGATAGGCCCTGCAAAATCTATATGTATACGTGACCAGGGGTTCCTTGTAGTCTCCCATTTATGGATCGGGGCCTGGGGGGGTTCCTTCCTGGTCTCCTGACAGGTATAACACCCACCCACATACTTTTCAATTTGTTTATCTATGCTAGGCCACCACACGTAACTTCTAGCCATTGCTTTCATTTTTACAATTCCAGGGTGCCCTTCATGTAAAATGTGTAATGTTTGGTCTATGTTTTCCTCTGGTATGATGACCCTATTTCCCCATAGCAGGCATCCTCTATGTGTTGAAATCTCGTTTTTCCTATTATAATAAGGTTGGAATTTGGGTTGTGGGTTTTGAGCTGGCCACCCAGTTGTGGCCCATTTGAGGACTCTGGCAAGTATTTTATCTTTTGCTGAATTATTAGCTATTATGTTTGCAGTCAGGGGGCATTCAGGAAGTTGAGAGATTGCTAAAATTTGGCTGGCTGGGGCTGGATCTGAGTCCCTGGTTTGTATGGGCAGTCTGCTGAGGCAGTCAGCATGTCCCAATTCCTTACCTGGTTTATGTATTAGTTGATAAGAATAGGCTGCTAAGAACGTTGACCATCTTAAGATTCTCGGAGAGAGAATTTGTGGTGTAATTTTATTCCAAGTAAATATGCCTAGCAGGGGTTTGTGATCTGTAAATATCGTAAATGGTCTTCCATACAGATAATCATGAAATTTTTTGACCCCTGCTACTATCGCTAGGGCTTCCCTGTCAATTTGTGCATAGTTTCTTTCAGCTTTGGTCAGAGTGCGAGAATAGAAGGCTATGGGTCTTTGTGTGCCATCCTTGAATAGGTGACTTAAGACTGCCCCAATTCCGTAGGGAGAGGCATCGCAAGCGATGCATATTGGGGTGTCTTCTCTGAAAAGGGTGATGGTTGAGCTTTGACAGATAATCTTTTTTAACGATTGGAAACTATTTTCATGTTCCTTGGTCCAGGACCAAGTTGTACCCTTGTCGAGGAGCCTATGGAGAGGCTCTGCAATAGTGGCTTTGTGGGGAATGAAAGCATGGTAAAAGTTTAACAGTCCCAAAAAGGATTGAAGCTCTTGCTTATTCCTAGGGCTGGGTGCGGTTGAATAGCCCTTAGTTTCTCAGAGGTGGGGTGGATGCCCTGGCTATCGATTTTATACCCTAGGAATTCTGTAGAAGTGACTCCAATGGAGCACTTTTCCCGCTTAAGTTTGAGACCGGCTTCTCTGAGCCGGCTCAGCACAGCTGACAGCCTGTCAGCTAAACTAGCTTCATTTTCTCCGGCGATGAGAACATCGTCGAAATAGGGGCAGACCCCGGGTATTCCTTTCAGGGTCTTTTCCATGATACCCTGGAAGATACCCGGGGCTGCAGATATGCCGAATTGAAGCCTCTTAACTTTAAAAGCACCGCGGTGGGTGACAATAGTTTGCGCTTCCGCGGTGTCGTCTGTGACAGGCAGTTGTAAATACGCGTGCGTGAGGTCAAGCTTGGCGAAAATGGTGCCAGAGCGGATGGAAGCAAATACGTCCCTTACCGCTGGCACCGGGTAAGCATGGGGGCTGAGGGCTAGGTTGACTGTCGCCTTATAGTCAGCGCATACTCTCACTTCGCCATTAGGTTTGATTGGGGTGACAATAGGGGTCTCCCAGGTTCCCCCATCTGTTGGCTCAAGCACCCCTAGACTCACGAGTCGGTCAAGCTCGTTTTCAATTTTTTCTTTGAGGGCAAAGGGTACCCTCCTAGCTCTTATTTTAATTGGTTGGATTGCTGGATTTAATTGCAGGGAAATGGGGGGACCTGTATATTTCCCTAAAGTGCCCTCGAAAACGTCGGCGTACTTTTCGCAAACGGCTTCCAGGCTGGGTGTTTGAATGGTATTAACCCCTGATAAGGCGATGCCTAGTGGAGTGAACCAGTTAAGCCCTATCAAGTTGGTACGGTTCCCTGGCGTAACTAAAACCTCCAGGGGACCTTTGAACCCCTTATACTGTACAAGGACCTTGGCTTTCCCTTCCAACGGAATAGGGGTTTTCTGGAAGTCTGCAAGGTGAACCTGAGTTTGTTTCAGGGGAATTTGTCTTCGGCCTTTCTGACAGATCTCCTGATAGGTTGTTAGCGAAATTAAGGAGACCGCTGACCCTGAATCCACCTCCATGTGGCAAGGCACCCCCTGAATTCTGACCCAGACCTTAACCTTGGAACTTATGCAGTTTACCCTATCGATTGTCTCAACCCGGTTGCCTGGTGGGGTTTCCCTGTTGGCCTGGGCAGCTGGCCTACCTGGGGGGTTTGCCTCCACCTCATTGACGTTGTCCCGGCCCTTGCTGCGGCACACCGGCTTGATGTGGCCAGTCTTCCCGCAGTTGTGGCATTTTGCGTTCCTAAAGCGGCAGCTTCCACGGGCATGGTTGCCCCCGCAGCTGGCACAGGCTGCTCGTTGCACGTAACGCGGGGGTGGCGGTGGAGGGTCCCTGAATCCTCGGCGGTCCGACGTTTTTCCCCTCCTCGGCTGTCGGTGCTCCATCCTGCGCTGTAGGGCTTCTCCATCGGTGAAATCTACCGACTCTCCGCTGTCGCTGAAGGTTGCGCTTTCCTGGTAGACGGTCGCCGGGGTCTCTGGGGTCGTGTTCGTCGGCTTCTTTTTGTGGCTGTGTTCGTATGCCATGATCTCCCTGGTCAGCTCAGCCAGATTCATGTCGGGTTTGGACGTCAGTTTTTTTTGTAGCTTCTCGTCCCTCAGACCGATCACCACCTGGTCTCTGATGCGGTCTTCCAGGTCGGGGAAGCAGCAGTTCCGCGCGGCGTGTCTGACCCCGGCGATGAACTCGTTGGCGGGCTCGTCCTGCCGTTGTTTCTTTTGTGCGAATTGCACCCGCCAGTACAGTTCCGAGCGAGCCGGCATGTAGTACTTGTTCAGCTGGTCCACCAGGTCCGCGTAGGAGACGTCCGTGATGGGCACTGGGCTGAACAGCCCGACGGCTGCGTCGTACACCGGGGGCCCGCTGATGTACAGCAGGGCGGCGGCCTTTGCTCGGTCGTCAGTGATTTTACTGACGAGGAGAAATCCTTCAACTTGGCCGAGGTGTGATTGCCATCTCTCGGGATGGCGGGTATCAAACTCCCTCACACGGCCGAAGTTTGCCATGTCGTCCGGTCCTGGGTTGCTCCGATGGAAGTTAAAACTTCCGTGTCAGCTCTTGCCGGGAACTCTCTTCCTCGGCCGTGACTTCAGCTCCGGAGCGATCCCATCCTCGTCGCCAGTGAAGTAGCCAAGGACCGCTCGGGACGACAGGCTAGTTAACAACAAGTTTATTTAGAGCAAGACAACATTGAATGACTTGTTCGGCTTTTATAGCCGGCAGCTGGTCGCGAGGACCAATCAGCAGTGTTTGTTTTGGCGCCGTGTCAGACGGGGACCAATCAGCGTCGTCTTCTTCTGACAGCTCCGGCTTCCGCGTGGTGTGGTGTTTTGACAGCCGCGAGCTGTCAGTGGTTGCGCCTGCGCAGTGCGGTGGACGCTTTGACAGCTCAGGCTTCTTCACGGTCCGGAGTTTGACAGCCGCGAGCTGTCAGTGGAGGCGCCTGCGCAGTGTGGGGAACTTTGACAGCTGTCAAAGTTCCCGCGTGTATTCCTGTCAAGCGGCTTTACTTATATACTTTGATGATGCCCTAATATTTATACTTGTTAACATATGTACACTTCCATTGAAAGAATGTTTACATATACAATACATCTACCATGAGGAAAAGAAAAAAGAGGCAGCACTCACATTCCACTTCTCAGATTTTGCTCAACCCTACTAAACTGCTCAATGCTGACAGATTCCATTTGCTGTAAGTAGCCAACCTCTCCTGTTTCTCCTGAGACCTTCTCAAACACTTAGAATATGATCTTCAGGAGAGATAGAGAGCTGCCAACTCTTAGATCTTTCTGCCTCTGTCCTTGAAGAAGCTTCCCCTTCTCAGATCACAGCTATTTTTTCAGCTGCTACAAAGTCTACAAGACAAGGGGATGAGGGCTTAAAAAACAAAAATGTTACAGGCCATCTCAAATATAGCTGCTTTAAAAAATTCAGATGTCTCCATTAGGATAGTTGTACTTTTACAACTTTTACGCCAAAGGCGCACGGAACAGCGTTCCGTGCGCCTTTGGCATCTAGTCATGCCGGCCACATGACCACGGAGACGTCCTCGGACAAGCGCTGGCTCTTCGGCTTTGAAACGGAGATGAGCACCGGCCCCTAGAGTCGGAAACGACTAGCACGCATGTGTGGGGGAACCTTTACCTTTACCTTTTTACTTTTAACAAAATAAAAAATAAGCATTGTTTGCTTTTCTAAAAATATATTTTAGCTATCATGGGAGTAGTTCTGAATGCAATCTGAACATAAGCAATTGATGTACAGCCTAATTTGGTGAACTAAATCTCTCCCTTAATTCTTCTAAACCCTAAGATGTCATGATTTTATGTTAAATCAGTCGGTATTTTTCTAATCCAAAACTACTTTTTTGTAGCATCTTGCCTGATGCCAACATCTAAGAATCCTGAACTCATCCAGTTTTTAGATCTTTATCTTTTAAAAATATATAGAATGAATGTTTTCCTAATATTATTTTAAGCAACTAAAACTATTGTTGAATTTAAATTGATATCCATCTTCCAAAGACTTTATAGTTGGGAAGTCTGTCAAAAATGGTTCTTAAATGATCTGGAGTTATTTTACATTAATGAAAAGGGAGGACAATTTGAAACTTACATATCTTTTTAAATTCCATCTTATATCTGTCAATTTAATTCATTGTTTGGTGAGTAAAGTATTTCAGTTTAAAGTGGTGGATGACAAGTTAGCCAAGTATAAACTGGCCTAGTATGTTATACAAACTCAGCTCATGTGTTTAACCAAAAGAGTGGGTTAATAATTAAACCATAATTAAGTCAGTTATGATACATGGGCTTTGTGAATGCTGTCTTTGCAGTAGTGGGGAAAGGAGTTGATACAGCAAGATCCAATTAGGCAGCTGTGGTGATACATGGATGCCTATGTGTTAGGCTGGAGTTAAGTTGGAGTTCAACAACATCTGGAGGAGTATGTGTGGCCCATCTTCTAATTAGAGAAGATACATTCGCCAGCACAGATGCTTATTTTTCAAAGTAGAAGGTCATGTGTACATATAATTTCTTCTGCCTCTTGGTAACAAAGGGTCAGAATCTTCTTGGAGACATTGCGAAAGAAAGAAAAGGTATTTCATATTTTACATGAAAGTATTGCTAAATAAACCAAAAGAAGAAAACTATCTCATATGGCTTTTCCACCACTGATTATGTGATGAAAAAAATAATGAAAAATAATGTTTGTGATCGAATTGCTGTATGTCTTTGTGTGATGTCTGAAAAATAACAGACCCTTGTGTGGTCGCAGAAGATTCATAGATGATAGCTGCAGTTATTTGAGGGAAGGATGGTGGGTTCTCCTTTCTTTGCCAGTAGAATTGTTCAACAGCTTCAGTTTGCACATATGCTTCGGAACAAATGGAATTCCAAATGAAAGTCAGATTTTCTGTTGTAAGTTCAAATTTTCTGTTGTGTTGGAATGCCTGTAGAACAAATTTTGTTTTGGGGGAGGGGATTATTTGTATGTGTGGATGATTTATTTCTCTATTGGACTGGCATTTCAATATATAGGAAAAAGAGACAAAACATAAATGGTGTAATATAAATGGAAGGAAGGAAGACAAAGAGGATACTTTTTTAAAATTGAAAGAACAGTTAGCAAATTGTGATCAATAACCTAAATATTCCTCTAAGAAGTTAGCTACAATCACAAGCAACCCATTGTCTGCAAAAAAGGAAGTTTAAGAAGTATTCCAAAGCTATTAATCTTTTTAATGAGATTTTTGGGAAGAGTAGGAAATCTCTTGCCATTTTTCTTAAAATCTACACTTCATACTTCAGTAAGTAAAGAGGCATAATTTCTGTTTTAGCTCTTGGAGAAGTAATGAAGTATCTAAAATTTGGGCTTTTGTTCATTGCAGATGTTAAAATGGTAAAGACTCTCCCAAATTAGGCTGTAGGCCAATAACTACATGAACATCTATGTGAAATCATTTGACGTATCAAACCTTACATTTATCTCAGCTGATGATTATTCTTTTGGATTTGGCCCAAGGTCTAAGTCTATAGAGATCACTTGATATTATGAAATTTATCCTTAATAAATTAATCAGTAGTGTATATGCAAATAAGTTAAGTATTTTTCATGCCTTCTTCAATAAATTTTGCCTTTCTTATATACATTTTGAATATGGTTGGGTCAGAAATGGATCTTTCAAAGACTCTAATAAGTAGGACAATGAAAAGCCAACACTTTATTCCAGAGCTATCTACTACATAGTTATCCAACTGTCCAAAAAAGTAGCATGAGAAACCTTAACCAACACTTGACTGAGAATATTGTTCCTTTAGTGTGACAAAGGAGTCACTCTGTCATAAAATGTGATAAAGTACTTTGATATAGTTTGTTTTTGATAAATCCATATTGCCTTCTTTTAATGTATTTGCTAGGACTAATTTCTTCATTTTTGCTTGCTTTTCTTTTTGTTTAACTTCCTAGTCCAGCCTACAATGGTTCAACTTTCTGGTGGTGTTGCATCTAACCAGGTTGAAGCTGCTAAGTTATTCATTGGGAAAAATCAAAATTCACATCCTGGCAGCACAATGCATCCTTTCAAGGTTAAATCCTCAAAAGTTAAAAGGGACAAATACTATTTAAAAAATGGTATCTTACAAGATATGCAGCTACATCATACTCTACCAAGGAAAAAAACATGACATATCCTATAGCAATGCCATTGTGTGGAAAAATTAGAGAAATAACCTATGCAGTTAGACAAAGAACAAATTCCATAAGGACATTTAATTAAATATTTACAAAAAAAGATGAAGATGCTGATTAAAATAAGATTATAGCAAAACATTCTCGCACATGAACTAAAATGGAACTAAAATGCTTTACAACCCACCATGATCAATATTCTCATTAACATTGTATGGCAACGTGTCTTGTTCTGAAAATATAAGGAAAATCAGACAGATGTTTACAAACTATTACTACCCAAAAAAAATGAAGCACTAAGCCTAAACTCCATAATTAGGCTAGAGGACAGGTCAACATTGGGAAGACCATATTTCTGAGGCCCAGAAACTCCTTGCTTCTTAACCCTGAACCATCAGTATCCAATATTTCAGGGTTTGTAATTTTCTAGCTTGTCTTTTATCAAATGCACCATTTCAAAGATATCTATCCTTTCATGATTTTCCAACTGAAATGAAAGAGATGGAATTTGGGAAAAGCTCTGTCTGTGAAAAGCTTTATTAACAGAATAATGTACTTATTAGAGTAAGTTCTTTACTTGATGCTTTAAGCATAGAACCAAATAGCCATGCTAAAGAGAAAAGGTGAGATAAATGTGAGGGTGCCAATCTTTTTTCTTTTAAAATAGTACCGGGAATATTTTATTTTTCTAAGCAAGCTATTTCACTGCTAAATTTCTCTTTACCATTGAAGATTTTTGCTTGATTTTTTTATATATTTTTTGTAAATATAAATGCAGCAAATGTATATGTTTAGATTGTGACATTTTAGCTAGTTTCCTAAAAATAAATTAACATATTGATTCCATATCAAGAGTGGTAAAATCACAGTATTATTGGTTAAACAAACATTTTAACTTATATTTTATTTCACTGAAATTATTCTATTCTTGTGTTTATTTTAAAATTTAGAGAATTATCTCCTGTTCAAATTGCAAAATGTATTATGATTGCAGTTAAATTTAACAATTTTTTTCCTTTTATCAAATTTATCAATTCCCCTAGAAAACACTAAAACAAAAATGTCTTCTAATCTCATTGGAAAAAATATTTTGATCCAAACTATGATGGCTACATTAAGTTCCTACTGAAAAGATGGGAGTTAACTGAACATGAGTTCTGTTAAGTTCAGTAAATTAAGTCAAATGCATTGTATTTAAAAGTGAAATAAGTTTACAGATAGCAGAAAAATTGTCATAACAGTATGACAATTAGTTAAAATGCAGCAGACAGATCACATGAGAAGTGTATATAATAGAAATACACACAGCAGAATGTAATCCTGGACTGCTTTTTCACAAGACTTTCTTTTTTTCTCCTTGAAGACGTTTCGCTTGTCATCCAAGAACCTTCTTCAGCTCTGACTGGATGGTGGGAAATGGAAGGATTTATACTCCTTTCAGACAGCTGGTCATTTGCATTCTTTTAGAGAGTTGTTGATATCACCTGGAGGCTTATCTGTCATCAGGGTCATCTGACTAGTGCAAATGGGTGCAGAGCCTTCTTGGAACTGTTGAAAAGACTTGTGTTGTAGACTGAAGATAGATGATGTTGTATCCCTCCCTCTCTGTTGAGAGAGGGCTGTTCAGTTTTGACATAGATGGCCTCTTTGACCCCTCTTTCAAACCAGTGGTCCTCTGTGTCCAAAATGTGGACTTTGCTGTCTTTGAAAGAGTGGCTTTGTCTTTTAAATGCAAATGGACTGCTGACTCTTGCCCTGTTGGGTTTGCTCTCCTATGTTGTGCCATACGTTTATGGTTGTTTTGTTTCCCCAATATGCAGATCTGTACATGGCTCACTGCATTATACTGCATATACCATGTTCTCAGTTAGGGTCTGGGTCAGTTGTGGGATTCAGCCGGTTTGCACCACTTCAGCAGAACCGGTAGCTAATTTTTTGTTGCCCAGGCCCAGAATGGAGTTCCAGAAGCGACATCCACACAGAGAACCAGTTGTTTATATATTTGAATCCCACCACTGGTCTGGGTGTTTTATCCTTGGGGTGGACAAGAATACACTAAGGCAGAAGCTTACAAAGATTATAAATCCTTCCATTCCCCTCAGCTGGTCAGAGCTGAAGAAACTTCTTGGATGAGAAGCAAAAATTCTTCAAAGACAAAAAGCACCTTTGGGACAACGGTGACCTGGATAACTCAGAATCTCCATAGACATAATCCCGGACCTTTTTTAAGTGTTTGCTAGGCTCACTGTATCTACAGCAGTCTCCCTCAGCCTGGTGCTCTGGGCTACAACTCCTATCAACTCCAAATACTATGAGGGAAACAAAGTAACCAATCAAACAACCAGAAACAGATGCCAAATGTGTATCTCAATAAAGCAATACAAACTCTGCTTCTTATATACTTGGCTACAAGGTTGTGATTGCATCATGTGGAGATTCATTATTATTTTATGATGAACATTTGCCATTTTGGTGTTATCATATTTAGTTGTAGACACCATGCACCACAGCTATGGTAATTTGGTGTTTGAATTCAATTTTATTTACTGAAACATCTTTCTTTCCTTCCTTCCTTCCTTCCTTCCTTCCTTCCTTCCTTCCTTCCTTCCTTCCTTCCTTCCTTCCTTCCTTCCTTCCTTCCTTCTTTCCTTCTTTCTTTCTTTCTTTCTTTCTTTCAAAAATGTAATTGCTGAAATAAAGTCATATGTCTTTTGAGTTGAAGGCAACTCTTAGTGGCTTTCATGGAGACAGCCTTACAGTTTTTCTGGCACTGTAATATTAATCAGGTAAATCCTGTTTGTTTTCTTGCACTTGCTGGATTAATTACTCAAAATCTGTGTCAAACTGAGCCCTTACAACCAGTAGACTTTTTTTAATAACATTTTTATGCTTTTCTTTTATAAACTAGATGCTCCACTTCTGAGTTATTTGAATAGTTTCATATATCTCCATTTTCATTTAGGCTTTGTTGCAGAATTTTACCATAAATGTTTACTAAAATATTAACCCCATTATTGTGGTTGAGATTTTCAATAGCCATTTGAATTAAGGTGATTATCTTGCAATTAGTAAATGGCACACTTGGGTAACATCTAACCAAAGAATAGCCCTGGTGTAATTTTCAAGCAGGGCTTCAAACCACTGGTTTTTAAACAATCTTTTCCAATGTGATGTGTTTATCCACAACCCAATGAACCCTTCTCTGCTCTTACTTCCATGCCTGCAATCAGCAGTCACTGTTGCCTGCAAACAATTATTTGCATAACAATGGTTTGTTTTGTTGATCAGTGAAGAGTTATTCTTAAAACAAAGTCTACCTTCCTTAGGAATACCTGGTCAGCACTGCAAAAAACTGGACAATTATTAGGTGACTGTAAAAAGTCAGAAGCATTTAATAAAAGATTTTATTAAAACATTTATTAAAAGACATAAACTCCTAGCTTTTGGCTCCTGTAGACTAACAAAGCTTTTCTCCCACAATTTCCTCTAAGTAGCAGCATAAATCTTTGCTCTTTATTGCTATCTAGTGGTGATATCTGGATTTTACAACTCAGATCTAAGTCTTAACTTTAAAAATTTTACTGAACAAAAAAATTACAGATGAGATGATACTTCTTTTCTGTTACAGCATTTTATTTTCTCTGATGACTCATAAAAGGTGTACAGTTATAAAGAAGAAAGAGGAGCAATTTGACATGGTAAAAGCTTGGAAACCCTTTTACAGTACCAAACAAATCACTGGATTTCTGAAACGGATGTTCGGGTCATGTGTCTGCCATTAAAATCAAAGCTTCCTTTTTCTGATTTATAAGGTCACCAGAATTCTCCAGTGGGATTAAATTCTGATGGTGTGGTTTGACCCAATATTTTGTTGCTTAACTAGAGTAAAATAAGAAGGCCTTTTGAAAAAAAACAAACAGATTAAATGAAAATAACCAACAAAAATTTGAGGTGGATCAGACTTTGTAATTAAATCTACAGTTATCTGAAGTGGCAGAAAGAGAGCTAGACAAATAATTTTGCAAGCACCATTCGTTCAAACACCCTGGCATGTTATTTGGGGCACTCCACATTACATCTCAGTGATCTTAAGGAAATAATTTCTTCCTGTGATCCTGCTGGTCTCTTCTGATGGATGGGAAGACTGCTGGGGAAGATTCTGTACAAAAACACCAGGACTTCCTGTGAGAATGGAGTTGCTCTTTCAAAGTCTTTTTTTGGGGGGGGAGGCTGGGAGGAGAAAAAAACCCTTGAGCAATTGATGTTTGCATGACATATAGACAGTGTCTTTTTTGTTTTTTATCTTTAGTTTATTGTGCAGTATTTACTTGAATATATATTGCTTTGTAATATATTTCCTAAACACTTGAAAGTCTCCTTTTAAAGAATTGGGCTTAGACCTTAATGCTGCAAAAATACATACAGCAACAGAGCAGTAAGCCCATTGAGTTCAGTGGGGTTTAATTCAAAGTAAACATGTATAGATTCAGGATATTTGTAACATTTATGAAATACAACACTTGGGAATAAAATATTTTAAGATTTTGATATAAAAATAAAATACTGATGGGGTGGAATTTAGTGAATACCATTTGTTTGTTTTCTGAATTTCCAGGTGAGTTTCTGGCTAGGTTTCTTACCTTATGGGAGAGAGCATAATCTTCAAATTCAGCTTTGCAGTTATTTTCCATCATCTAGCCACCAGTCCTTTCTCTCCTCCCATCACAGATAAACTGGTTTTGGCTTCAAATCTTAGGTTTCACTATCTCCTGAAAAATCTTAATTAAATGTCTTTAATTTTTCTACTACTAAACCTACAGTGAGGTTTTAACGGCTTAATTTAATCTACCTGCAAACATTTTGTTGCTGATTGTATCACCTTATAAATGTTCAATGATATCCCATCAGCTCAGCTAATCTTATTAAGACCATGAGAGACTTCATGGCCATACATATTATAAAGGTCTTGTTCCAGTATGCATATTTTCACTCTCTTTCATATCTATTTCCTCTTCTGTTGTCAGCAATACTGAAATCAAATACTAGTACCTTTTACATTAGTAGGTAATAATCATTTCCAAAGGCCTGAACTTAAAACTGGTAGCATATATTTTGAAAATGTGCAACTGGCCTCGTATACACAAAATTTAAATATTAAGAATGCTTTGGAGATTGTGGCAAAGTTGTATTTGTTTTAGACTATTTGAAAGAACAGCTGTTATGCACATGACAGGAAGAAAAACACAAAAGTTTGCTTGGTCTTCAGCTGCTCACCTACTGAAATTACAGGGTTAGCCACAGTATCCTTCAGGGGTACTTGGAATCTGGAATAAAATGAATTTGTAAAAGAAAGCCACAGGATGGAAATTAAATAACACTGGGAACTCCAAACAAGGAGGAATTAATTATGTTTTCTGAACCATTTCAAGCATTCCATAATAAAATAACTGAAACACTACACTACACTACACTACATTACATATTTTTTTCCATGGTGACCTTTCCTAACATGGTCCTTCAGGTCTTATAACAATATACCCATCGCCACTGAATCTGAGTCATCCATCCAACTTGCTGCTAGTTGTCCTTCTCTTTCCATTTTTCTCAATGTTTAAGAAATAATATAACAAACAGCTTACAGAATCCGTTACACACCAAAATATATTTTTATGAATTAATTAAGAATGGTTGATATGTTGCAACCTGCTATCATAACTCAAATAGCTGTTCCACTGATACAGCCTTGGTTAGACTTTTGGATACAGAACGATAAAGAAAGCCACTTTGGTGTAGTTATTAAAATCACGGAGCTAGAAACAGGGAGATGTAAGATTAGTTCTGCTTGAGGCACAAAGCTAGCTGTGTGACTCTGGGCCAATCACTCTCTCTCAGCCTAGGAAGGAGGCAATAGCAAACCACCTTGAAAATCTTGCCAAGAAAACTGAGGGACTTATCAAGACAATCACTGGAGCCATCACTGACTTGAAGGCACCTTTCCCTGCTGCCCAAAATGGAAAGCACTGGCCTCTCCTGCTAGTTTTCTTTTTGATCCTATCCAGGGCATCTGGTCACTTCAAAAATTTCTGAATTAATTTTTGCTTGATTTGTCCTGAAAACACTCACAGCTTTCGATCACGATCAACATCACCAAAATATTTAAAATATTTTGTCAGAACTGTTGTGTTCGGATCGATGACACGCACAGCGAGGTATTTGCAACAGTGATGTTTATTGATACACGTGGAGCCAACTGGGGATCCCCGTCCGAGTGGCTCAATATATGTCCAGCAGTCGCTGGACGCTAGCCAACCCCCGGCCGGGAATCTCCCGCCAAAGAAACAACACCCAACCAGGGTCGTGGATTTCCCGCCGGTGGGAAACCACTCCCCTACTAATCTACCTATACAACACCTACTAATCTACCTGTCGGGCCTGGCACGCCCGACATTCGGACGGGCCGCGGAGCGACTCACCGGACCGCCGGCACCCGCGGAGCACCCCGCCAGGCCCCGAAACCCACCGCCGTCGCCCACGGAGCGCTCCGCCAGGCCCCGAGACCGATTGCCGGCGCCCGTGGATTCCTGGAGGGCCGGGACGGTGCTCGGGCATTGCCCCGCCCCAGCACCCATCTGCCCAGCACCCGAGGAAGCCACGGAGCGCTCTACCTGCTTCCAGGGATTCCCGCCAGCCTCCTCTTCTTCCTGACGAGCCGCGGCGCTCCAGAAACAACCACCAGCGGCCCGCTCGTCAGCTGGGGAGGCAGCAGCGACCCGCCCGTCAGCTGGGGAGGCCGCGGACCGGCCCGGCGGCTCCCGGAAGTGGCCAACGAGCCGGGGGGAAGCACAGCTGCCATGTTCGGCCGGGGAATGATCTACCGGCCTTCAGAGACTGGGGACAAAACTTGGCTGGGTGCCAGAGTAACTCAGGGGGTGGTGGAGAACCCCCGCGGGTTGGGGAAGGGCTCAGGGCGAGGCTTGCAGCGGATTGGAAAGCTGAGGGGGAAGATGGAAGCGTGCGAAGCTCTGGGGAAAGAGAGGGTGGTTTGGGCTGGGGGGTGGCTTACCGGCTGCAATGGTGGTGGGGCGGGTGCCAAAGGGCGGGAACCATGGGAGGCATTAGTTAAGAAGGGTGTGGGCGGGGTGAAACGATTATGGGTGTGGTGGAGGGTGTTGGCTTGGCTGGCTATTTAACAGCGTTGATGATACTGTAGAATCAACGCTGACTTCGTCTGTCTTCGAGCAACTGTTTATGAGGCTAATAAACGTGGCTTAGGAGAACCAGCTCCCGTTTCGGTTTCATTCTTTTGGTGACTCGTCGGACGGGGCCGGAAAGTAAGTCAGCGTTCCTTTAACCTTTGTGGAAAGCTCTCCCTGGGCGTTTGCTATGGCAGAAGGTACGGAGGATTCTGCTCCGCTGGCTGAGGAGCAGGAGGAAGCTAGGGCTGCGGCAGGGCTCTTGGAGTCGGTGGAAGTGGGGGAGGAGGCATTGCCCTCGGTGCGGCGGAAGGAAAGGCCTCCCCCACTCGACGGCCCTGGTCCGGGGCCTCAGGAGGCTGGAGTGAGGGGTCGCAGCAGTGATCGGTGGACACACTCTGATGGGGACCATAGAGGGCTCGGCCAAGGCCAGGCGACCCGGCCTAAAGGTGTGTCTACAGAGTGGAGGGAGCGCTGTTTCATGGAGGACAGCGGTGAAGAATGGAGCTACTCCACCGCTCCGGGCAGCCGTACTATGGAGGTTCTCAGAGAGCGGTTCGGGGAAGTGAGGGGTCGGGAGCCTGGGTTCTGGTCTGTTCCAGATGAGACAGACCAGGGGCAGTGGTCCCTCCCAGGTGGCCCTGCCCGGCGGTCTAGCCCGCCCCGCTTCCGTATGGACAGCCTGAGGTACCAGGGGCCGGTCCGTCAACCTGAGGTTCATAGAGGTCCTGGGGTCCCGGCTCCCGCAACGGCAGTACCGAGTGGCACGGCTCCTTGGGATAGCGTGACTGGAAGACCGAGACAACAGCCGTCACGACCAGATGGGGGGGCTCCAATCCAGGGGATGCCGCTGTGTCCTTGGGGTCCAGGGCTGGCGTGGGGCCCTCCGCCCCTGACCGCGGTCTACGATGGTCATCCAGACCGCCTGGCAATGTTTCTGGGCCAGGTGATTAACCATATGGACCAGTACGGGCCAGCCTATACGTCCCAGTGGGCGATGGTAGTGGCCGTGACGGCGTGTCTACAAGGAGAGGCCGCGGCCTGGGCGGCCGACCTATACGGCGATCACGCCCATGAGCTCGGGGACCTTGGTCTTTTCCTGGAGGCTCTAGGGGCCCGTTTTGAGGATATCTCACGGGTGCTCCGCGCCGAGGCCGAAGTGTTGGATCTACGCCAGCAAGGAAGACCAGCGGTGCGTTATGTTGGGGAGTTCCGGAAGGTGGCCGGGAGGCTACGGTCATGGCCTGAACGCCTTCTTGTGCATCACTTCAAGGCTGGACTAGACAGTGCCTTGCGGCGAGCTTGCGTGGTAAGGGGGGTGCTGGCCCGTCTCCAGGACTGGTTCCGGGTGGCTGTTGAGTTGGACATTGGCTTACAGGATACTCGAGGACGGTCTGAGGGGGTGACCGGAGCCTGGCGGCCGGCCGAAAGGGTGAAGGTGGAGGAGCGGCCTGGTTTGTCGGCGACCAAAGCCCCCTCTGTACAGCCACCACGGCCTGGTATTAGGTTTTTCCGGTGTGACCAGCCGGGTCATCGGGTGGCTGAATGCCCGCTCCCGCCAGCCCGAATGGTTCCCCCTGCGACCTCGACACGGGCTTTGTCTGCTAGGAAGACCTCGGAGCGGTCCCGAACTGCTTATCAGGCAGCTGACGACAACCGTCGGGCGACGACTCCTCCTTTGGCAACCGGACCCGTAACCACCCAGCCCACGCCGACAGAAGACCTTGAGGATCTGGAGCTGGAGGAGGATCCGATGGTAAGCGCCCCGGTGTGTCCCTTCGTGTTCCCGGTGGTATTGGTGAGCCCCGTGTCTGGGCAAAGGCGGGCGGTTAGGGCTTTGGTCGATTCAGGGAGCACCCGGTGTCTTATCAACCGGAAAACAGCGGCTACAGTGGGTATCCGGTTGCAACGCCTGGTAACCCCCCTTCGCTTCCAGCAAGTGGATGGGTCGCTCCTTGGGGGAGCTCCTATCACCCATGTTACCGAACCAGTCCGGCTGGAATTGGGGGCCCACTGGGAGACTCTGCGTTTCGTTGTGGTGCCCTCCATGACTGAAGCTGTTATCCTGGGCCTTACGTGGCTTGACAAATGGGGTCCCACGATTTGGTGGGAGGGGGGTTGTTGTCATCTTCGGGTGGGTCTGGGCCCCGAGCCCCCTCTCCACCATTCTTTTCTGGGGCCGGAGGACACGGGGACGCGGGAGAAGGTTTGCGGTGTCAAGGATGACTCAAAGGTGCATGTACCCCGAGTTTACTCCGACTTGATGGACGTCTTCGATGAGCGGGAGTGCGATTCGTTACCACCCCACCGGCCAACGGATTGTGCCATCGAGTTTGAACCTGGTGCCAGACTGCCCAAGCCCCGTATGTACGCCATGTCCCCGGAGGAGATGCAGGAGTTACGGCGGTACATAGATAAGAACTTGGAGAGAGGGTTTATCCAACCAGCACGGTCTCGGGTGGCGGCGCCAGTGCTCTTTCGCGAGAAGAAGGATGGGGGCTTGCGCTTGTGTGTGGACTACTGGGGGGTTAACGCAGTGTGCGTGGAGCACCTCTATCCCCTTCCTTTGATGAAGGACCTGCTGGCCCATTTGGCAACAGGCCGGGTATTCACCAAGTTGGACCTGAGGGAAGCCTACTACCGGGTGAGGGTCAAAGCCGGGGACGAGTGGAAGACTGCGTTTAATTGTCCCCTTGGTAGTTTCCAGTTCCGAGTGATGCCGTTTGGCCTACAGGGAGCTCCAGCTGTGTTCATGCAATTGATCAATCAGGTCTTGCATGAGTTCCTGTATCGGGGGGTTTTGGTGTACTTAGACGACATCCTAATTTACTCGGACACATTGGAGGAGCATGTACTCCTTGTGCGCCAGGTGTTGACTAGACTGCTGGAAGCGCAGCTCTATGTTTTTTTTTTTTTATTGAAAAGTTTTAAAATACAATTTTCCTTTAAAAAGCCCCCCTTCCCCCTCCCTCCTCCCCCCCTACCTCCCCTCCTCCCCCCTCCCTCCCCCCCCTCCCTCCCCCCCTCCCCCCCTACTTCCCAGAGCTGAATACAAGGTATATATATATATAAAAAAAAAAGCAAACCTAAGCAACCATATACTAACAACTATAAATTCTAAAATCCATCACTCTCTAGCTTATATAGGATAAAACAAACCTTAACAATATTAAATATATATATAAAAAAAAAACTAGAATAAGAAAAGGACACTCTCTAGCTTATATAGAATGGAACAAACCTTAATAGTATTAAACATATATTAAAGACAAAAAAAAAAAAAAAGGAAAAAGAAAAAAAAAACCCTTCTCAACCCTATACTTATCCTAAATAAACTCCATCCATTTTATCCATTCCATGATATAACATTCTTACAAATAATTTTCCAAATTAACCAAGGATCCCAAATCAAAAAACTTTAAAGTCAACTCTTCTGTAATCGACCGTTCCTCTTCCAGTACCACATCTATAATTATTCCAAACACAACAAAAAAAAAAAGATTGCAAACAAAACTTGAACTTTAATCCAAAAAAGCTCACCCTTTCCACAAAACCACCAAATATAAAAATATATTGCGTCTACACCCAAATCTTTTCCGCAGCTCTATGTTAAACTGTCCAAGTGTGAGTTCCATAGGGCCCAGCTGGACTACCTTGGGTATCGTATATCGGCGGCAGGTGTGGAGATGGATCCTAGAAAGGTACACGCCATTCAACAGTGGCAGGCTCCGCGGACTCGTCGACAGTTGCAAAGTTTCCTTGGCTTTGCCAACTTCTACAGACAGTTCATCCCACGCTTCGCAGCCATCGCCCTGCCGTTAACAGATCTTCTGCGCACACGACAATTAAAGACACGCCCGCGTCCAGGGCTTAAATTGGAGTGGTCCACAGCGTGTCAGCGGGCATTTGAGGAACTGAAGTCCCTCTTCGCTAAAGAGCCCGTTTTGCGACACCCCGACCCCGAACTGGCCTATGTCGTACAGGCGGATGCGAGCGATGTTGCTCTTGGGGCCGTCCTCCTTCAGCGGAGCAGTGCCGGGGTCCTGCAGCCGTGTGCTTACGCCTCCAAGAAACTGACTCCCACTGAACTGGCCTGGGCAGTGTGGGAGAAGGAGGCTTTTGCGGTCCGTTGGGCCCTGGAGACCTGGCGACACCTCCTGGAAGGGGCCTCCCATCCATTTGAACTGTGGACGGACCATAAAAACCTGGAGGCCCTACAAACCCCTCGCCGCCTGTCGCCTAAGCATGTCCGGTGGGCCTTATACTTCCGTCGCTTCCGGTTTGTGCTGAAGTATGTGCCGGGGGGTCGGAACTTTCTGGCGGATGCTTTATCCCGCATGCCACAGTTTGACAGCAAGAGGGAGGAGGTGGTGCAGGCACTCATCCCGACACTAGTGAAGGAGGGGGATGGTTCAGAGAGTGCTGGACAGGTGACGGAGGAGAATTTGAACCAGGCCATCCAAAGAGCCTTGCAGGAGGACGCCTGGTTACAGAGTAATCCGGGACTATTATCTATGCGGGACGGCCTGGCGTGGCATGGAACACGTTTGTATGTACCTGAAACTGTGCGGCCACGCGTTCTGCATGGGTGTCACGACACCAAACAGGCGGGACATTTCGGGTTTGTGAAAACCTTGTATCTGGCACGTCGTCAATTCTGGTGGCCCTGCATGAAGAGTGACATCGAGGAGTATGTGCGGCATTGCCATGTCTGTGCTACTACAAAACCCCAAGTTGGGAAGCCTTTGGGGCTATTGCAACAAGTAGCTGACCCGACTCGGCCATGGCAAGACATCGCCATGGACTTCGTTGTGGACCTCCCAGAGAGTAAGGGTCACACCGTTATTTGGACAGTGGTCGACCTGTTTTCCAAACAGGCACACTTTGTTCCATGTAAGGGGTTACCATCAGCTCGTCGACTAGCTTGGCTATTTCTCACGCAAGTATACCGACTGCATGGAGTGCCGCGGCGTGTGATCTCAGACAGAGGGGTGCAGTTCATGGCTCGGTTTTGGAGAGACTTCCTGCGTCATATCGGCTCGTCGCAGGGGCTGAGTACGGCCTATCACCCCAGCACCAACGGGGCCGCAGAACGAGCCAACGCTGCCGTTGAACGCTATCTGCAGAGCTACGTCTCTTTTCGGCAGACGGACTGGGTAGATCTGTTAGCGCTTGCCGAAGTGGCGTACAATAATGCAGTTCATAGTAGTACTGGCTTCTCTCCATATCGGGTGGTCACCGGTCACGAATTTGTTCCCTTTGCTGAATGCCTCCAAGAGGAGGGGTCTCCGTGCTCACCGCAGGACTGGATGCGTCAAATCACGGCCGCCTGGGGGGCGGCGAAGGAAGCATTGGACCGGTCCGCCGTGGTGGCCAAAGCACAGGCGGACAAGAAACGAAAACCCTTTGTTACACCGCGGGTGGGGGACCTGGTTTACTTGTCCACCAAGTACTTACGGTTACAGGTCCCGTGCCGCAAGCTAGGACCCAAATACCTCGGGCCGTTCCGGGTGGTGCAGGTGGTGAACCCGGTGACGGTGCGACTGCGGTTGCCTAAGTTCTTGGGTAAGGTCCACCCGGTGTTCCATAGTAGCCTGCTGAAACCTGCTCCAGCGGCTACTGCAACGGCAGGGGAGGGGGGTCCCGGACCGGTTCACGCTGACCAGTATGAGGTGCAGGAGGTGTTGGACTCTAGGGTGCGGAGGGGCGCCATACAGTATCTCCTTCGGTGGAAGGGGTACCCGGTGGAGGAGGCAACGTGGGTGTCGCGGGAAGACGTCCATGCTCCACGTTTGGTCCGGGCATTCCACCGAGCCCACCCTAGCAGGCCGGGGGGTAGGGGACACGGAGGTGTATGCAGAGTGAATGATTCTATAACCTTGTTCTCTACATCTGCAGGAGGACCCTTGGTAAGGGGGGCGGCATGTCGGGCCTGGCACGCCCGACATTCGGACGGGCCGCGGAGCGACTCACCGGACCGCCGGCACCCGCGGAGCACCCCGCCAGGCCCCGAAACCCACCGCCGTCGCCCACGGATTGCCGGCGCCCGCGGATTCCTGGAGGGCCGGGACGGTGCTCGGGCGTTGCCCCGCCCCAGCACCCATCTGCCCAGCACCCGAGGAAGCCACGGAGCGCTCTACCTGCTTCCAGGGATTCCCGCCAGCCTCCTCTTCTTCCTGACGAGCCGCGGCGCTCCAGAAACAACCACCAGCGGCCCGCTCGTCAGCTGGGGAGGCAGCGGCGACCCGCCCATCAGCTGGGGAGGCCGCGGACCGGCCCGACGGCTCCCGGAAGTGGCCAACGAGCCGGGGGGAAGCGCAGCTGCCATGTTCGGCCGGGGAACGATCTACCGGCCTTCAGAGACTGGGGACAAAACTTGGCTGGGCGCCAGAGTAACTCAGGGGGTGGTGGAGAACCCCCGCGGGTTGGGGAAGGGCTCAGGGCGAGGCTTGCGGCAGATTGGAAAGCTGAGGGGGAAGATGGAAGCGTGCGAAGCTCTGGGGAAAGAGAGGGTGGTTTGGGCTGGGGGGTGGCTTACCGGCTGCAATGGTGGTGGGGCGGGTGCCAAAGGGCGGGAACCATGGGAGGCGTTAGTTAAGAAGGGTGTGGGCGGGGTGAAACGATTAGGGGTGTGGTGGAGGGTGTTGGCTTGGCTGGCTATTTAACAGCGTTGATGATACTGTAGAATCAACGCTGACTTCGTCTGTCTTCGAGCAACTGTTTATGAGGCTAATAAACGTGGCTTAGGAGAACCAGCTCCCGTTTCGGTTTCATTCTTTTGGTGACTCGTCGGACGGGGCCTGAAACTACCTATACAACACCCCTTCCCCCCCAGATAAAGGTTATTATCTAACATAGTCCTTTAAGTATGTAGGTGGCCTATGAACCCTGGCAGCGTATCTCCCGGGTGGACTGTCTGCTCTGTTGCTAGTTTCCCTGTCAGGCCTTGCTGCCTGTTGGGAGGTCTCTGCTGGCGGAGGTCCTGCGGGTTGTTGTGTTACTATGAGGGCCGTAGACTGTGGAGCAGTGGTCTCCTGAGGTGAAGGTTCCGACCCTCTTGGTTGTGACCCTGGGGCCCTGCCTGTTGTTGCGATGACCCGCCAGTCAAGTCTATTGTTGTTGTCTTGTGTTAGGGGATCAGCTAAGGCTGCTTTATGTGGCAAGAGTGGTAGAAATTTATGAGACCTAAGAATGCTTGGAGTTCTGCCTTGGTTTTTGGTTCAGGTGCTAATTTGATTGCTTTGATTTTTCCCTCAGTAGGATGTATGCCTTGAGCATCAATCCTGTAACCTAAAAATTCAGTGGATTTTACCCCAATAACACACTTTTCCTTTTTTAATTTAAGTCCTGCATCTCTAAATTTCCCCAGTACCTTTTCAAGTCTGTCAGCTAGGATTTCTTCAGTTTTTCCAGCAATCAGGACATCATCAAAGTAAGGGCATACTCCAGGTATGCCCTTTAATGTCCTCTCCATCACTTCTTGGAAGATGCCTGGAGCTGCAGCAAATTCCAAATTGCAGTCTGTGGACTCGGAACGCCCCCTTGTGGGTAACTATCGTTTGAGCCTCAGCCGCTTCCTTGGAAACAGTGAGTTGCAAATACGCCTGCGCCAAGTCGAGCTTGGCAAAGATGGCGCCGTCCTGGATCGTCGCGAGGACCTGCTTCACTGTTGGGACTGGGTAAGCATGCTTTTTCATTGCTAAGTTTAGAGTAGCCTTATAATCGGCACAAATCCTCACATCCCCGTTCGGTTTAAGGGGAGTGACGATTGGTGTCTCCCAGGGGCCCCCTTCTACAGGTTCCAGCATGCCCTGGCCTACTAACTTTTCTAACTCGGCCTCGATTTTTTGTTTAAGTGCGAAGGGTACCTGCCGGGCCTTAAGCCTGATGGGTTTGACCGCTGGATCCAAATTAAAGTTAATGGGGGGGCCTTTGTATTTCCCTAATGAGCCATCAAATACGTCTGCGAAATTATCGCGGATGGATTTGAGGGTTCGGCGGTGTACTGTGTTAATTCCCCCCACCCAAATGCCAAGGGCCTTGAACCAATTGAGGCCTACTAGGCTGGTTCTCTGGCCCTCAGTGACCAGGAGATCTAAGGGGCCCTTAAAACCCTTATAGCTGACGGGGACGGTGACCTTCCCTTTAATGTTTATGGGCGATCTTTCGAAGTTGGCTAGTTGGATTCGAGTTTGTTTTAGAGGGATTTTCTGCCCGCTCCTGGCTTCGATGTGTGCCATGGTACTGCTCGAAATAATCGATACTGATGCCCCCGAGTCCACTTCCATCCTGCAGGGAATACCCTGCAACAGGACTTCAATTTTTAATTTAGGGCTCAGTATGTGGTTGACCCCCACCCCCTTCCCACGGTTGGAGGATCGTGCCTCTGGCCTGGGGGTCTCTCTGCCACTATGTCAGGGGGTTACCTTACCTGGGCCCCACGCGTCGATATCGTGCAGTTGGTTGTCGCGGGGTCTGCCGCGGCAGATTGATTGAATGTGACCCGTTTTTCCGCAGTTCCTGCATTTTGCGTTGCGGAACCTGCAGGTTGTTCGGGGGTGGCTGCCTCCGCAGCTGCCGCACCTTGCATCGGGGTCTCTCAGTCGGGTTGAGTTCTCCCTCTGGAATCTTTGTTGTGGTAGTGGTTGTTGCCTTCTGGATCGGTCCGTGCCTTCTGGGCGTTGGTTCTTGCCGGCATCTTCCCGACCCTCCGGGTGATCTCGTCGATGTCGGCTTCCCACGGGTAGTCCTCCTCCCCACCGTCCACATGGCTTTCTAGATTGATCTCTGCTGCGGCGCCATTGCTGTTGTGGGGGGGGTCGCGTCTCCCTGTAGACTCATAAGTGAGAAGCTCGTCCAGGACCTCCTGCAAGTTTCCTGTGGGCTTCGCGATTATTCTATTTTGTAGTTGTTCATCTCACAGCCCCAGGACCACCCTATCACGGATCCGGATCTCTAAATTATCATACTTGCAGCGCAGGGCAGCTTCCCTCATGGCGGCCACGAATTGCGTAATCGACTCGCCTGGCTTCTGGTTCCTTTTTTCGAATATTCGTCTCCAGTATAGCTCCGATCTCCTGGGGGTGAAGTGAACTTTCAGCTTGGCCAGTAGATCGGCGTATGATACGCTGGCCACTGGCAACGGTTGACACAGTCCTACAGCGACCCGGTAAACCGGTGTGCCGCTGATAGTGAGGAGTGCTGCTGCCTTTTTCCGGTCGTCCGTTATGCCATTCACGAGCATGAATCCCTCGACCTGGCCGACGTACTCCTCCCAGTCTTCGGGGTAGTTAGGGTCGAATTCCTTTAGAGATCCGACTTGTGCCATGTTCGCTTTTGTTCGCGGCGATCGGCTGTTCTTGGTTGATGGCGATTTGAATTTCCCGCTTCGCGCGTTGCTTGCTTCCGCCTATTCCTTTGCTGTTCCGCCGAGTGATCCCAGTTCGTCGCCACTGTTGTGTTCGGATCGATGACACGCACAGCGAGGTATTTGCAACAGTGATGTTTATTGATACACGTGGAGCCAACTGGGGATCCCCGTCTGGGTGGCTCAATATATGTCCAGCAGCCGCTGGACGCTAGCCAACCCCCGGCCGGGAATCTCCCGCCAAAGAAACAACACCCAACCCAGGGTCGTGGATTTCCCGCCGGTAGGAAACCACTCCCCTACTAATCTACCTATACAACAAGAACAGCCTTTACTTTGAACATTTGTATCCTGTTTTGTTGCAAGAAAATAGGAGGTATAAGCTACCCAGAGAAGAGGTGTTCCTAACTGTAGTTGTGATAGCAGTCCTCTTTATTTTGTTATTCTGTTAACTGGATCCTCATCTTAACTTTTTTTATGGCTCTTGATATTGAAAAATAGTGTTCCCATTGGTATTGATTTGGATGAATAGCAACTATTCAATTAACAGAAAAACTATAATTAATAACTTATGTAGCTGAATTAGTTATCCTAGTTTGATAATCTCAGTTGACAAAAGTCAATTTTCCAAAGCTTTCCAATAGACTCATTGAGTAATTTTTCAATTTTATTCAGTGGTCTTTGGTGCTCTCTGAGCTTGGTTCTTTTCTTGAAGACATTTCATTACTCAAGCTATATAATATTATCAGTGCTACTAAGGAATGGTGTTTGCTGTCTGTTTATATTCTTTAGCTTGCCTTGTCAGTGTTGGTGGGGGTGCTCTTAGAGGTTCTTTGATTATGTTGTTTACTATTGGATTGTTTGGCAGTTCCTTGATTGAGGTATTCTTTACTTGATAGTTGGTCTGATGTTAATCTTGGAGTTAACCTATGCTCATCTGGGTGCTGATTGCTGGAGAGGTGCCTGGATTTTTTGTTCCCTTTTGGGCTGGTTGATTGTCTTTTTTACATAGTATATAGATATTGTTTATACATGTCTGTTGATGGCTAATTTGTCTGAAGGTCAGGCTTCTAGAAATTCCATAGCGTTTTTGGATTTAGCTTGGTCTAGGATGATCACAGAATTAAATCTAAGGTTAAGTCTGTCCATATGTTATAAAATTAAAGCGTTTTCATCGTGCCTTCTGACTGCTAGTTGGTGTTCATGGCAGAAGAAAAGTCTGCCAAAATAAACCAAAGCATAAGAATCACACCAAGCTGAGAAGGTCCAAATTTTCAGGGTAAGTTGTTTGCTTTGCTTTCCCATCCTCCTCCTTGGAAAAAGATAAAGGATGTCAACCTTTGATTGTCCTGATTTAGTTATTTTTTGGTATAACAAGCCCAAACAAGCAGTTGCAGAAAGCTTTAGCTTTACCTCCAGGAAGGCTCTCAGATTTATAGCTCAAATCAGCACCGCTAAGGCAATGGGTAAACTAATATCAAGTAATGATATGACCAATTAAAATAATCAAGTAAAATAATGCATCATAAAATCAAACAAACCCTCTATCCTCAGTTGCAGTTTATGACAGTTTAGTCATGTCTTGATTCTTTTACTATTTTTTACCATATTGGTTGCACAACACTAGCTTCATATCATCCCCAGTCCATGAGTAACACAGCCTTAAATGGCCTCTAAATAATCAAGGTTTTTTCCCTTATGTTGACTATCCAATAAAGCTTCAAGGAGTGTAAAATCTACATTGCTTAATCCTCAATTATCTTGAAGTTAGTTGAGTTCTTGTGGGTGTAATGAAAGGTGTGTTTAATCATCTTGCAAAGAAGATGCAATGTTGAGGTCAACTTAGCTTCAGAGAAGGGTATTCCAACATTAGAATCAAGAAGGCTTTTCTTGTGTCTGATTATAAAAATGATTTCCATGGAAGATGACAGTTAAACTTCAGCATATTTCCAAATATTAGATGCATCATATATATATATATATATATATATATATATATATATATATATATATATATATATATATATATATATATATATATATATATATATATATATATATATATATATATATATATATATATATATATATATATATATATATATATATATATATATATATATATATATATATATATACATACATACATACATACTTGCTCCTACACCTTCAATTCTACGTGGGGAAAAAACTGAATGACCAAAGATCCATATATACATACATATATACATATACATATATATATACATATATATATATATATACATATATATATATACATATATATATATATATACACACATATATATATATACATATATACATATATACATATATATATATATATATATATATATATATATATATATATATATATATATATATATACACATATATACATACAGATACATATATACATATACATATACATATGTATATGTACACCTTTAGTTCTACGCGGGGAAAAACCTGAATAACCAAAGATCCACATACAAACATATATATATATATATATATGGATCTTTGGTCATTCGGGTTTTTCCCCGCATAGAATTGAAGGTGTAGGAGCAGCGTTTCGACGGAATCCCATCCGTCATCCTCAGGCTGGTGGCTTCAGCTTCCTTCTTCTGGGAGAAGCATGTGGTAGTGGCTGTTTGTTCCTCTTTTTTAAACTGCCAGAGGGGGGGGTGTTCTGTGGGTGGAGGTGTGCTCTGATTGGGTGGGGGATTAGGTGTGTTCTGATTGGGTGGGAGTGTGTTTTGAATGGTGGGTGTGTTCTGATTGGGTGGGGGTGTGTTTTGAGTGGATGGGCTGGTCTCAGCTGCCAGCCTTAGACCTGAGCTGGTGAGTTGTGCTGCTTTTGTTCGGCTCCATGTTTGTGGTGGTGCCATGTTTTTATAGTGGGTGTCAGTTTGCTTATTGTGTGGTTTGGAGGGGTTTAAAGTGGCTGATGTTGCAGCTGTAGTTAGGTTTCTGTTTTGTGGTTGTGCCTCGTTATCATTGTGGGTTCGGATTTGCTTTTTGAATGGTTGTGTGGTGGTGATGTCATGTGATGTTATCATGAGTTTGGGTCTGGTATCATTCTTGGTGGTTGGGACTCGTCTGTCAATCAAGGCGGGTTTCCAAATGGCTGGTAGGCGAGAGGTATCATCTCGTTTGTTCATGCTGTGGGGGCGTTTTTCTATCTCAATTATTCTGTTGTTAAAAAGTTCAATTTTGGCGATAGTTTTGGTTTTTTTAAAATCAATTTCATGTCCCGTGGCTTCAAAGTGTTGGACCAGGGACGAAGTTTGTTCTCCCTTTCTGAGTGAGTTTTTGTGCTCTTCAATGCGTGCACTTATTCTTCTGTTGGTCTGTCCGATGTACGTGGTGGGGCAGGTGTTGCATGGGATTTCGTATACTCCTTGGTTTTCTAACCCAATTATGTCTTTGGGGTTTCTTAGGATGGTGGATATTTTTCTGTCTGTGTAGAATGCTGTTTTGATGTTGTGTTTTTGGAGGATCTTGCTGATTCTGTCTGTGGTCCCTTTTAAGTATGGGAGGAGGGCTTTGCTATTTTCTTGTTCTCTGTCTTGGGTTTTTGTGGGTGTCTCTCTTCGGATTAAGTTGGTAATCGTGTTTCTTTGGAATCCATTGGCTGTTAGTACATTAGTGAGAGTGTGTAGTTCGGTTTTTAGGTGTTGTTCGTCAGCTAGGTGTTTTGTTCTGGAGATGAGTGTCTTGGCTACGGAGGTGATCTGTGCTGGGTGGTGGTGTGAGAGTGCGTTCAGATAGCTGTTTGTGTGTGTTTTTTTATGGTAGATAGTGTGTCCTAGGGAGCCGTTGGATTTCTTGTAGACTAAGACATCAAGGAAGGGAAGTTGATTGTTAGCTTCTGTTTCCATGGTGAATTGTATTTTCGGGTGTAGGGGTGTAGGGGTGTATATATATATATATATCAGAAGGAGAAACAGAATTATTTTTTGGTCTGGCTTTTAATCCAGGTCGAGAAAGAATTCAGATTACTACTGTTTTAAGGCAGGAATTTAAGAGTTAATCTTTTCCCAAGGCTATCTGATTTGATTTTGATTGACTCAGCTTTTATACTTGAAAATGAAACTATATAAGAAGAATTTCCTCAGAGCTCCAGAATTAATTTCTCCAGTTATTTTGTTTTTATACTTTTTCCTAGGAATTCTCTAGTTCTTGGCTAATGAGAAATTTGTATTAACCACACCCTGAAAAATGAATTAGAGCAATGTTCTTAATAGTCTTATGAATAAATTATACTAAAGAAAAAGCTCTTAGGATTACATGTTGACCAAGATTCTCAGAGATGGGTTAGCTACTCATTTGCATTTATATAGTGTTAAATAAGTCAAAACTATATGAAGTGCATTTCAAGACTGAAGTAGGAAAAGGTGAAAGACCTGATTTTGTACTTCACATGTTTTACATGTAAATTACTAATTTTGGCAGTTCACCATCTTCTTTGATCTGTAGCATCCTGAGTTTCAAATAAAAAGCACAATAAAAGACATAGAAATCCTGTTTCCTTTCTGTGCCAAGTTCTACTGATAGTGGCAACAGGGAGCTTTAAAACTGTCCTGATTTCTCCTACAAAAAGCTAAATGTGTCACATATTTGGGGTTTTTTTTTTGTTTACTGTAACATAAATCAAGTGACTGCAGTCTCCATTCCCTAGTCTTAATCCCAGATTTTGCCATATTGGCTGTCAAATGCATATCTCCCATTATTTGCCACTTTTTTCCCCCTCCCAAAAATTTGTACAAAGAAATTTTCCACCTTGACAGCCTTGCAAATGGCTCAATTCAGAGTGGCAAATACCTGAATCACACTGGAGATCAGAAGAATTTGGGGAGGAGCATGTGGGGAATCCAGGCCAAGCCTTCCTCTTGAGTTTAATTCAATTCAATAACTGGAAATATGTTCTAGAATCCTGTTAGCAATGGGGAAACATAACTCCCTTCTTTTAAATTAGGGATAGGAAAGTTAGATTTTTATCATCCATCAACCATCACTCTCAAATTACAGGTAGTCCACGACTTACAGCCACAATTGAACCCAAAATTTTGCCCTATTTCATGATCTTTCTTGCAACAGTTGTTAAGTTAGTAACATGGTTGTTAAGTAAATCTGGTTTCTTCGTTGACTTTGTTGGAAGGATGCAAAAGGAAATCACATGAACCAGGACACGGCAACTGTCATAAATATGAATCAGTTGCCAAGCATCTGAATTTTGATCATCTGACCTACAACAATCACCAATGCTACAACAATCACAAATGTGAAAAGTGATAATAAGTCACTTTTTCAGTGCCATTATCACTTTGAATGGTTGCTAAATGAACAGTTATAAGTCGAGGACTAGCTGATATTCTTGTTTTGTATCCCTCTTTTAAAAAAGGTAAACTATAAAATAGGTGAAAAAAGCCCAGACATTGAGGTATCATTGCAGCTAGGGCAAAATAACTATATTACTAACTGGCTATTACTGTCTAGAAATTATTAGCAGATAATAAGGGTGCTCTGATTATAAAATAAGCAATAAAATATTGCTCAGTCAATATTTGTAGTTTTCACAAAAAACTGCTTTGGGGAAAAAAACAGCTAACTTACCCGATGAATGTATGAGTCATCTCTCTTGCAAAGTTTTATTTTAAAGACCAGCAAAATCTTCAAAGAGCATGGCATCTTTTTAGAATTAGATGCCAGAAGCTCTGAAGTAGCTCTTTTGTTTTTAAAGGAAGGAAAATCTATTATGTTTTGATGATGTATTCATATAAAATACTAAGATGGGGGAAAGGCATTTCTGGTGTGGGTGGCTGGATATCCATGCTATGTGCAAATAATCTTGAACATCAATCTGTGATTCTGGTTGTTGTATTTTTCCAGTATTTTTTTTACTCCAGGCAAGTGCCTGGATAAGTTTCTATAGTTTTCTTGGCAAAATTTCAGAAGTGGTTTGCTACCTGCTTTCTATAGCTGAGAAAGAAAAATTGACTTGAGGTCACTCAGTGGTTTCTTATCCATAGTAGGACTAAATCTCTCTCAGTATATAGCCTAATGCCCTAATCACTGCACCAAACCAGTGTCATGTCTTAAAATATCTTAAATTATAGTGGAATTAAAATATGAGTGGAAATAAAAAAAGGCTGCTCTTAAAATAGAACACAGAGAAAGAGAAAATAATAGCAAAAGCAAAGAGGCATTTCTATTGATTCATGGTTAGATTAACACCATGGAAAGATTTAACTACCAGAATTTACCGTGTTTCCTGAAGATAAGCCCTACCCCAAAATAAGTCCCAGCTACAATAGGATCATCAGCCAGATGGGGGAGCATGGCCAGCTGATGTCGCTTACATTAGAGAGCCTGTGGAGGGGAGGAAGATTTCTTCACACACACCCTTATTTTCTTTTCTCCCCAAGCAATTGCCACCTGGCTCTACAAGGCACTGCTGAAGGAGCTGAAAGGGAAGAAAATGCCTCCTCAGCTATCCGTTCTTACCTAGATTGATTTCAGAAGCTGCCGCTGCCAGACCAGCCCCAAGGCTGGGCTGCTGGGCCTGCTGCACCTCCTGCTGCTGGGGGACTTTTCCCTTCATGGTTTCTGCAGGTGTCTGGCAAGTGGAGGGAAGAAGCTCCGCCTCCTTCCACCTGCCTAGCCTCACCTCATGGCAGTGACACCCACCTGCTGGACAGGATGGGATGGGCAGAAGATGAGCCGGTGGCAGCACCTGGCACCAGAGCAGCCACAGGTGAGGTAGTGGCCCAAAGTGGCCAGGGGAAGCCCTACACCTGCCTTGCACAACCAGCACGAGAGCTGCAGGGCCCACTAGGGCCCAAAAAGCACTAGGTTTAGCCTATAGCCTAGCACCTGCAGCATCGAGCAGGCATGCAGGCTGGTGCTCAACAGTCTGAAGGCGGAGGCGCAGGCGGTATGGTTCTACTGACATCCACTAGCAAAGGGGCCCTGGCAAGCCAGCATCAGGGGGGATGCTCCAGAGGTCATATAGTAGATCTGAGTTGATTTGCCCCATGCCAGGCAGGAGCACCCCAGTAGGAGTGAGAGCAGCATGGCCAAGAGCGCAAAGAACCCCTGAGAGGCCAGAAGTAGTACAGGCAGCCATTGGGTGCTCACTGCATCCAAGAAATGTCCCAGCAGCAGCAGGCCAGCAGGCAGGGTGGGCGAAGGCTGGGGTGTGCTGAGAGCTTGGGTCATGTGGCCAGGCAAGCAAACAGTGTGAGGGAGTGGGTGGGGCTAGTGGTAGCAGCGCTCCCACTCCCTTCGGCCTCCATGCTCTCTGCCTCCCATACATGAAAAAAATAAGACATGCCCTGAAAATAAGACCCAGTGCCTCTTTTGGAGGCCAAAAAATATAAGACTGGATCTTATCTTTGGAGAAACATGGTATTTGCAAAGTTTCAGGTTGTTTAGTCTGATAAGATCTGTGAAGCAGATTTTGTGCTGACCTTTTTATTTCTATATATACTGAATTACATTACTGGGTAACAAAAAATATATGGTTATCTTAATTAATGGGAAACAGAGTAATAATCCTAAAATATCTTCCCTTCCTTTCTAAAGTTTACATATCTCATATAAACTTATCCACCCACTTCCCATTTCACCCACTTTAACTAGAGAAAATAGATGGGAAAGAAACTAAAGTAAGAAAATAAAGTCATATAAAAAAGACAGAATGTGAATTCACGCTTTGTCCATCAATGACTCACTCAGCAGTAGAAAATTTACATAATGTTAACATGTTAATGATTAGATTAATATAATCTCCTAAACCACAGGTCGGCAACCTCTGGCTCCCAGTTTGCAGAGAGAGAGAGAGAGGCACTTGTGCTTCCCTTCTCTCTCCCTCCCCCCCCCTCTCTCTCTCTCTCTCTCTCTGTGTAACTCACACTGTTCTCCAAGAAGCTGACAAGTTTATTGGGCAGGGCTCCTCCCTTTGCTGCATCTCCACAGGAAGTAGGAAACAGCAAGCAGCAGCTCTCAGGAGAGCCAGCCCAGTAAGAATGTATGTCAGCTTGTTCAGAACAGTGTGAAGCCAGCTAGCCAGGTGAGCAGAAGATCGGAGAGAGGGAGGGGGGAGAGGGAGGGAGAGAAAAAGGAGGAGAGAGAGGGAGAGAAGGGAAGCACAAGTGCCTCTCTCTGTCTCTCTGTCTCTCTTTGTCTCTCACTCACACACACACACACACTGAGTGGGAGAAGACAACTGGCAGACCAAGGGCAGGAAGAGAGAGAGGGAGGGAGGGAGGGAGAGAGAGAGAGAGAGAGAGAGGAAGCTCAAGTGACTATCTCTCTATGTCTGTCTCTCAGTCACACACACAGATAACACACAAACACTGAGTGGGGGAAGAGGACTGGCAGACCAAGGGCAGAAAGAGAGAGGGAGAGAGAGAGGGAGAGGGAGAAAGGAAGACAAGGAGAGAGAGGGAGAGAGGGAGGGGGGGAGAGAAAATATGAAAATATGTGGTTGTCCTTACTGGACTTTTAGTAAAGAACGTTTAATGAAATATTTTGATGTTTTTTAAAATTAAGAGGTGAGGTATGGAGATAATTATGCTGTATTTGAAGATGGTAAATAAGCTACTAAAATTGTTTTTACCTGTTGGGATGAAGGAAAAAGGTTTTTTTTTCCCTCTTTCTCCTGTCCTTTTCTCCCCCTCCCCTCCCCCCGCATTTTTTTTCTTTTCTATTTTTCTGTTTGTAGTTTTTATAGTTTGCACCGGCTTTTTATTTCATAAATATGAGGAGGACTAAAATAGACATTTGAGTATTGTATTTGAAAGTAACCTTCGACCCGGCGTCTTTTTTTTTTTTTTGGAGTTCAAATGCTTTTGTTGCATGCAGAAATAAAAATTTGTTTTCTTTGTAGCAGTTCATTGATTTCATAAATGCAGCACCCTATAGTTTTTTTATACATAGCATAAAGGTAAAAAACAATATATGCAGTGTTATCTTCATTTTAGATGTCAAAAAGTGTTTTGCGGCTCCCAGTATTTTCTTTTTGGTGGAAAATGGGTTCAAGTGGCTCTCTGAGTGTTTTAGGTTGCCTACCCATGCTCTAGGCCAAGAATTGCTGTCTTCAGAGCAAATACATTAATATGGACAAAGCATTTTTATAGTTTGCTTAGTTTTGGTAACTATGAAAATAAAAATATAAATAAGGGAGTCCATTTTACAAGACCTTTTTCATTTTTTGATTGAAGTGAGTGTTACCTGATATTTAAATAATAGTGATTTAATTAAAATGTTTTTCTACTGCTACTGTATGCTGCCATTTTCACTCTTAACTATTTTTGGGACATGAATGCTACAAAACAGATTTGAAAATTAAAATAAAGTATTCCCAACTCAAAAGCTTGCTGCTAATGAGAAGTTTCATCTAGTGGTTAAGGCATCAGGCTAGAAACTGTGAGTTCTAGTCCCATCTGTTGATGAATTCATGAGTTCAGGAAACTGTGAGTTCTAGTCCCATTTTAGGCAAAAAGCAAGCTGACTTGGCTGATCATTCTCTTTCAACCCTAGAAAGGAAGCAATGGCAAGCCACTTCTGAAAAATCTTGCCAAGGAAACAACATTCTCAAGACAATTTCCGTATATAAGACATGTCCATAGCAGAAAAAAAGTAAGAATAAGGGCATGCAAAACAAAATAGCTGAACACCATAAAATATCAGGGAAATCCTTGAGGCAGATCTGGAAATAGGCCAAGATGGATGAACTCCTTATAGATCCAGTCCCCAAACTGAGCCCTGTTTTTAAATATTTTCCTAAGAACAACTTGAAAATAATCCCAGATGTATTCACTCATAGACCATTGTGCTGTTTGTAATACCTAAGGTGTGGAAATATTGTTAAAGGTTCCAGTTCTGATCTTGTACTATTCTTTTTCCTAAAATGTCAAGCTTTGAAAAGGAGCATCATTTTCCTTAAAAGCTACTCATTTATCTGGAATGTTGGCATGCAGATTTGAGTTTTCTTGAGACTGAAACATTGCCAAATGTGATTTGTGAGGGGGACAGGAAGCAGACAATTGTTATGCTTAGGCAGTGTTTCCCACCTTAGCAATTTTAAGATGTGTGAACTTCAACTCTCACAATTCTGAGTTAACATTTCCAAAGTTGAGAAATATAGTTAGTAAGACAAGAATCTGCACAAACCTGGGATCCTAGGTCATGGATGTGGAAATCAGTCCATTCAGCCATTACTTCTTAGTCAAGGGTTTAATACAAAAAGTACTTAAGATATGTAGCAGATTTATTAAAGGAAAAAATATAGAAAACACAGTCCTGAAGACATAATTGGTTGGTCTAGGGTCCCAAGAGGCAACTACATAACTAAAGGTGGCTATTGGACTAATTAGCTGATCTTATCTCCTCCCTGCACTTCCTACTGCCCCTCCACCCATCTTCTTTAATTTCATATTATTGTACTTCTGTTATTTAATAATAATAATAATAATAATAATAATAATAATAATAATAATAATAATAATAATAATAATAACAAAATAACAACAACAACAACAACTAATCCACTGGGCATTGTGTAAAAAATACGACTTGCTTGTGTCCGAAAAGTCGTGGGAACATAGGGTGGAAAAAGTTGTCAAGAATGAGAGGGTAAAGATCTCCAAATACAGACAGATCACCACTTGGAACACAACATGCCAGATATCGCAGTCATAGACAACCGAAGCATACAGTTGATTGATACTGCTGTACCAGGAGATACCAGGGTCAAAGAAAAAGAACTGGGAAAAATTATGAAATACCGCAACCTGGCCATCGAAACTGCGCAATTATGGATGAAACGTGTAACAGTCATACCCATTGTCATCAGGGCACTGGGAACTATGTCCAAAAACTTTGCAAAATATATAAAGAGATTTCAGCTTTCTGCAATAACTCCAGCAAAGCTACAAAAAACTGAGCTACTCGGAACATCTTACATGTTAAGGAGCTACCTGGTTGATACCTAGGATGCTGGTAGCAACCTGTGTCAACCATTAGTGCCAGTCAATTTGAGTGTTCAGTTGCCTGAGTTTCATGTTTTATGAATAAAAGTTTAATAATAATAATAATAATAATAATAATAATAATAATAATAATAATAATAATAATATAGTTGGAAGGGACCTTGGAGGTCATCTAGTCCAACCCCCTGCTCAGACAGGAAACCCTATACCATTTCAGAAAAATGACTATCCAGTCTCTTAAAAATTTCCCGTATTGGAGCATTCACAGCTTCTGAAGGCAAGTTGTTCCACTGATTAATTGTTCTAACTGTCAGGAAATTTCTTATTAGTTCTAGGTTGCTTCTCTCTTTGGTTTGTTTCCATCCGTTGCTTCTTGTCCTGCCTTCAGGTGCTTTGGAGAACAGTTTAATTCCCTCTTCTTATTTGTGGCAGCCCCTGAGATATTCAAACACTGCTATCATGTCCTCCCTCATCCTTCTCTTCATTAAACTAGACATACTCAATTCCAGCAACCGTTCCTAATATGTTTTAGCCTCCAGTCCCCTAATCATCTTTTTTGCTCTTCTCTGTACTCTTTCTAGGGTCTCAACATATTTTTTACATCGTGGTGACCAAATCTGGATGCAGTATTCCAGGTGTGGCCTTACCAAGGCATTGTAAAGTGGTATTAATACTTCACGTGATCTTGATTCTGTTAGATGTTTTTGTGCCAGCCATGGCAGTTCCTTAAAAGGTCACCAGATTGGAGCAAAGAGGCACCTTTGCTCCCACTGGTGGGTCAGGGGCCTTCGGCCCCTGCAGCCCCATTGGAGAGAGTTAATGGCCCTCCGGCCCCCTCACGCTCATTGGTAAGGGAGGGGTTGGGAATCCCTATAAAAACCCCTGCACAGGGGCTGCTCTTTAGCTCTTGATCTAGCTCCCTTTGGGAGTGATCCAGGGGCTCAATCCAGGCATGGATGCCTCCATGCCATGGAACTCTTTTTCTTTGCTTTATATTTAAATAAAGCTTTCACCTGATTGCATCCCTGCGTGCTGCCTTTTGCTTGGAAGCACCGCAACGAACCATTGGCCTTGTGAGGACTCTCACAAATTGGTAGCAGAGGTCGATGGTTTGAGGCAACCCTTCCAAGCCAGCAGCAGAAGCAAGATGCCTGGAGTTTCCAGCAAGAACCCCTCTGAGATGGGTGGTAGGAGATCCCCGATTGTGACTAGGAGTCTTCAATCAAGGATGGCAGCCCTGCATCCAGCCCCTGACGCAAGCTTCGATCCAGGTGAGGACTCGGATGACCTCTATGCCCCCAGAGGAGCGCCAGGGACCTCCCTACAACCGCAAGCCACCGAGGGAAGCATGGAAGGCCTGCAGTCCACCCAAGACTGCCCAGACACCGGAGAAGCGGCCTGGAACCACCCCCAGCGTAGACCAGCTGACTGACCGGGAATGCAGGGAGCTGCTCCGAATGCTCCTTGCAGCGTGAAGGACGCCACAAGCCTCTCCACAAGGGATACCAGCACAGGGGGCCTCTGGACACCGTGTAAGTCCTTCCCCAGCACCCAGGAAGCCCCCTAACATGGCACTGGCCACCCTGAGGGACCCCGGGGCCCCGGAGCTTTTGGCGGGAAATTTCCCGCCAAACTGACCTGCAACTCCCAGGGCCAACCGAATGCAAAATGGCAGCCCCCAGGCCACCTACCCCAGCAAGGCTTGGTACGCCTCAGCTAGGCCTCGAGGCACAGCAACCCGGCCCCCCCACCAGAAAGCCTCGAGGCCTATGCAAGCCTCGAAGCCTGCCCAGCTGCGCCTGCTACAGCAGAGATTAGAGCAGCCATCCAGGTCCTGGTTGCGGCCCTGGAGGCCACAATGACTGCGGCCTCGACATCGGAGTTAGCCAGCCTCCCTTGCTACCCCCAGGAGCCTGATTCTGGGGGGGTGTCCAGTCCGGAGCCCCCCAGCTGCCCCCCATGCCTCCAGAGGGCCTCCGACAGTCTTCGGGCCCAGGACCTGACCTGCAGGCCTAGGCATGTGCCTGGCCCAGAGGCAGAGAGAGAGACATCCGCTCCCTCCGCCTCCTGGGCTGAAATGAGCTGAGCATGCTCAGTCAGGGCCATCTGAAAAAGAGAGAAAAATACCAACATTTGCCAGCAGAGGATCCCTCTTCCATTCACCTCAATGGAAAGTTCACAGAGATACAGAAATGAGCAAAGATCTCGGGAAAATTTCCTTTATTCCCAGACCTCTGCATCTGCTTCTCCTCTTCCAAATAATTTTGAAAAATTGAATCTTGGAGGGGAAAATTTTAGCAGCTGGAATAAGGAAGTGCAGGTTTGTCTCTTAAAGGAAGGGACTCTAGAAATGATTTTGGACCCCCCACCTCTTCCCTGGGAGCCCCAAGAAGAATGGTATCATAGGAAAGCATATACCACTGGATGCTAAATTGTTCCCTAGCATTCCAGATGGGCTCACAGCTGGCGAAGTTTGGGGCTTGTTATATAGCTTATTCAACAGCGACAGCCTGGGCTCCACCATCAGGCTCACGTCTGAGTTTTATAACACCAAGCTGAGGTTTGGGGCTAGCATGGCAGAGCACCTGGGAAAACTGAAGGCGCTCAGGGCAGAACTGATGCTCAGGGACTACCCTGTAACTGAAGCAATCATGATTGCTGTTATTCTGGCATCTCTGGACAAAAGCTGGGGCAATTTCATTGTTTCGCTGGAGGGGACCAGGAAGGAAGCCATGACTCTGTCCTACCTCACAGGGAGGCTCAACGAGGAGGACAGGAGGCATAGAGATGCAGGAGAATATGCCAGAGCCACCACTCAGTGCGCCAGCAGGAGACACCACAACTCAGAGCAGGTCAATGCTCTACTTAAGTGTTTCATCTGTGGCTCTAAGGAGCATCTGAAGAAGGACTGCCCCCATCAGCAGCAAGGCCCCAACCGTGGTTCCAATCAAGGAAGGGGCAGGGGGCAGAGAAGGGGGTGTGGCGGGGGCAAAGGTGGTGCTAAGGGCAATTTTATATGTACTCATACTCTCACCCCCGCCACAAAGGCTGGTGGCCCCACTGGCCTATGGTTACTGGACTCTGGAGCTTCATCCCATATTGCCAACATGAAGCAAGGGTTTAAAAGGTTGAAGAGGATTAACTCCTCTGTCAAGGTTGCCAACGGTGATAAGACTTTGGTTGTTGGGGAGGGCACTGTCTCTGTATCGGGGCTGGGAAATGTTGAGGGAGTATTGCATGCTCCATCCATTGCTAACAATCTGTTGAGCATAATTAAGTTATGTGATGATGGCAGGGTGGAGGTATTATTTTGTAAGGGGGTAGGTCATGTCACTCGGGACCAGAAGGTCATTGGGAGTGTTACCATCGTAAATGGTTTGCCATACTTCTCCCCTGAGGGCCCAGCCACAGAGGACAGCCCACCGGGTGCCACCTCAGAAGGGGCCTGTGCACAGAAAGAGAGAAAGGCCCCACAGCCAGCCCCAAGGCTGTCTAAGGAGCGCAAGGCCGAAGCAGTTGCACCCAAGCCGCCTCAGCGAGCCCCACAGCTTTTCAAGGCCAGTGTGGGAAAGAAACCCGAGCCTCAGGCAGGTAAGCCCAAAAAGGAGCCTAAGGTGCCGGCACTGCTCAAGGCAACCAAAGCCAAGAGGGTGTCAGTGGGGAGGCCGCTCCATGATAAGTGTGCCCATCTTTTACATCAAAGATTAGGTCATGCGAGCTTCCCCATGGTTAAAAGGATGGGAGAATTTGCTGAGGGGGTCCACCTCAAGGATTGTGAGGTGTTTCTGGACTGTGCCATCTGTAAGAGGGCAAAGAGGAAGGCTGCCCCCATCCCTAAGGTGTCACTGCATAAGACTCAATACCCGTACCAATTAGTCCATATTGATTTGGTTGGGCCTTTCACACTGTCCCTAGGGAAAAGGCAGTATTTCCTCACTGCCGTCGACGATTTCTCCCAGTACGGCCATGTGTATACCCTCACAGAAAAATCCGAAGCCTTTGACTCAGCACAAGACCAAGATCGCACAGCTGCAGAGTGACTGCGGGGCTGAGTTCATGTCCCGAAAATTCCAGGACTGGGTAAGGTGTAAGGGAATCTGCCATTTTCTTACAGTGCCCTTCACTCCTGCTCAGTATGGCGTGGCAGAGAAAATAAATGGAATCCTGCAGACTATGGTGTGTAGTCTGATTGCGGACACTGGGGTCACGGAATCATACTGGGCGGAGGCACTGCATTATGCCAATTACACCTTAAATCACACCTGGAGCAGCGTTGTGGACCAGACCCCATATTTCCTGGTCCACGGTAGGAAGCCAAGTCTGGGACACTTTCATGTATTTGGCTCCTACGCTTGGGTGCACATCCCCAAGCAGCTGCGGAAGAAGGAGAGATCTGTCTCCCAGAGACTGAGGTTCTTGGGCTATGCTCCTGGCTCCAAGGCCTACCAGTTCCTGGGAGAGGGGGGCAGGACTGTGACTTCCCGATCTGCCTCCTTCAAAGAGGACTCCAATTGGACCCAGATCCATTCAAATGATCTGGGCTCATATTTCAACTGACCCAGCAAAGACGCACTGACCACGACACCACCTGAAATGACCACAGACTCTGCCACCAACGAGAGCGAGGAACAAGATGAAGAAGTCAGCCCACCTGGTCCAGATGGGGAGAATAAGCCATCCAGTCCCGAGGGGGAAGACACGCCACCTTCGCCTGACTCTTCGCCTCCAGCGATGCCTCAGAGGCCTGTGATACCCAGCACCTGGGACTGAGGGCCTTCACATCCCGGTTGTGAATGGCCAGCTGACGAGGAACCCGCAGAAGAAAAGGGTGGTGAGTGGCAGTAGGTCAGGAGGTCAAAGCGGTCCAACAAAGGGGTCCCGCCAAAGAGAATCGACATTGGGTACATCGCGTCTGTCAACAGTGTCGTGGTCACCCCAAAGTCCTTCTCTGACATCCAGGAGCTGCCCATTGAAGAACAGGAGAAATGGCAGCTCGCGATGGAGCAGGAGATAGCAAGCCTGAGAAAGCTCAAGGGCGGGTTGACAGGTACTTAGGTGTGCACGTCTTGGCCACTTAGAAGGGGTTCGCCCTATCTCAGAAAGAAAAGATTGAGGAGTTGTTGGCCAGATGCAAAATGGCAGAATCTAACCCAACACGTAGCCCGATACAAAGTGACTATTACAGTCACACTCACAAGGACAGTCCTGAGTTCACAGATAATAAGTTTTACAGATCTGTGATTGGCTCCTTGCTATATATTAGCAATTGGAGCAGGCCTGACATAGCTTTAGCTGTGAATCTATTGTCCAGGCATGTGGAACACCCAAAGGAATTCCACTGGACTGCTGTTAAGAGGGTACTTAGGTACCTCAGGGGCACGGCCAATGCTCTCTTTGTTCTGGAGCCAGAAAAGGGGAAGCCGGCCCAGCTCTCCACTTACTCGGACGCAGACTGAACTGGTGACACCAAGAGTAGACGGAGCACCTCTGGTTTCCTCATATTGCTGAATGGCTGTCCTATCCATTGGCATGTTAGGCAGCAAAAAATTGTTTCTTGCTCCACGGCCAAGGCGGAATATGCCAGTCTGTCAGACACGGCCAATGATTTGATTTGGTTTGATGCTCTGGTAATGAGCATCTGGGCACCTCCTCCTCTACCCATCCAAATTCAAGAAGATAATACAGCCGCAATTGGAATCTCAGGGGCATACGCGGTGGGCTCTAGGTCCCGTTACATAGACATCCACTATAAAAATGTCAGGCAGCTTGCCAGAATGGGATTCATATATGTCAAACATTGTAGTACAACTGACCAGATAGCTGACCTGTTCACCAAACCTGTACCCATTGACCGGCACAACCTTCTGTGTAAGCGTTTGTGTTTGGTCTTGTGAACGTGTACAATGCATCTGTATGTCTATGACACCTGCTCGCCCCCTCACATACACTCACCGGTCCCTGTCATTGGCTGGGGAGCAAAGAGGCACCTTTGCTCCCACTGGTGGGTCAGGGGCCTCTGGCCCCTGCAGCCCCATTGGAGAGAGTTAATGGCCCTCCGGCCCCCTCACTCTCATTGGTAAGGGAGGGGTTGGGAATCCCTATAAAAACCCCTGCACAGGGGCTGCTCTTTAGCTCTTGATCTAGCTCCCTTTGGGAGTGATCCAGGGGCTCAATCCAGGCATGGATGCCTCCATGCCATGGAACTCTTTTTCTTTGCCTTATATTTAAATAAAGCTTTCACCTGATTGCATCCCTGTGTGCTGCCTTTTGCTTGGAAGCGCCTCAACGAACCATTGGCCTTGTGAGGACTCTCACAGATTCTATCCTTCTCTTAATGCAGCCTAGCACTGTGTTGGCTTTTTTGGTAGCTGCAGCACACTGCTGGTTCATCTTTAACTGATTGTCCACTAGGACTTCGAGATCCCTCTCACAGTTACTACTATTGAGCAAGGTACCCCTATACTATACCTGTAAATTTGTTTTTTCTTGCCTAAATATAGAACCTTACTTTTTTCACCATTGAATTTCGTTTTTATTGTTGTATTCCTTTACTATTATGTTTACATTTTTTACCTTTTTTTGTTTTATGTTGTAAGCCAGCCAGAGTAGCACCACAGCGAGACAAGCAGCAAATAAATTTAACAAATTAACAAATTAATAAATTTGTGAGAAACTTCCCACCAGAGTTTAAAAGTAGAGAAAACTAAAAATGGTTAATTGGAAATGATAACCCTGATTACGAGAGCAACTATCCCCTTTCCTGCCTAAATTGCAGATCCTGTTATCCCTGTCAGTACAAAATGTTCCTGAACTTGTCAAACCAAGTGGTTTCTACTGAGCAACGCAGCAAGACCTCTTCTGTTGCATTCAGATTTTCTGTATTACAGAATTTGCCATTTCTGGGAAGTTTTTTTTAAAATATTAGTTCAAACTCTGGGACTGCTCACATGATTGGGTCATCTTATTTGGAAGTAGTGTAATGTGGTATATGCCCATTAAGTGCACACTCTCAGGAAAGATTTGGAAATAAAGGATGTAAATTAAGATGCATTGAGAGAGTTCATCATCTATTTGGCCTTTAAACACCTCAAAGTCCCTTGTTAATATATGCTTACAATATTTTATTTCTTCTTATTTCTTTAGCATGCAGTATCTAATTCAAAATGGGCATCTTTCCTTTTTGGTTTAATATATTGTTTATGGCCAGAAATAGTCTTTGGAGGGTGTCATATTTTCTGTGGTGTGCTTGGAGAATATTCCTTCCACATTTCCCCCCCCCCCCGTTTTTCTTCTACAATTTGATGGTAAAAAGATTGCCGTGGATGGTTTTTTACCACATGCTGTTGGAAGAGGAAGCTGTAGAAGGTAGCATAGCTATGAAGTGACAAAGGACTGTGTGAAAGTATTTATAGTTCCCTTGAAGGTTTGAAGTTATTAACTTTTTTCTGTCTGTTCATATTAAAATCCAAAGGAAAACACGAGAAGAGAGTTCCTCTCGTGAGCCATTTTTCAGATTGAAAAATATAGGCAGTTCAGTAGACAAAGATAGCAGCGCCATCAGGAAGACAAGAGGAAGGGAAGAGTGATGCAAACAACATCTGACTGGTGCCTTGCAAACCCTGCCCCCTTTTTCTACATCTATTGCAATGTCACACAGTCCTCCACAGAGTGGAGTTCAGAATGATGAAAGCAGAGAGAGCCTGAAGATGCCCCAGACACAGTGATGCTGCCAGAAGAATGCATAGACAATCCTATTGCAGCAATGGAGGTTTTGAAATGACAAAGCACTCTGTAACCCTTTCGGTAGTACCTCATTAATAACCACCATCATTTTTTTAAACTTTTGCTAATTAATAAATGCCCCCTCTTCCCTTAAAAGCATTATGTATATGGTTGCAGCTTAATAGCTATGAGGTAGATAGAATTAGGGTTTCAACAATGGAGATGGCCTGTCCACAAGCTCCATCGATTCACAATATGTCAGGAAATGAAACTACTCCCTTAGGTGCTCTAACTACACTGCAGCTGAGCCAGAAGGAAATAGGCTGAGTTGCTGAGTGAGAGCAACAGGAGCACAAAGCCATTTCTGGAGAGACACAGAATGAAGTAGAAAAACAAGATTCCTAGGTTGTTTTTTTTTTGGGGGGGGGTTACATAGGAAGACTAAGAGTTCAGCATAGTATTAATTGAAAATCTCTTCTGCAGTACATACAATATCTGGAACAGTATTTTTTTCCTGTGATATACACATGAAATGCTCTTATCACAAACAGGAAAGAAGATGATCCTGGCTCAATAATAATAACTGTGAGTGGGATCTTGGAGTCCTAGTGGATGATCACTTAAATATGAGTCAGCTCTATGTGGCAGCTGCCAAAAAAGCCAACACACATTCTAGGCTGCATTAACAGAGGGATAGAATCAAGATCACGTGAAGCGTTAATGCCACTTAACAATGCCTTGGTAAGGCCACACTTGGAATACTGCATCCAGTTTTGGTCACCAGGATGTAAAAAAAGATGTTGAGACTACTCTAGAAAGAGCAACAAAGATGATTAGGTTTCCTCAGTTGAGGAAAACCATATTTTGTAATTTTTAAAAAAGCCATGACTGTCTAGTTTCTTTTCTTTATCTTGTCTAGAGAGAGGATAGTGAAGGGCTTGTTATATGATACTTGATTTTTATTCAAGAATTAAAAACTTGTATTTGAGAGTAATTCTCCTTAAAGTTATAGTCCTGTTCCAACTATTAAACTTGTAAATTATCTTTTATAGGATAGGACAGCATATGTTTAATTTTAGTCTTTTACCTACTTCTGCACTTAAAAAGAGCATAATACATACATGTTAATAAAATTAACATTATGCTTACATGGGAAAACTATAATTACTGTACAGCAATGAATATATTGACTCAGTCCATATATATTTGAGACTGCTTGAAATTAAAAGCTGTAAAATAAACACATAATAAAAGTCATGGAGCTGAATATTTTTTTAAAAGTTCTTTTTTCGACAAACATGTGAGTATGAGACATAAATGTCTGATTTTATGGACCTGCCTTTACACTATCAGCCTGATTGTATTCTCTCATTTACATTTCTTTTTAAACTTTTTTTGAAAGGAAAAAAAAGAAAGTCCTTTTAAACAAATGCATTCAATACTCATTGGTCCTTAAACCTACAAAGAATTCTATGCAAGAAGTGCATAATGAGGTATTACTTAAAGCCAAATTACCAAATACATGGATAGATACCAAAATTACGTTAATACCCAAAGAAGACTCAGACTTGACCCTGATAAAGAACTACAGACCAATATCTCTACTAAATATGGATTATAAAATCTTTGCTTCAATAATAGCATAAGACTAAAGAGATTCTTGATTGAATTTATACATTCAGACGCAAATGGATTTTTACCAAAGAGACAAATAAAGAATAATTTAAGAATGATTTTAGACACATTGGAATATTACGAAACGCACCCAGGGAAATAAACGGTTTTGATTTTTTAAAATGCATAGAAAGCCTTTGACAATGTCAGTTGGCAATTTATGGTTCAACAACTAACCCATATGGATTTTGGAGAAAATTTTATGAATAGAATTCAAACAATTTATCATAAACAAATGGCTAAAATAATTGTGAATGGAGATTTCACAGAGAGTTTCAATATTAAAAAAGGCACAAGACAAGGATGTCCATTATCCCCACTATTACTTATCTTAACTCTGGAGGTGTTGAATAGGAATGTTAGACGATACAGAAATCAAAAGAATGGAGATAAAGATGAAAAGTACAAACTACAAGCATTCGCAGATGACTTGGTATTTATATTGGAAGATCCGTTAGAGACAAGTCCTAAATTATTAGCAAAGATTGAAGTAGCAGGAGTGAAAATCAATAGAGAAAAAGCTAAAGTTATAGATAAATACCTCATAGATAAACAACAAAACCAACTACCAGTAAAAACAGACCTCCAAGTAGTTAAGAAAGTTAAATACTTGGGAATATAATTAACAGCAAGATGTGCTACAATAAAAGAAGATAATTATGTAAAATTATTAAAACAAATAAAACTAGACTTGGAAAAATGGAAAAATCTACAACTATCAATCCTGGGAAGAATAGCGACTGTGAAAATAAACATTTTACCAAAATTACTCTTTTTATTTGAAATAATACCAATAAAAATTGACAAAAGTTTTTGGGTGAATTAAATACATTGATATTGAAATGTATCTGGCAAGGAAAAGCTAGAATCACACTGAAAATGTTGCAAGAAGCAAAAGAAAATGGAGGCTTTGGGCTACCAGACTGGGTCATGTACTATCAAGCAGCCACACTACATGGTTAAAAGAATGGATAAATCTTAGAAAGAAAAGACTATTATTCCTAGAAGGGCATCACCTACAACTTGGATGGCATTCTTTCCTATGATATGGGAAGAACAAAATTCACAAATACTTTCAAAACCACTATGTAAGAAATGCACTGCTTTTGACATGAGAATAGGTTAAATCAAGAACTTACATGAAAATATCAGGATGGATTTCAACCATACAGGTGTTCATACACCCAAACTTAATTAATTATGAGAAACTTGTGACTTATAAAGATATTTTGAATACTGATGGGAAACTACAAACTAGACAAGAATTGGAAGAACAGGGCATTGAGCTATCATAATGGCCACATCTGAAAATGCAGATGAGATATGAGAAAGATGCAAAAATATATGGTTTTTACAAAGATCAGACAACATTAAACTAGCTACTATTGTCATCAGATCACAAATTGATTAAGAAACTGTACAGCTTTTTGTTAAATTTAAAGATGGAAGATGAACAAGTTAAAGAAACCATGATAACTTGGACAAAAAACTTTGGGCACAATGTAGAGTTAGAAAAATGCAAAACTTACGGGTAAGAAACCACAAAAGAACAAGGGCAGCTTGTTGTAAAGAATATTTATACAAAATGTTCTATAGATGGCATTTACCACCTACAAGACTAACAAAAATGTTTAAAAATATGTCTACCAATTGTTGGAAATGCAGACAAAATCCAGGTACATATTATCATCTTTGATGGACATGCCAAAAGCAAAGAATTATTAGTCAAAAATAAATAGGTGGCTAGAAAGATGATAGGAGCACATGTAGACTATAAACCAGAATTATTTGTTTTAGGTAAAAATTCAGAAAATTATGATAAGAAATGTGTATACTTAATATTACATATATTAACAGCAGTGAGAATTACATTTGCTCAGTACTGGAAAAATGAAGAAATACCATCTGAAGAAGACATAATTAAGAAAATTTGGGACTGTGCAGAAATGGATAGGCTCACTTTGAAAATGGGGAAGCAAGATTCGGAATACTTTCAAACATGGGAAAATTTTTATAAATGGTTAGAAAAACAGAATAAAGGGTAGGAACAGAAATTTATTACTATTAATGTTAAACATATAAACCCAGACATGATGCTTATTAAATACTAAATATTGTTACTGTAAAAAAATAATAAAATATACATTAAAAAAGAATTCTATGTAGTTTTAATTATGATCAAATCAGGAAATAATTGGCTATCTTCTTCATCACTACAACAGACCCATTCTGGCTGCTAGGCACAAATAACAGTTTCTAAACAGCAATGCCCAGTTGTGATTACCTAATTGTCACTTGTCTGAAGGGAAGTTGTAAAGCGTGGTATCCTGCTGCTTTATTCATATAACTCTGTTTTAGAAACACGTCACAACTGGAATTGGTGGTTGTCTCATCAGAAAATGTGGGAAGGATTAATGTGGCATATAAAACAAATCACTCTTGAGCTCAGCTGAGAAAGTGGGTATTAAAAGCACTCCAGTCAAAAGAGTTGTGGTGATATACAGGCAACATATGTTGGGCTGCTAAAACTGCAGGGTGTTTGGAAAGGGTAATGGTCCATGGGTGTGAATTCTTTCAAGACCTCTTAAAGGCACATGTGTTTTTTGAGCTTGTTCCCTAAACAAGGGCCTGTTATAGGTTACATTCTCTGGCATTTTTGTACTTTATCATTTGGCTGGTGATATTTCAAGGCTACTTATTTCCAATGCTGATGCTAACTGTAAGGACAATAAGCTTCTAGAAGATGAAGTCTTAGATAGTTGCCATTTCTACTACTTTATAAGATGCTGCTCAACTTATGACCACAGTTGAGCCCAGAATTTCCATTGCTAAGCAAGGCAATTGTTAAGCAAGTTGCAACCCATTTTAGAAGCTTCTTCCACACTTGTTAACCAAATCACTGTTGTTGTTAAGTGAATAAAATGGTTGTTAAGCAAATCTGACTTTGTCCAAAGTTGTCTGGGAAGATTATGTATGGCAATCACATGACCCCGGTACACTGCAATTCTCATAAATACATACCAATTGCCAAATTTTTCCAATTTTGATCACGTGACCATGGGCATGCTACAAATCGTTAAGTGTAAAAACAGTCATAAGTAACTTTTTTCAGTACCACTAGTCACTAAATGAATGGTTGTAAGTCAAGGATTGAATTCATAATATACTGAAGTAATGTCCTGAAAAGGGTAGATGTTGATATCTTCAGAAAAGAACACTGCATGCTCAGTTTTTTCATACAGATTTTAAAATCTGCTTGTCAGTTTTTCATATTTATGTCATGATACCAGATGTAAGAACAGCAGCGTGGAATTTGCCTTGTGATGCCACAGAGGTTTTATCTTATCTTATGTTACTATGGTTTTTTTAAAATAAAATAAAACAATTTTTGAAAATAAATAGTTTTGAAAAACTCTAAATAAAGCATGACAAGCTTATGGGAAAGATATATTTTTGCTGGGCCATATTGGTGGACTTTGAACTTAGATGTTGTCTATGTACAACATAACTGATTATAATATTGATATCAGATGAGGTGCTTCATTACTCTTTCAACACATATGCATAATAGTACAGAGACTTGGAAAATAAAATCATCAATGAAGAATTAGATCTTCTCATTCTGTCTTAATAGTAATATTATACTGATTGTTTAGAATCGTGAATGAAATAAGGACATTTGAGTAATTTGAAAACGCTATTTTTTGCTTATTTTTTGTAAAATAGCCTATTAAAATTTAGAGAAAAAGCTGTGGACATTGTAAAACCTGCTGTATATCAAATGGGAAATGGGTTCAGTTAAAAAAATACTGCATCTAATTGTTATATTTTATTATTATACAGCTTAGCAATAACCTTTCCACTGTCCCAGCTTACTCACCGATAAGTCTGTTTTATTTTTCAAGGCATCATTATTGTAGCTATTTCTGTTTCGAAATTAGGAATTGTATTAAACTTTGATGATGTGCAGGAAACAAATATTTGCACTAATAACGTATGTGATTTTTATCTTTCTATTTTAATTTCAACAGAACAATACATGTGTTTGTGTAAAATATACAATGTGCTGAGCATTTACAATGAAGCAAAGAATTTATATACCAGAACATAATTGCATTAAAAAAATCTTAATAAATAATATATTGTGGATAACAAGTTAAAACCCTGCTAAACAAATATATTTGAATAACTCATTTGACTTTTGCATGGATTGCTCTTGTTTTTGTTACCCCCATAAATCACCAAAACCGTTAAGCAGAGAAGTCATGGTTTTGTGATCAAAAATGTACTTAGCTAAGTTAAAACAATCATTCAAAATCCTGGGTGAATGTTGAATATTTTGGTTTCCTTTTTAGTTTCTGGTTCAGTGCTACATACATTGCCTCCAACTGTAACCATGACTAAAAATATTATTTCACTTGTTTTAGCTATGACACCATTTGTTACTTTTACTCTGCCAAAGGACTGGTAAGAGTTAAAATCAATCTACCCTTTTGACACTTCCACCAGAGAGAGGCATTGTAGCCAATACAACATGCAAAAATACATACAGTAAAATGAGGTCATTTCATAAACTGGTAAGCAAAAATGCCAGAAGTAACCTTTTAGGTTTTTCCACCTTTCCAAGATCTTGGAATAGAAATCCTAAAATTGATAAATAATTCAAAAAACATAGTTTTATATATAACAAATAACAGGACACAACAGAGAAGGTATTCATGTATTTCCTTTATCTGAAGATAAATTAGGATCGGGAAAACTATATGTGAGTGTTTCCCAACTTCATACCTTCCACATGATTTAGGCCACTGTATATCAGCTTTTCTCAACCCAAGGTCCTATCAATTCTGGAAGTTGGAATACCAGCAGTGATGAGGGTTTCCTGAAGTTGGGGAAGATTTTGTCACTTTGATTACTGATCTCACTACTTGCCAGGAAAAACATGGGAATTGCTAGATCAACTCTCTATAGAATTGCCAACAATGCCTTAGAAGAGCTACTGGCCTCAAATCTGTTCCTAGTCAATTGCATACTGCATGTGTAACTTGATATTGCTGAGCTAGCCAGTGGCTTATCCTGATATTGTTGACCACTTAACAGGTGGTGCTTGCACAGTATTAACGTACTGTAGCATATATTATGATTCATAAATGGAAGATGAAGCAAGCAGGGCAAGGAAACAAATCAACTACATTTTATTTGTGGGAGTTGCTTATATAATTGGCTTTTATTTGTATAGTTTTTGTTTCTTCATACTCTTCCTTCTGATTTTCTTCTATTTTTACAGGTGCTCTCTAGGAACAGGAGAAAATCTAAATAAGTGGTCACTAGGAGTTGAAAACAATTTGGTGGCATGTAATCAATCTCCAGGAGCAAGTTAAAAAAATATTTGTACTGGACAAAATAAGTCAAGAAAGGTCAAGAAAGATCCTACTCATAAGGATACCACTCTCACAGCAATGTACAAATTAAGTGGAGCCAGAAACAGAGCTAATAGAACTTAAATAACCTAAACTAAAGTAACCCAAAGTAGCCTAAACTAAAGTCTAATACAACCATCAGAAGTCATAGAAAGGTGATGAGAACATTTCAAAGAACTCCTCAATCCCTTAGGAAAGTATCTTGAAGAAACCATGTAAGACAACAATACAACAGCAATAGAACCAGAAATATTGATTGAAGAAGTAGCAAGAATTTTTAAAGGGTCACCTAAATATAAAGCACAGGGAATTTATGATGATGATGGTGGTGGTGGTGGTGATTATTATTATTATTATTATTATTATTATTAAACTTGAAATAGACAAAATGATCTTGGAAAACTGCAAAAGAAGGAAGACCAATCTGAATGTAGCATGGATTGACTACAAACAGGCATTCGACTCTGCCACATGACTAGATAATCAAGTGCCTAGAAATAACAAGAGTCAGTAGAAACATCAAAAAGTTTATGCAAAAATTGATGGCACAATGGAAGACACAGTTGCAGGTCAATGGTAAGAGGTTAAAATCAAGAGAGGAATATTTCAAGGAGATTCACTATCATCACTACTATTTGTCATTACACTGTTTCCCTGTCACCAATACTGAAGAACTCAGGTCATGGCTATCAAACATCAAAAACTTCAGTCAGAAGTTTACATGGACAATCTGAAGCCGTATGGAAAAACTTCATCTGAAATAGAATCACTGCTCAATACTGTCCCTATATAGCCAAGATATTGCAATAGAGTTTGGCTTGGACAAATGTGCCACACTCACTATCAAACAAAGAAAAATAGTGAAAAATGAAGGAATCAAGATGCCCCCCCAAAATAACTAATAATCTGGATGAGGATAATTACCTTGATATTCTTGAAGCTGACAACATCAAGCACATTGAAGTCAAGAAAAAGATTAGAGGTGAATTCATCAAGACAGTGAAAAAGATCTTAAAGTCCAAACTCAATGGAGGAAATGCCATCAAGGAAATCAACACCTGGGCAATACCAATCATTAGATACACAGCTGGAATAGTGGACTGGACTCGAGCAGAACTAAAAGCAATGGATAGGAAGACCAGAAAAATAACGACAATGAATCATGCCCTTCATCCACATAGTGACATTGACAGACTCTACCTACCAAGGCACATAGGTGGCCGTGGAATGTTGCAAGTACATCAGATGATTGAAGAAGAAAAAATAGATTTGGAAAAGAATATCTGAAGGACAATGATGAAGATGCACTGAAGTTAATATATCAGGAAAGCTTAGTGATTACTGGAGAGATCAAACTGGCCTACAAGAAAGACCGAATTAAGAATAGAATGAAGGCATGGGAAGACAAAGCACTACATGGACAGTACATTAAATAAATACCTAGGAAAGCAGATAATAACAAGACCTGGCAATGACTAAGAGCAAGAAAGCTGAAGAAAGAAACTGAGGAACTAATTCTGGCTGCACAAGACCAAGCCTTAAGGACAAATGCATACAAAGTCAGAATTAAGAAGACCACAACAGACAGTAAGTGCTACCTATACAAAGAAGCTGAAGAAACAGGGACCACCCGGTAAGCTGCTGCAAGAAGATCACATAGACTGACTACAAGCAGCAGAATGACAAAGTAGCAACTATGGTGCACTGGAAGATCTGCAAGAAATATCATTTGGCTGCAAGCAAGAAAATAGAGGAAGTCATAGAAAATAAAAAAGTTAAATGGCTCTGGGACTTTAGAATTCAAACAGAACAGGCATCTATCACATAACACCCTGTACTTAACAACTGTTGATAAGAAAGACAAAAAAGTCTGGATAGTGGACATGGCAGTGCCTGGAGAATAGAAGAGAAGATAACAAAATACAAAGACCTACAAATAGAAATAGAACGACTGTGGCAAAGGCAAGCAGTGGTAGTACCAATAGTAATAGGCACCTTGGATGCAATTCCAAAACAACTGGAACATTACTTGAACACCATTGGCATTGACAAATTCGCCATCAGTCAATTGAAAAAGGCCGCCTTATTGGGAACAGTTTCTATCCTGTGACGATATCTGTAATACCATCAAACATCCACATCTTCCTATCCTGGGTCCTTGGTAAGGACTAGATAGACAAAAATGCCAAATCCAGTCTGAACATCTGGCTGACTGTGAGATGAAATAATAATAATAATAATAATAATAATAATAATAATAATAATAATAATAATAATAATAATAATAATAATAATAATAATAATAAATAATAATAATAATAAAAATAAAAATAAAATAAAATAAAATAAAATAAAATAAAATAAAATAAAATAAAATAAATAAAATAAAATAAAATAAAATAAAATAAAATAAAATAAAATAAAATAAAATAAAATAAAATAAAATAAAAAAATAATAATAAAATAAAATAAAATAAAATAAAATAAAATAAAAATAAAAATAAAAATACCACCAACACCAAGCCTTAAGGACAAATGCATACAAAATCAAAATTGAGAAGGCAGCAACAGACAGTAAGTGCCGCCCATGCAAAGAAGCTGAAGAAACAATGGACCACCTGGTAAGCTGCTGCAAGAAGATCGCACAAACTGACTACAAGCAGCAGCATGACATTGATGAGGCATTGATAACAAGTACAGCTAAAGAACTACAGCAACAACATCTCATGTCCATAAATCAAGAATGTAAGGCAAATAACATGAGAATTAGTAAAGAAAAACAGAAGCAATGGTTATTGGAAGAAAAAAGTACACCCTAAACATTTAGAGAGAACATGTATCAGAGTTCAAATATTTAGGAATCACATTTACTGAAGATGGAAAAATGGATGAAGAGATTAATATATAATGCAGTAAGAGAAGGCAAGTATTGGTACAGCTAACCCCACTCATACAACATAAGGCAGTACCAATTAATATAAAGAAGCATCTCATACAAAGCATATTCATCCCTACCTTATGTTACCAGTGCCAAACATGAATACTTATAAAGTATAAATGAAAATACTGTATGTTACTACAAGATGTTTTAGGAAAGCTTCTGGAGTGACTAGAAGGAATAAAAACAGGAATGAAATTATAAAGAAAGAATTGGAATAGAACCAATATTAAACTACATACAAAGACAATAAATAAAGTGGTTTGCCCATCTGGAGAGAATGTCTGGGGATTTCATACTATATAAGGCATACATAGAAAGAATGGAAGGTCAAAGAGCATGAGGCAGACCCAGAAGAAGATGGAAAGACAACATCAAAGACATGATACAGCAGCATCAAATAACAATGGTTGAGGCTGCAAGAAGTGCAAGAACCAAAACTTTGTATCTCCCTCCCAAAGTGTAAAAGAGGAAGTAAAGAGGAAGAAGAAACAGAGCTTTTTGAAACAGCTTTAACCTGCTTTATTTGGCACTATGCAAAACAGAGAAGCCTTGATGGCAGAAAGTAGAATATGAATGGTATACAAATATTGAAAGTATTGATCCTAATGAAAAATATTGGTTCCTAGTTGACAAAAATTGATGTTATTCTTCATTATCAATATATCTTGGGATCAAACTGCATATTATATTAATCATTATTAAGTCACTGAATACACAAGTACACCCACAGCCACAGCCACACACCACTTCTTTACTTGAGATAAATGCATTTGGCTTTCAGTTGAATCTTGGATTTATGTCTGTGGATTAAATTTTTTAATCCAACTGTATCATTCCTGAAATTTTCCTTGCCATGTGTGGAGGTTTAGATTAGACAATGAGCTCAGCTGATATCAGTGCATGCTTTTGAAAAGTCCAGAAGGCGATAAGGTGAAACTTAGAGAGAAAGTAACAACAGGAGAATTTTTTTTCCTCATTACCACCACTTCTGTTTGAAATAGAAACAGCCATTATCATTTAGAGAAAATTAAAGTTGGGAGCCTGATGGCCTCTGGACATTGTAGAACTCATCAGTCTTAGGCACCGTGGCCAACAACATATTTTTTAGATACTGCAATCCACAATATAGAGCTGGATGGGCAGTACACTGATGAGGAAAAGGCCTATGCACAATTTTTTTTATTATTTAGATCAGTATTTTCCAAATTTTGCAGAATTCCAGAACTCTCAATTTAGCTACTTGAGGAATAACAAACTTCCCCATCTTAGTGACTGAACTGGACCTTAATCTGGAAATTGTAATCATTTTAATAGATATTTTCATAAAATATAATTTGTTTAAAAGAGAATAGATAAACCATAATTATACTGATAGTTATGATACAGTGATGTATGTCAAGTATGTCAGACACAGAAAGCAGTGTACCAATAGATTGAAAACTCCCTTGTTATGCCCTTAATCCCTTAATTCAGGGTAGAGTCAGAGCGACTAGATAAAACTGAGACTTTACTGGCTGGATGCCCTTCCTAATGTTACACAGCGTTCGCATTCAATATAATGGCAGAGAAACATCTGCCATTATATAAGATTGAACTATCAACCCTCCAAATAGAAAGCAAGCATCTTTATCACTAGGCCTCCATGCAGCTCAAATACCAACAGATTAATTAATTAAAATTAAAAAATATATTTTGTATTCTTATAATGCAAATAATTGCCTAATTCTTTATTTATGATACATAATTACTGGCACAGTCTCTGAAACTCATCTCTCTGTTCTCTGATTTATTCTCAGGCAACAATGTATAAAATTTCATCTTCTGTGTGGGTATGTGTGTGTGTGTGTAATTATTTCCTAGTAAGTAGGCTTATTGTGATAATTCTAGTAAGAGGGAGAAGGGGGAGAAGGATGATTAGGAGAATCCAACACAATATTTCATGGTTATATCTTATATGTTTGATAATGTAATAAAATATTTGGAATGAAATCAAACTAAAAAGAACCCTGCAGATACTTTGAATTTTTTTATTGTTCAGCACTTTACAATTTAAGAGGAAACAACAGAGACACATATTTGATTAAACCTTTCTAACAATAGTTCATATTTTAGCACTTTGGAAACATTGACTGTTTTTCAAATTACATGCCACTGCAATTTCTGTTTGGTTGGCATGGAATACTAAAAAGAAGCTTCAACCTGTTTTGGAAATTGAGACTGAAACAGCCTTGCTGCCTAAGGGCAAATTGCAAATCCCATAAAGCATTATTAAAGGCTCCTGTTTAGTGTTCCATACACATGTTTAATGTCTCCCCCAAATCATAAAAGTCAAATAACATGACAATACAAGGGTTTGAATGACAACAGTTGTTTGAGTTTTTTCACTACACAATTGGATCATAAATGATGAAGAAGGAGGTCAAGAAGGAGGAATGGAAGCAAGCAAATTTCAAAAGTAAAATTGCTAATAGTTGTAAACTTTGCATAGTCAAAGAGCCAATCCAATCATTGTGGATTACCTGTCCCATAAATTACGGATCAAACTGCATCATGATAGAGAATTTTCCATTCTTTTCATCTGTCATGCCACACTTTTTAATGGTTCCCAGGTTTAAATACATATTTCTGCCAGAAGAATTCTTTGCTAGAAGTTCCAAATGCCAGGGATTTATTTGTAAGATAACATTATTACTTATTGATTTGATAATGGCCTTCACAGTCACAGAAGGCTCATTACCTTCATCTCCCTTTGGAAGGGAAGGTAACATTTTTCAGCCTGTAGACCTATAATTCCTTCATTGGTCCATAGCAGGGGTCAAGGGATAGATAACTGTGATATTTCCAATGTAAGTGGACAGCATCTTTTCTTATTTATATTTGGGGAAGGGTTTGGAGAAATTTTTAAGAGGCAAAATTAATGTCTTAAGTCTTGTTTTAACCTTCCTCCAAGAAAAACAGAGACAAAAGGTTCAATCTATCAGTATTTTGTTAAGAGGTATTATGAATATCTTATGCTTTTGGAAGGCTTAAATCATCAGATTTGCACTTTAGATCCACTTTCCTCCCAATACAAAACATGATCATAAACTTTAATTTGTGGGAGGTTCTGAAAGCTCTGGAGGCCCAAATCTAATGCTAAATCTAGTTGTGGTCCATGAACAGCAAGCAAACAAATCTACTCTAATGTCTTACATTAATCACATGACCATGCAGGTGATCACTATAAAAAATAGGGCTGGTAAAGTATCCTTCTATCCAAATTTGTGCCCTTATCTATCAGGCAGTAACAATGAGACCCATATGTGCAGGGTTCAAGCTAACTACTTTATTATGTTCTGCCTTTAATACAGGACTCTCCCCAGTCTGGCAGCCTACTCCTGGGAACAATTATACATGGCTCCAAGGAAGATGGGTGAGTGTTTGGTCCTAGTCCTTTTGAAGTTGTGCAGTGACTCCAGGCTAAATCTGCAGTTGCTTCTTCTTTCTTGCTTCCCAACATTACCCATACATATCCATGGGAGTGTAAGAAGGGGGGGAGGCAAACAAGACCATTTGCACCATGATATAATAATTATAGTATATGCATATATCTAAGGGCAGCAGAAAATCTTTTATTCCCTGCAAGAACAACTGTGTGAGACAGACTCAGCTGAAAGAAAGAAATTAGTCTATAGATAAGGATGTTTAAGCATCCCTGTTCCCTGACCAAAGATTAACTACTAAACCACACTGTCTCTCAGCATCATAATAGAATTTACACAACATATGCTATTGCATTAGACATCATAAAGAACATAACTTTTGGGAGGAGCTTGTTGTGTATATATTTAAGGGATGAATGCCTGGGATTCTATAAGGTAAGGAAAAAGTATATATAGTTTACAGTTCAGCCTTTAAATCTTGAATGGCTAGATACATTTTTCCTAAATTTCCTACATTTTACTTGTAAAATGTAATTGGAACAACAGTCCCATCTTGGAACACCTATTTTGCTCATGGTGTTATGGAAGTCGTTTCCAAAAAAAGAAAAATCATTAAGTTCCATTACTAAAGTCTTACAAATTCTTGAAACAGCCAGAGGAAATGGCTTTTTCTGCACAAAAACCATAGGCCCATATTGCCTCTGGGGGCAGAATACTGAGGAAGATGTAAAAAGAGGAAAGTAGACAAGCTAATTTGTCCTTGTCAACAATGTTTGGCCCCAAAGAGGTGGAACAAGTTACAGTGGAAAATGAAATGAGAGAGTTAATAAAGTTGGGTGATGAGATCATTCTTCAACAACAATTCCCAAATGCAGAAACATTTTTAAATTTGCTAAGTATGAATCCTAGCATAGGACCTATAAAAAGCATTTCAAGTGTCTGACATGAAACGTGCAATCTGTTTCCATTAACAGAAGTGTAACCTCCACTAATAGCACAAAAGGCCAAGGAAGGAAAATGCAGCTCTGTGTTAGAGTTGTTAGCCTCCCCTAAATGCTTTGTAAAAACTCCTAAATCCATTCATTAAAACCAACATAAAAAACAGTGTGTGCTAAAATAATCTCAAAGAATTTATGGTTTTATGAAAACTCTAATTTGTTGTTACTTTTTTTCATAGAAAAACTACTATCTCTAAAGCATCACCCAGAAGGACTCACAAGGAAAAAAGGCACTTTTGAAATAATACAAAAAATATAAACACAGAGTGTCATGTACTGGGCTCATTAGTAATACCACATGGGTTGCTGAAGCAGCTAATGGCTCTCCAGCAACCCAGGCTACAAGCGCTATAATTGGCTATCCCTAGGCAGCAATGGTTGCTTCAAACTTATTGGCTGCCGCCTAGGGGCTAGACTATATATTGTGGCTAGTTGTAGCCATTTGCCAGTACAGATTCTGCACGAAATAAAATATGAGTTCCCCTGTACTCAGTTACCTCGTCTTCATTCCTGCACCAAAGAACCCGTTATTTAACATTGGCGACGAGGGTGGGATCCTACTTCACTAAAAAAAAGAGTTGAAGTCTACGAGGGAAAGGCAGTGCACGCCCCCCCTCTCAAGGTCAGCTAGCAAGCTACGCTAGTGACCTCGTGCTCAGTGGACTCATTCCCTGAGCCTAGAAGCAGGATTTGGAAGGAAACGTAGGAACCAGCAAAGAAGAATGCCGAAGGTTGGGAAACGTCGAGAATTCGATGTGAAGCACCCAAAGGAATGGCCATCCTATTTGTCCCAGGTAGAGAACTACCTCAGGGCAAATCAGACCACAGAAGAAGGACTGAAGGCCGCAACACTACTCTGCATGTGTGGCTCAGCAACCTTTTCGCGCCGACACCAATTGAAGCGGTCTCCTACGCAGACCTCAAAAAGAAGCTAACTGGACATTTAAAACCTAAGATGTCTGAATGGCTTGGCGGTTCAAGTTCAACTAGAGAGTGCAGAAACCTGAGGAATCAGCTTCAGAGTTCATAGCGGGCCTGAGGAAGGCCTTTGCAAATTTTCAAATTTAGAGAACCAACTACAAGACCGGCTTGTCTGCGGCCTATGGGACAGAATGCTTCAGCAGAGACTCTTTGCTAGACCAAACTTAACGTTTTCTGAAGCACAAGACGAAGTGATGGCCGACGAAGCTGCTGGGGGCGCCGTTCAAACAGTACAGCCCGCCAAAATGACAAAGTTTGAAGAAACAGTCCACCTTGAGGACGCCAAACACACTGTGGAATCTTCCGAGGAAGAAGAGCCCGAAATCAACAGACTCCAAAAACAACCCAACGCGCAATACCGCAACAGCCTGCAGTGAGAAAACACTTACAAGGCAGTTCTCTTACCTAGATGTAAGGGGTGCGGCAGCAACCAATTTTGGGCCGATTGAAGATTCTGATCAGCCACGAGCAAAGCTTGCGGAAGAACAGGCCACATGGCAGTGGTTTGCAGAGCCACCAGAGAGACCGGCCACCCAAACACCTGTCGGAAGAACCGACTAGGAGAGGTACTGGGGCCCAGGGTCCAGTTAGTGTGGGGTTTTTCAGAAGCCGTAGAAGAGTGTGCCGCACTGGGGCTCGACGCCCCCTCAAACCCAAACTCAGGCTCTTGGTAGAGCTACAAGGAGTTCCATGTAAGATGGAATTGGACTCTGGCTCTGCAGTCTCAATTATTTCTCAAGACACTTTTAATTTTGTGTGTAGTAACAATTGGGCCAAACTAAGGCCCTCAGATATAATCCTAACCAATTTTCAAAACACTCAAATTAAAGTTAAGGAAGCAGCCACTTTGATGGTAAAATTTAAGGAGTTTTTTGGGCACCTGGATGTCATTGTAGTAGGGGGCCAGAGAACGAGTCTCATTGGACTCGATTGGTTTAATGCCTTAGGTATTCAGATTACCGGCATAAACCAGACACAAACTGCAAACTTCGCGTCAGTATGTGAGGACTATGCAGATGTTTTTGATTCAGCCCTAGGAACATACACAGGCCTGCCTATCTCATTTAAGCTAGATCCCAACGTAGTCCCAATCAGGGTTAAGCCTCGCAGGGTCTCCTTTGCCTTAAAACATAAAATTAATTCAGAAATCGATAAGCTTGTAGAACAGGGCGTGCTACAGCCTGTTGATGGTGGGGAGTGGGAAACTCCTATAGTCACTCCACTTAAAGCCAACAGGGAAATATGCATTTGTGCTGACTATAAATGCACACTAAATAAAGCCCTCAAGCAACACGCTTACCCGGTCCTAGCGGTCAACCACATTTTAGCCTCCTTGCAAGGGGGTACTATTTTTGCTTAACTTGATTTAGCACAGGCCTATCAGCAATTGCTGGTTGATGAGGCCACAGCTGCAGCTCAGATGATCGTGACTCACAGGGGGGCTTTCAAAGTTAAACACTTACAGTTTGGAGTCAGTGTTGCACCGGGCATTTTCCAGGGAATCGTGGAGCGTACACTTAAGGGTATTCAGGGTATCTGCCCTTATTTTGATGATGTTCTTATTGCAGGGGAATCCCCATATGTGTTAGCCAGTAGGCTCAGGGCTGTTTTGCAGAGGCTTTGTGAAGCAGGCCTCAAATTAAAAAAGAGCAAGTGTAGTATTGGGGTTCTTCCAACAGAATTCCTGGGTTTCCGAATTGATGTTAACGGCATTCACCCTCCTGATTCTAAAGTGAAGGCCAAAATGGCTCCTAGGCCCAAATCCAAAGGATTCTAAAATGGCTCCTAGGCCCAAATCCAAAGGAGAGATACAAGCATTCTTGGGCCTCCTAAACTTCTATCACACATTTCTACCTCATAAGGCTGCACTAGCAGAACCCCTCCACAGGCTTCTAGATAAGAAAGCTCCATGGAAATGGACTAACTTGCATGAAAAAAGTTTCCAGGAATTAAAACTATTGTCAGAAAAGTCCACTGTAACTCACTACAAAGAGTCTAAACCAGTATGTCTTGCATGTGATGCATCTCCATATGGGATGGAGTTTTAAGCCACGTAGAAAAAAAATGGAACACAGGTCCCTATAGCATTTTATTCAATGACATTGTCCTCTGCTGAGCACAACTATGCTCAGATTGACAAAGAGGCCCTAGCCATCGTTGCTGGAATAAAAAAATCCCATGACTACTTATATGGCAGGGACTTCACGTTATTAACAGACCACAAACCTCTGTTGGGCCTTTTCACAACAGACAAACATACTTTCTCCAAGAATGCTGAGATGGTCTATTTTTCTATCTGCATACACTTTTAAATTGATTCACAAACCGGGCAAAAAAATGGGCCATGCTGATGGCCTTAGCAGACTACCACTGCCACTAATGGAACCAGAACTGGCTCCAGCTGCTAGAATACTGTCCATACAGGACATACCTGAATTTCCTCTCCTTGCGGGGGACATTGCTGTTGAAACTGTCACAGATAAAACACTTAGTAGAGTATTGTCATGGGTATACACAGGCTGGTTGGATAAAAGCCCAGGTTCTGAATTTCAAAACTATTTTGTCAGAAGGCATGAGTTATCTGCCCACAAGGGGTGCATTTTATGGGGAAACAGAGTCATAATTCCCACTTCCCTATGAGACAGGGTCTTAAAGTCATTACATGAAGGCCATCCAGGCATTGTCAGAATGAAAGCTTTAGCTAGAAGCTATCTTTGGTGGCCTGGCCTTGATAAGGACATTGAGGCACAAGTCCATGGTTGTTATGCATGCCAGCAATCTAGGCCTGAAATGCCACAGGCTCCAATTCACAAGTGAGAGGAAATGCACACTCCCTGGTCTAGGATTCACATAGACTACGCTGGGCCTTTGCAGGGACAGCTCTTCCTTATAATAGTGGATAGCCACTCCAAATGTCTGGAAGTAATTCCAGTTCCTAACATGACTACTGCTAGGACCATCCAGGTGCTGAGAAAACTCTTTGGCACACATGGGTTGCCAGATGTCTTAGTTTCAGACAATGGGGCCCAATTCACTGCTGCTGAATTTCAGGCCTTCCTTAGAGCTAATCTCATCAGACATGCAACATCTGCGCCTTTTCATCCATCTTCTAATGGTCAAGCTGAACGCATGGTGAGAACAATGAAGGAATCACTCAAGCGCATTGTCACAGGTGACTGGCATCACAGATTGGCAGATTTTCTACTCTGCCAGCATTCTATGCTCTGCACTGCTACAGGCAAAAGTCCTGCAGAACTACGTTGGGGGAGGTGATTGATCACTAAACTGGACATCCAGATAGAGTGGCAGCAGAAGCCTCTCGACCAAAACCCCTGAGGGGGCTGCACATGGGCGATTGGGTTTGGGCCAGAAACTATGGTTATGGGAATCTGTGGGTTCCTAGTCAAATTATCAAGGCATCCGGACCCCTAACTTATGAAGTGGGGTTGGAGAGAAGGCAAGTTGTCAGACTACACATTGATCAGCTCAGGAAACAGTTTTCAGAATGGCCACTAAGTGAAGACTGCATCATAAGTCCCTCCCAAGGTCCTCAAACTTGCGGCCAAGCCAGCCCTCACATGGACTCTCTGGACTTTTCCGTCATAACTGAGGTGGAACCAGAGGGAGAAGTCGGGAGTCCTGGATTGCAACATGGATCCCCTGAAGGAGCAAGCCATCCAAACTTCAGCAACCGCTGATCAGTCTGACTCTGGGGTGGGCCAACCTGGAGAGGCCAGCCAGAGAGCATCTAATCCCCTTGACTCAGGAACATAAAGGGACACAAGTCTACCCAGCCCACTAGGGCACACAAGCCTCCTTCATATCTCGCTGATTACATTGTAAAATAAAGAGTTATAATATTGTTGTATTGCTGTTTGCCACTATACTACAGAAACTAGTGCTATAACTGTCTAAATGTTCTATCTTGGAAGCCTATTCAGATGTTGTTTAATAACATTGTAACCTATATGGGTTGTTTTTTTCTATTATTTTTATTTTATTTTAGTGTGTTTTGATAATGAGTCTTGATAATTGCATTGAAACTAATTGTATTAATATTGCCTGATCTAAGAGGGGAGAGGTGTTACTGGGCTCATTAGTAATACCACGTGGGTTGCTGGAGCAGCTAAGGGCTCTCCAGCGACCCAGACTACAAGTCTCCAGCACTATAATTGGCTATCCCTAGGTGGCAATGGTTGCTTCAAACCTATTGGCTGCCACCTAGGGGCTAGACTATATATTGTGGCTAGTTGCAGCCATTTGCTAGTACAGATTCTGCACAAAATAAAATATGAGTTCCCCTGTACTCAGTTACCTCGTCTTCATTCCTGTGCCAAAGAACCCGCTATTTAACACAGAGAAAACTTGCAAATAGATTCCTAATATCACAATTATTAAACAACTAGCTAGAACAGCACTATATATGGAAAGTCAGTGATGGAGTTTTTGATTAATTTGAGAGTTTGAAGAATTATATAAACATCAGGATTAGTTATCTGCAAGACAAGAGAAATGTCACCTTCCAATGAGGTGGTAAACCCACCCAACATGTCCAGTAATCATAACACATTTTTCAGAATTCGTATATAGTATAGAAGCCTTTTTAGCAGCGAATGCACAAAACAGTTTTGAAGGGGTACTTTTCTTGAAATGTGACTGAAATAAAGTAGACTCTTCTAGCTTTGCACATTACCACTCTCTAGGAGAAAACCAGTCTGTTAAAGTCATTGCATTAGAAACTGGGAAATGGTGAGGACTCATTTGAGTGATCTTGGGCCATTCATTCTATCTCAGCCCAAGGAAGAAGATAATGGCAAACTACTTCTGCAAATCTTGCAAGAAAACTGCAGGACTTTATAAGTTTGGCAGGAATCAGAACAAATTTGAAAATACATACAAAATTAGAAAATTATTTTGCATAGAGAAATCACAAAATATATTTTATGCCAGTTGAAAATATGGTAAAATCCTATTGTGCTCTTTTCTCTTGTAATATAGTATCCAAAAGATGGAACAAGGAAAATAAATCCTAGAATGAAGGAAGGGAGGGAGGGAGGGAGGGAGATTTCTATGTGCCAGATCCTCACATGGAAATTCAGTGGGGAAACTGGCAGGAAATTGTTTGTCTGTTTAAATATGAAAATATCTCTGAAACAATGAACCAGAAGGGCATATGTTGTCTAGGGTAATACTAAATATAAAGAAATCACATTTGTAATATCCACTCAAAGGCCACAGTATGTCAATCTCTTAAGGTTTTACAGATGCTTCTGACTGTTTTCTCTAATGACAATGATGTCATCTAAATGGTACTGAATGCCCAGACATCATTGTAGCAGATGATTTATGGCTCTTTGCTAAAATGCTGGTACAGATGCTACTCCAAAACAAGCCTATTGTAATGATATAGTCCTTTGTGTGTCTTTATAGTCAAAAACACTTTAGAATATTCCTATCTTTTCATATATACATAACCTTCTTCTAAATAATACCAAATTATTTATTTAGGTAATGGATTGCTGCCATTTGTCCACTACAGTAGTGACATTAGCAGTTTTATTCTACTTAATTAATGAACTACAGGTTTGATTTCAGTCAATTCTTGCAAAAATTCCCTTTGCTTTTATCCAATCTAAGTCAATTTCTATTTCTATTTCTGTTCACATGGTACATGAAACAGGACAGAGTTTTTGAAAATTCCATGTGGCATTTTCATGTAACCTTATTTTACCTTTGATGTTCTTCACTATACTAATGCCAGCTTTATCCAGTATCTGTTTCAATTTATATTCCAAATCAGCAGCAGCTTTCCCAGTTGGTCATGCCCAGATTTTGGTGTGATCCCTATGACTGACCTTCTTTCATTGTTTATGCTTTAGAAACCATAGATTCCAGGTTAGCTATCATTCATTCTTCAATTTAGTTCACTTTAGCAGTTAAAAGTTTGTATGTTATCTCTCACTCTAATGTTTCCATAGAAGTGGCAATTTCAAATACTTCTTTAAATGTCATATTTGTCTTTATTTTTGAAACGCTTTCTTTCAGAATTGCCTAGGCTACCTAGTATCTTATTAGTTCTTTATCAAATTTACAATATTTCAATAGCTTTTTAAGAAATGTATGCTATAATAGATTCTTCCTCTTTCTGCCTTAGAAACATGAAACGTTCTGCAATAAATAAAGATTTCTCACCAAATACTCTTTTGTTATTTTTATAATTGTACAAAGTTGAAATGTGAAGGATATCTGGGCCAATTAACTTGAATATATGCCTCTCATAACACTCAACAAAACAGATTTTTTTTATTTGCTGCAAAAAATGAGGCAAGTCTATCAGCATATAATGTGCGGGGATCCATTGAATTATCATTAAGCCTGATGATGATGATGATGATGATGATGATGATGATGATGACGACAACAACAACAACAACAACAACAATAATAATAATATAATAATAATAATAATAATAATAATAATAATAATAATAATAATAATAATTTAGAAGGAACTTCGGAGATCATCTAGTCCAACCCCCTGTTCAGACAGAAAACCCTTTACTGTTTCAGACAAATGGCTGTCCAGTCTCTTCTTTAAACCTCTAGTGTTGGAGCATTCACAACTTCTGCAGGCAGGTTGTTCCACTGATTAATTGTTCTAACTGTCAAGAAATTTCTCCTTAGTTCTAAATTGCTTCTCTCTTTGATTAGTTTCTATCTGTTGCTTCTTGTCCTGCCTTCAGGTGCTTTGGAGAATAGCTTGACTCCCTCTTCTTTGTGGCAACCCCTGAGATATTGGAACACTGCTATCATGTCACCCCTCACCCTTCTCTTCATTAAACTAGACATACTCAATTCCAGCATCTGTTCTTTATATGTTTCATCCTCCAGTCCCCTAATCATCTTTCTTGCTATTCTCCGTACTCTTTCTAGAGTCTCAACATATTTTTACATCTTGGTGACCAAAACTGGATGCAGTATTCCAAGTGTGGTTTTATCAAGACATTGTAAAGTGGTATTAAAACTTCATGTGATCTTAATTCTCTCTCTCTGTTAATGCAGCCTAGCACTTTGTAGGCTTTTTTGGCAGCTGCAGCTGACTCATATTTAAGTGATTGTCCACTAGGACTCAAAGATCCCTCTCATAGTTACTTCTATTGAGCAAGGTACCACCTATACTATACCTGTGCATTTGGATTTCCTTGCCTAAATGTAGAACTTTACTTTTTTCACCATTGAATTTCATTTTATTAAATAGTGCCCAATGTTCAAATCTCTCAAGGTCCTTCTGTATCTTCTGGAATATTGACTATTCCTGCCAGCTTGGTGTTATCTGCAAATTTGATGAATTCCCCATCTATTCCCTCATCCAAATCATTAATGAAGATGTTAAAGAGCACTGGGCCCAGAACACAGCTCTGGAGCATCCCACTGCACACTTCCCTTCATGTAGATGCAGTTCCATTGAGGACCACATGCTGAGTATGGCTTGTCAGTCAGCTACGAATCATCTGGTGATGATACTGTCTAACCCACATTTTTCTATCTTTTCAAGTAGTAGGTTGTGGCCTACTTTATCAAATGCCTTCCTGAAATCCAAATGAGTTATATCCACAGCATTCCTTTGCTCCACTAATTTTGTCACCTGATCAAAGAATGCAATAAGATTTGTCTGGCGTGATCTGTTTTTAACAAACCCATGTTGGCTTTTGGTAATGACTTTGTTTGCCTCTAGGTATGGGTCCGGATTACCTATGGCAGCACCTGCTGCCAGCATCAACTTCCCTCCGTCCAGTGCGCTCCCACAGAGTGGGCCTCCTCAGGGTGCCTCCGATCAGAGAATGTCGATTGGTGGCCCCCAGGGGGAGGGTGTTCTCTGTGGGCGCACCAGACCTATGGAACCGCTTGCCGGTTGAGCTCCGGATGGCCCCCAACCTTCGCTCCTTCCGGCGTGATTTAAAAACTTATTTATTTGAACAATCTGGCCTGGTTTGATGGGTTTAGGGTTGGATCTAATTTTAACATAGTTTTAAGCATTGTATTATATTGGGCATGATTATTTAATTCTTTTAACTTCTTTTAACTTTTGTATTTATATTTTGATATTTATTGCCCTGTACACCGCCCTGAGTCCTTTGGGAGAAGGGCGGTATAAAGATTTAATAAATAAAATAAATAAATAAATAGGTGTTCTCTGATTCATTGTTGATTATCTTTTCCAGAATATTCTCAGGTGTTGAGGTCAGGCTGATAGGTCTATCATTTTCTGGATCCATTTTCCCCCCCTTTTTTTGTAGATGGGAACTTTATCAGCTCTTTTCCAGTCCTCTGGTAGTTCCCCAGTGCTCCAGGATCTTTGAAAAATATAGTTCAGTGGTCGTGAGATAACATCTGCCAGTTCCTTCAGAACCTTGGGATGTAGTCCATCTGATCCTGGTGATTTGAACTCATCTAGAGTGGACAGGTGCTCACTTGCCATTTTCTTGTCTATGTTAACTTGTGTTTCTAATCTGTTTTTTTATTATACTGCTTTTGATAGGTTGGACTGTTTTTCCCCTTTGTGTAAATAGAGATGCAAAAAAAGAGTTAAGTAGTTCTGCTTTCTCCCTGTTGCTTGTCACCTTCTTACCCCTTTCTCCCACTAATGGACCAGTCGTTTCCTTGACTTTTTTCTTTTTTTATATATATGTTGAAAGAAGCTTTTTTTGTTATTTTTGATTTTTGACACAACTGCTGAGTTCTTTTTTCTTTCTATCTTTATTCAGTGCAATAAATTCATTATTACCTGCCCTGCCCTGCCCTAGCCTGCCCAGTCTATTTTTTTACATATAAAAACAACAATGTATAGCTTTTAAAAAATATATCAAAGTTAGCCATTTACATTTTGTCTTTTTTTATTGACGAAGCAATGGGATTTGAGTCAGGAATAATTGTTTTGGTGGCTGGCTTTACTGAAACATCTAGAAAAAACCTCCAGTAAATCTGAAAAAAATACTACAAACTGCTTAAGGTAATATAGTAACAATAATATGATTAATCAACCCATAACAATAATATTCCAATGTACAACAGCTGACTATGACTTGGCTTGGTTTCTTTCATTTGTACTTGGCCTTTTTTTTCTAAGAAGAATGCCTGGCTGATAAAGACTGAGTGGCATGAGTCTCTATTGAACTTTTGTCCAGACTAAGTTCACACATAATACTAAGCCAAGATTTTTAAATTATAGTTTACTCAGTGAACCACAATGACAAGCATAATTTTAAGACATGTTGGGTCACTCACTATTTTGTGTACTCCATAATTAATAAGCTACCGTACATAATAGATTTATACCCCAAAAATGTTTTTAAGTAATTTGGCCAGTCAAATCAATTAAATTAAAAAAAAATGAAAGGAATCACCATTTTCTAAATTTCATTATAGAAATCTTTTAAATATAAATCATTATTTTCTTCATGCCTGGAGACTATGACAATAATTTGGAACTGAAAATGGAAACCTAATATAAAATGTGATGGATGTTATCAAATCACACTGTAGACAAGAAAGGCATCAATTTCTGTACTTCCTAAAATTTATGGATCTGCTTTTCTTCTCATTTAAGCCAGATGAAAACAACTCCCTTCATCTCCTATGCTGAATTGCCTCCGGTATTTGAGGCATGCCCTTCTTCCTCCTCTGAGAATAAAAGAAAGTAAAAGTATATTATATCCCAAAGTAAACACATTCAGCAGACAGGTAGAGCATTGTATTGACAATAAGAATGCAAAATACTTGTAAAGGGTGGGAAAGAAAACCTGACCTTGGACCATTAAATCAACCTCTTGGACTGTGATTCCATACAGCAGTCCAATAAAAGGGGAAAGGAAAGAAAACACAAAAGAAAATTGTGCAATGCTATGGATCATCCATTAAACTGTCTGTTGAATCTGGTATAATGTTAAACAGACCAAAGAAATTCAGGTATTGTGCAGCCAGAATTCATAATACATTCAGCTAATCCACCTCTATAAACTTATTTGCTGAAGCCCATATTTCTCTTTTTATTTTAAGAGTGTGGACAGAGTCTGTCTACTCATCAGTATCCCACTGTCAGCCCTAGCATCTACAAAGAGCAGAGCTGTGGTTTGTTTTTAAACATGTCACTAAAAAAATCTTTTAAAACTTTTATCTCAGTCTATTTGGTCATAGATGTGTAGGCATGAATGAAATTCTTGATTTTCTTACTAACAGGCCCCAATTTGTGAGAGTTGGAACAAATACCTCTAATACCATTTTTTTGAGCACAAGTTCTCCTCAGAGCTGCACCCTAAGTCTGCTGCTGTTCACCCTGTTGACCCATGACTGTTCTGCTAGGTTTACCACCAATCATATTGTGAAGATCGCAGATGATACAACAGTAGTAGGCCCTATTCATGATGACAATGTAGAAACTTATCACAAGGAGGTTGAGGGGTTGGAGAACTGGTATAAAGAAAACAGCCTAGTTTTAAATACTGGAAAAAACAGAGATCATTGTTGATTTCAGAAAAGGCAGGCACATCCACACTTCTCTGTGCATTAATGATTCACCTGTGGAAATGGTTACCAACATCAAATTCCTGGGTGTGCAGCTAACGAATAGGCTGGCTTGGTCACTCAACAGTAAGACACTGGTGAAGCAGGCACAGCAGCCCCTGCATTTTCTGCATCACATGAGAAAAGCACATCTTCCTTCTCCTATCCTTATTTCTTACAGGGGGATGATCATGAGCATCCTGTCATACAGCATCACAGTCTGGTTTGGAAGCATCACTACTTCAGACAGGAAGGTGGTGCAGAGAGTGGTGAGGATGGCCGAGATCATTGGCAGTTCCCTCCCTCCCATCCAGGACATAGCACAGAAGTGTTGCTTGAGAAGGGTCTGCAAGATTATCTGGAACACTACACACCCTCTTCACAACCTGTTTTCCTTATTACCTTCTGGGTGGAGGCTTGAACATCCAGATTCAGCCAGAGTTGCATTTCATATAGCATTAACCTTGTGAACTCTCAAGCTTCCTCCTTCCATTATATACTCAAGATGGACAGTATTTAATATTTATTTGTTATGTATATGTTATGTATATGTAGAAGTGTGGGTCTATACATATGTTGTATATAGTATGTTTAGGTGTGTGTCATGTATGTTTCACTTTGAGAGCGGGCAACTAAATTTCATTTTTGATGTGTGCTCTTGTGCCCACAGTAAAAAAATGACAATAAAAGTTATATTATCAAATTACATTGATTGTTTAAAGTCAAGAATTGATTTTAATGTATTTTTACCAAAAACTGAACAATGTTTCTTCAATGTTTTGGTATCATCCATATCAGGTTAGAAATTCATGTTCTTGATAGCTAATACATAGTTTTTGAATATTCTCAAAAGGTCAAACAAGAAAGGGCTATCCCATTTTCTGACTTTGTGAAATCTCAACTTGTGTGCCTAGTTTCATTTTTCAATCTTTTTATTGGCATAGAGACACAAAGAACTATTTAATTTGTTCTCTGTCCACCCTAACTGAAACTTTAAGAAAAACAGATATGGATAAGTAGATAACAATTAATATAGTTGGATAGACTTCAGTGATCCTAAATATGATGGAACAGTGTTGAATTTTGACAGGGAAGAGCCTAAGTTTGATGTTCTGATATTCTGATAAGAACTTCCTATGTTTAGTTTAATGGAGAGAAGGCTGAGAGGAGAGATAATAGCAATCTTCCAAGGCTTGAAAGATGCCACAGAGAAAAGGGTTCGATTTATTTTCCATAACTCCTAAGGGTAGAACCAGAAGCAATGGGTAAAAGCTCATCAGAGGGAGATCCAATCTGAAAGTAAGGAGAAATTCATGACAGTGAGAACTAATAAGAAGTGGAACATCTTTCCTTCCAGAGTTGTGGGTGTTCCACCACAGGAGATTTTCAAGAAAAGATTAGACAACCATTTGTCTGAGATGGTATCAGGACACCTGCCTTGGGCAGGGAATTTGAATAGAAGACCTCCAAGTTCATTTTCCACTCAATGGTTCTATGACAACCCCTAGTTCAACAAATTAACCATTAAAAAGGTAAAGGTAAAGGTTCCCCCGCACATGCGTGCTAGTCGTTTCCGACTCTAGGGGCCGGTGCTCATCTCCGTTTCAAAGCCAAAGAGCCAGCGCTTGTCCGAGGACATCTCCGTGGTCATGTGGCCGGCATGACTCCTCTCTTTGCAATTTGTCTTGAAATAAATTATTTCAAAATTTCATTTACCAAAGAACTTGGATCAAAATTCTCTTGCTGAAATCATGCCCAAATTAAACATATATTTTAAATTAAATGTAATGTTACTAGTAGCATTCTTTTACCTGGGAGTAAATAATTATTTAGAATACACCATCTAAGTGACACAATTTTGATGTTTTTCTCTCAGGCTTTGCCATGAGAACACCCATCCTCTAAAATGATAATTTAGAATATTTTGTATTGAAATGAATGATTCTTAAATGGTACCACCATTTCCTCCCTCTGACTATGTTATGAAGAATGTGAGTAATAAGTAGAAATAGGAAGTACTGTAATAAGAATGACAATAAAGATAGCAAATTCTGCCAATCCATATTTTATTCTTATGGTTGCTCTTTGTTACTGCAAAACTACTATCTTTATTAGTTTTACATGAAAGTATAATTTATGCTGACATCAGAACCAAATTTAAGATGAAGGCCTATTATGTTTAGATATCGCTGGAAAAGACTCTAATGCTAGAAAAGATAAATGGACAGCCAGCAACAAGGTGGATGGAGTCAGTTGCAGTGGTCATGGGCACATCAGCAGAAGACCTTAAAGACAAAGGTAGAGACATGTTGTCATGGAGAAATCTATTTATCTGACCACTAGGAGTCAACAATGATTTGGTGACACTAAACAATCAGTTAATCAAACTATCAGTCATTTACAAAATTCATATTATGAAAGTATTTTTAAAGCAAGCAAATGAGCAATCAACTTGGTAAATGGCAAATGCAAGAGAAAGTTTTTTCTATACTTTCTTCTTTGACAATATAGATTCATTTTGTAAGGCTGTTTTAGTTCCTTCCTTCTGAATTTACAAGGAAACTGGAGCTCTACAACTGAAGAAATATATCCTTTAGCACTTGATTGTTTTCCTGCAAGTGAAAGGTAACAAACTAAATTACTTCTTGCCTCAAATCTGGAATTGTTTTCAGGCAAAACTGATATTAATATTGATGGAGGGAAATGGTATGTAATCCTGCACTGTTGAGTAACTAAACAAAACAATTACAACTTAATAAATTAAATTGCTACCTGTATTTAAATGCTTATAAAAAGTGATACTTTGGAGGAACACCAAGATTTTAAATCTATTCATTTAAAATTGTAGCTGAGATAGACAAATGCATTTTTAAAGTGATCAGTTAAAATAAATGAACTGAAGCTACTTCATAAGTAAGATTTATATATTTTTGCTTAATAGGAAGTGAATATAAAAACCATTTATTAAGTCACTGTGGAAGTTTTTAAGCAAAACACTGTCATCTATTAGCTAGAACAAGTCTTATTCCTTTGCAAAACCACTTGGAAATTAGTCAGTCTTCATTGCTGACATAAATAGCAGCTTTACAATCCTTTCTTGCCAGCCTGTTGGTCTCTAATTTGTTCTGGAGTTTCTTTTATGAATAGTGGAGTAATAAAGAGATTATAAATGCTTCACAGAGAGAATGTTGCCCTAGTGCACTATTATAATGACTTATGAATGCAGAGCAAGTAAAATAGTAATTTAAAATAATAACATTTTTAGATTTTGAACATTTTGAAATATCAGTGTTCATTTCAATGTTATAACTACTACACTATTGCAGCATTGTTTTTAATGGTAACTGCGGAAGACGCTATGGCAGCCACAATATGTCAGAGTCAGGGGGCATTCATTCATTCTTCTGCGTATAGCTAATCAAAGTGTAGGAAGAAAGTAACATGCAAAATAGACAGGATTTGAAGCAGCAAAAGTGGAAAACAGTTCTTTCAAAACCTTATCAGAAAAATGCAGCTGAGTTTGTCTTCATAGGAGTGATGGGTAAATAGACTCCTACGAATAATTCACTGTTTTGAACAGTGTACACTTACTCTAGCAATCACTTACTTTATAAATCTTGCTCAAATTTGCCAAAAGCTCTGTCTAGAAGATCTAAATTTTGGCAGAATTGGCAGCGCAAATGTGTTATTTGTAGACGATCTAGTAGCTACTCTTGTTCCTCCTAATTCTGGGCCTGTTGTACCTTTTCACAGAATTTGTACATTTTCCCCACCCTCTTCCTGGATGGTGAGAAACTTCAGGAAGCAAGTTCAGTAACCTGTCAACCTTATATGATCTGATGGATAAATTACCTTTGCTTTTGATCTTTTCAGGGGAAAGGACAATGTTGCAGAAATAAGGAAGAAATGGTGTCAGACTTTCTTGGCCATCTAAGAACCAAGACATAAGAATATTCATGGTTCCAGTTAAAATAATAAAAAATTTAATTACAGAAGTCAAAGACATAGAGATATTTTTTTCTCAGGTAAGAAAATGGTCTGTGAAATTCAGGGCCATTTATAGCATCTTTATCAATAGAAAGAAATGGACAGCATATTCTTTTGTAAATAAAAAATACAGGATATCAACTTAGGGCATATTGTCCTGGAGAAATCTATGTGGCCACTAGGAATCAACAGAGATTTGTGGTATGTAATCATATGTATGGTTATTGGTTTTTTGCATCTCATCATCTCAAAATACAACTGAATTTACATATCTATAAAAAATTGTTGCCTGAAGAATATGGCTTCATCTGTCTTACAGTCTTTCATAACAGAGGCATCATCTGGTACCAACTATGCTGAGGAAAAATTGATGAAATGTGTGTAATGATATCATGCAACACATATTCCATTGTGTGCTATACTCCCCCACTCCTTACATCTCATAGTTTCATATCCAGACTTTTTTGAAGAGGATAATATATCAGGTTTGGTTAAAGGATTAACTTGCTTAATTGACAAAAAAGAATTGGGAGGAAAAAAATTCTTTAGGTCCTATTTTATTTATTTATTTAAAAGGGTTGTGTGTGGAAAATAGGCATGGTTTAATGAAATCTGCAGATAATACCAAGCTAGGTATTGTTAACATAAGAAAAGAAGCAGGAAATTATGCAGAATGAATTGGGATGACCTCATGAATTGGAACAATATAAATGGAATGCAATTTAATAGTATGAAAAGTAAGATCATGAATATGAGATCAAGCAATATGTATTTTGTTACTGGCTAAGGCTTATTAATTGAAGATAACTTAAGAGATACAGGTTTATTGCTTGATTATATGCTGACAAAGACCCACTGACAAGACACAGTTGCCAAAAGGGCAAATTAAATTATTGGGTATATTTGTGTGAGGTCTAAAAGTTGCCAACACAAATAGTTCCAATTAAGTCATCCTTGGCCCATCTAGAAGTAAACATTCACCCAAGCCAAAAAGAGAGAATATACTATATGTATACATTTGCTGCTTTTTCTCAGTCAGCAAAATGTTTTAAGATGTTCTTCTGAGCACTTCATCTTTATAGAGATATCTAAGAAAGAGAAATAAGAATAACATCCACTAGAGACAATGGCTGAATTCAAACAGTGGTTTAAAAACATGGTTTATAAAATATATGTCATGACTCAGCATTACATATGAATTCAGACGTGAGGTTTATTCAAAAGCCATAATTAAACAAATCTTACTTCTGAAAATTATGTATACATATGAATTCAGTACCACCTATAAAGTTGAACTTATTTCTTTTTGTTTATCTCATAATTTTCTGATACACAATAATGGGACTCAAATGGAAAGCAATAAACTTGTTGCCCTTTGATGATTATCATTATTAGCTGTTATTAAACTTTACAACAGTTTATAACAATTAATATCTTCAGTTATAACCTGCTGTGAATTCATCCTTTTATCCTCTTAGTAACCACAGGGATTAAATTTATGCTTTAAAATAGCAAAAGCTATTTCTTCCTTTCCTTCCCCCTCCTATTTCAAATGGCACCTGGGATTTCACTCTGAAGCATTCAGCTATTTAGCTATATTTTTGAGTTGTGTTTCCCTCTTCATTTTGTAGGAAATGACTTTGATTAAATTTTTATAAGAGAATTTTGTACATATACAGTATTATTGGAGAGAAAGCACCTCAAATGTATACTACAGAAATAAAAAGATAATGAAGTTTCTCAAGATGACATCATGCTTAATATGGACAAGACATGACCACAAATAACCTACAATAACCTTTTAAAATTAGTTTTTTCCTGACTTTATAAAGCAATATTTTATTTGGCAGCTTTTCATTGGCATGCACGTCCAAAGGTTTTGTTTGTTGTCTGTAACCAGGAAGATACAACCAGGATTTTCACGTAAGCTTCCTTCAGTTAATGTACTTTAGCATTTTTTTGGCTCATTGTTACAAATTGCTGCTGCTGAATTTTTTTACCTTTGGAATGTGTACTAAGAACAAGAATATGAATACAAGAAAAAATTGCTCTAGCTATAAGATCATTTCATCCAAAAAGAGTTACAATGGTTTTTCAAATACTAGTTATAGCATTTTATATTTGGAAGTTATGTAATACCATGCTACTGTGAACATAAAAATGGGTGGAAATCAGCCTCTATCCCCTAAAGCATTGCAAGACAGCAAGAGGCAAATTATTATCTGTAGATAGATGTACGTATGTAAAAAAATAATTGCTAAACTGGTGATAGGAAAGTCACATGAAAATAACAGAAATGCTGTCATATATAACTTAACTACTTAGACCAGGGGTGTCAAACTTGCAGCCCGCGGGCTGAATAAGTTATGCCCAGGCTATGCCCACCCCGGTTCCACAAAGGCAAAAAATGTTGCAACACATTATGATACATCACATGACGCAATCGAGTATGACACTTGTGAATCTGACTCTGTGTTCAGTTTGATGATGATGATGATGATGATGATGATGATGATGCTGGAAGAGACCTTGGAGGTCATCTAGTGCAATCCTCTGCTCAGGCAGAAAACCCTATACCATTTCAGACAAATGGCTGTCCAGTCTCTTCTTTAAAACTCCCAATGTTGGAGGATTCACCACTTCTGGAGGCAGGTTATCCCACTGGTTAATTGTTCTAACTGTCAGAAAGTTTCTCCTTAGTTCTAAGTTGCTTCTCTCCTTGATTAGTTTCCATCCGTTGCTTCTTGTCCTGCCTTCAGGCACTTTGGAAAATAGCTTGACTCCCTCTTCTTTGTGGCAGCACCTGAGATATTGGAACACTGCTATCATGTCCCCCCCCCTCATTCTTCTCTTCATTAAACTAGACATTCCAATTCTAGCAACCGTTCCTTGTATGTTTTATCCTCCAGTCCCCTAATCATCTTTGTTGCTCTTCTCTGTACTCTTTCTAGAGTCTCAACATATTTTTTACATCTTGGTGACCAAAACTGGATGCAGTATTCCAAGTGTGGCCTTACCAAGGCATTATAAAGTGGTATTAATATTTCACGTGATCTTGATTCTATCCCTCTGTCAATGCAGCCTAGCACTATGTTGGCTTTTTTTGGCAGCTGCAGCACACTGCTGACTTGTATTTAAGTGATTGTCCACTAGGACTCTGAGATCCCTCTCACAGTTACTACTATTGAACAAGGTACCCCCTATACTATACCTGTACATTTGGTTTTTCTTGCCTAAATGTAAAACCTTACTTTTTTCACCACTGAATTTCATTTTGTTAGATAGCACCCAGTGTTCAAGTCTGTCCATCTCCTCCTGTATCTTAAGGCTGTTGGCTATTCCTGCCAGCTTGGTGTCGTCTGCAAATTTGATGAGTTCCCCATCTATCCCCTCATCCAAATCGTTGATGAAGATGTTGAAGAGTACTGGACCCAGAACAGAGCCCTGGGGCACCCACTACACTTCCTCCATGTAGATGCGGTTCCATTGAGGACCACACGCTGAGTATGGCCGGTCAGCCAGCTATGAATCCATCTGGTGGTGATGCTGTCTAATCCACATTTTTCTATCTTATCAAGTAGTAGGTTGTGATCTACTTTATCAAATGCCTTACTGAAGTCCAAGTAAATTATATCCACAGCATTCCTCTGATCCACTAATTTTGTCACTTGGTCAAAGAATGCAATAAGATTTGTCTTGCATGATCTGTTTTTGACAAACCCATGTTGGCTTTTAGTAATGACTTTGTTTGCATCTAGGTGTCACTGATTCATTGTTTGATTATCTTTTCCAGAATCTTCCCAGGTATTGAGGTCAGGCTGATAGGTCTGTAATTTCCTGGATCCATTTTTCCCCCTTTTTTGAAGATGGCAACTACATCAGCTCTTTTCCAGTCCTCTGGTAGTTCCCCAGTGCTCTAGGATCTTTGAAAAATATAGTTCAGTGGTTTTGAGATCACATCTGCCAGTTCCTTCAGAAACTTGTGGTGTAATCCATCTGGTCCTGGTGATTTGAACTCATCTAGGCTGGACAGGTGCTCACTTACCATTTTCTTGCCTATCTTAACTTGTGTTTCTATTCTGGTTTTTATGGCACTATTTTTGATAGGCTGGTCTGTTTTTTCCCTTTGTGTAAAGACAGATGCAAAAAAATGAGTTAAATAGTTCTGCTTTCTCCCTGTTGCTTGTCACCTTCTTGCCACTTTCATCCACTAATAGACCAATAAATAAAAGCATCTTTAACAGATACTGTCTCACCTTTGCTAAATAACTAGATATAATGAACATTTCTTAATATCAGTAGATTCCATTTTTAACTTTAATCTGTCTTCCAATAATGCAAAGAACACAGTTATCACTAAAAAAATCACCTTTGGGTTTTGGAAGATTTTAAGTGTAGCAAAGAGAAAATAAGGAAGATGATATAGTAGAGCAGTCATATATCTAAAAAAGAACTGAAATGGTGCAAAGTCTCATTGGAAATCTTTTTTCTATCTCACCATTTGAAATAAAAAAGTTTTGTGTTAAATGTTTCTTCTGAAAACAGAAGTCCACCATACTTCTTTGTCCTTTGTACCCATCCAGTCATTCACTTTTTCCCTGGGAGCAGATCCACCTTTTAACAACCAGAATAACCTTAATACAAGTAATTATATGCAAATGTTGAAGCCTTTCCAAAAATTAATGTGTCATCCTTTTTTTCTTGATCATTAACCATCTTTATTAAATGCAACATCTAAATGGCTTGAAACAACAGTTTGTATACTGTAACTTCTTCACACAATTTTTTGGACTTATTTTACAACATACTAATTACTCTTGGCATAACACTCCTTCTTTGTCCTTCAATATACTAAAACCTATTGATCTGGGTTTCCTTCATGTGAAAATAGGGTCATTTGATTTTAAAATTAAAGAAATGCCAACTTTTGTTTCTTTGGTTGCCTCTAGGTTATTGACGTTATTTTGGTGTGAAATTTACAGAACACTTTGATTTTGATATATTCTTCTTAATATATTTGCAGTATTTGGAATTTTTCAAGAAATCAAGAACTGTAAAGTTTTCATACTGGAAAGCGGCCAAAAGAATAGCAATTAAACAATATATCTACTAGGACTATAGACACTTTGGACTTAATTTCCAAAAAGTACTTCAGAATATATAAGAATGTCAGCATGGCACTTCAGTGCAGTAGAATAGCCCTAAAAACTATCACCAATTTGTAGCAATGAATAGATCATGTGTGGTTTTTTGTCCATATATACCCTAACAAAAGGATGAAGAAGAGGAATTTCAAGCATTTTCTTTTTAAAATGTCACTGTATTACTCACCGAAAGAGACAATATTTTGTTAATTGATCTGATATAATAAATATTTTTAAATTTCAGTTTTTGCTAAAGATCCATTCTTTGAAAAAGAAGAGCTAACATAGGCCAACAGAAGAATAAAAAAGATATTTATTATAGTTTCCAACATGACCCTTTTATTAAAAATATATATGTAAAAGCTTCTTGTAAAGATCAGGAAATGATTGCCACTTCTCTAATTTTGTGATTTATGATTTATTTATGAAAATGTTCCAGTGAGGTCCATATATCCAAAATTTCCCCTGGTCCATTTTCATGAGTTCAATCTAAAACCTGTGGCTTACAATGGTTCAAAATATAAAGATCTCTTTTCATAAGCTGGCAGAAGAGATGCTACCTACAAGCATGAGAGGTGATTAGCTAAATATATAATTATACAAATAATATAATACTAAAATATTACAGGGCTTTTTCAATTAAAATTGAGCCAGTATGATCTATTTCTATTCTCCTTTTAAATAAGCTGGTTACTTGAAATAATTTGTCTGAATAATGAACCTTTGAAGCAATATAAAAGAAAGAAAAGGGGAAAACTAGCTAATTTGGAACCCTTACTAAGAAGTTGAAAGTAAAATTTGAAAATGGGATGATTTAATCAGTGTCAAAGTTCAAGACCCTATGTGTCTTACAACAGCAGAGAGTTAAATGTAATTCTCTGCTGTTATGCATTTATAAATGCAGTCATGGGATTGAAATACCTGAACAACTGGTTCTCTTATTAGATGCAGGCCTGGCCTCTGAGGCCTAGAACGGACTTCCAGAAGTGACATCCACAAACTTCCAGTTGACCGTTCTAGTCCTGGGAGGCTGCCTCCAGCTTCTGAGACCTAAACTGGACTTCTGCAAGCAGTGTGCATTCAGCTTGTTCTCCAAACTCAGCAAAATTTAGCTTCCAGTTCTACTGAACCCATGTTAACTGGCTGAATCCCACCATTGTATAAATGTATAATTGTATATATAGCTGCAAAGGAAATGATTGAAATCTTGTACTGATGTCTAGAACTACTGTATGCTGAATTCTGTTTTCCATAATTCTATACTGGAGGACTTTAGGAACAGCTAGGAGCCTATCTAGCCTTAAAATTAGCATTATCCATATTTCATAAGTTATTTAAATGCAGCTTCTTTCTCTCCTGTCTTAATTATATTGCTCTCTGACAACATATATCTTGAATGGAAATAAAAGTTTTACTAATGAAACATGCTCTATTGACCTAGCCAAAATTAACTGGCATTGCAAGAATATAGCCATCCATGTAAAAACAGGAAGTTATATTTCCCCAAGTAATTCTGATTCATCATGAGAAAAACAAAAACAACATGTAACACCTCTACTCCGTGAGCTGCATTGGCTTCCGGTTGCCCTCCAGGTGAAATTCAAGGTGCTGGTTATCACCTATAAAGCCCTACATGGCCTGGGTCCGGGATATCTGAGGGAACACCTGCTGCCGGCATCAAATACCCTTCGCCCAGTGCGCTCCCACAGGAAGGGTCTGCTCAGGGTCCCGCCGGTAAGAGACTGCCGGCGGGTGACACCCAGGGATAGGGCCTTCTCGGTGGGAGCGCCTGCCCTCTGGAACCAGCTGCCGGTGGAGCTGAGAACTGCCCCCGACCTTCGATCATTCCGCCGGGGCCTGAAGACCTGGCTCTTCGAGCTCTCGGGCCCAGACTGAGGAGGAATTTTTAATTTGGGGTTCTTTTTAACTGACTACAGGGTTAATTTAATATTTTTTAATTTGGTTCTTAATTTTTGTATTTTGGATTTTTAATTCCCTGTAAACCGCCCTGAGTCCTCAGGGAATAGGGCGGTATATAAATATAACTAAATAAAATAAATAAATAAAATAAACTAGTTCTCTCTCTTTTAATGTGCATAAATTTGTGGGCAGTGTGTGTGCTTCCAGTAGAGATTTTCCAGCACTAATTTCTGGAGAAGCCTGGACTCAAAGATAATCTGATTTAGATTTTTTTTTTTACTTTGGAAGATTACTATTATTCAGTCAGCTGGGCAGAAAAATCCCGTTATTGCTCAATAAGCGTACTTTTTCTAAAACAGATTACCATTATCTTAACCCCTCAAAAAACAACAGAAGATAAATCTTTCTTAATATTCATTATTTTATGATAGTTTCTCAGCAGTAACACTATATTCCCCCCCATAGATTGCAGATTTTTTTTTAAAAAAATACTCCACATGCTCACACATCTGCCTAACATGTGTGATGGGTGGCTAGATTTTGAGGCTGAATGTCCTGCTTAAATGGACAGAGTGGGAAGATGATTCCTTTGAGAGGAGAGAATCTGCCTCAGGTGGATTGTTGCCAAATGCACCATAAAGAAGAAAATAAATCCTTATTCAAGCTGCTCTGAAATAAATTGGGTCCCTACCAAAAATGCCATCGTAACACCTAACTTTGTCATCGTAACACCTAACTTTGCCCAATTCCATTTGATGGTTGTAGGTGTCTTATGGAATTTGAATTACTTGGATCATTACACTTGTTGTTTTCAAGAAGCAAAAATTAAATCACACTGATTAGTGGTAACATACAGTTGAGCCTTGGTGGAGCAGTGGGCTAATGCCTCCTTAAGTAACACCAGCTGCCTGCAATTAGTGCAGGTTCGCATCCCACCAGGCTCAAGGTTGACTCAGCCTTCCATCCTTCCGAGGTAGGTAAAATGAGGACCCAGATTGTTGGGGGCAATTAAGCTGACTTTGTAATAATGCCGCTTGGGGGTGTGTGAAAGCCCTAATAAGTAGGCATATACATAGAATGAAGGCTACTGCTAAGCTTGTAAGCCGCCCTGAGTCTTCAGAGAAGGGCGGGATATAAATGGAATTTTAAAAAAAAATATCTGAAGTTTAACTATTGTGGCATAAACCTGCCATCCACATATGTGTTCACAAGCTATTTCCAATTTACCAACCAAAACAAGGTCTTAACTCAGTAGGCCCACACAAAGTATTTGACATGTCTTTAAAGGATCAGAGAAAAATGACAAACAATCTCCTTTTGTTTAATCAGTGGTGAATCTCTTTTCAATACTACTAAGGTGGCAGTGACTGAAAGGTAAATTGAACCTGTACTGAAAAAAATAACAGGAATATTTCAGGATGCTCTCCCTTACTTCACTTTTATTTCTATTTTAACCTTAGAAAAATAGTTTACGAACTGTTCTCCAGTCCAATTAAACTACATTAAACCCAGTAAACATACAGAGCAGCCTTCCTAATCTGGTGTCTTTCAGAAGTGATTTTAAAACTGAGACTGCTCAGAACAACTCATGACACCAATGAGTTAAAGACTGATTTATTCAAGTGGCAGTGCAGAAAACAAGTAATAATAAATTTAAAAACCCTCCACAGCCAATTAATACTAAATAAAAATACTTAGTAATTTTATCACTAAATATTTAATAACTTAGTATTTTTATAACCAGTTGGCATTTAATAATTTTATGGCCAGCTGGCATAAATCAAGGTAGCCAAAATTATTGCCTCCACATTTATAGAAACCAAAACTATGTCTCATTACATTACAGAATTACATTACATTACAGAACAAGAATATCCCCTGAAATACAAATTCTTTATTACGCCAAATCTGGGCTATTGAGGTGTGTGTATGTGTGTGTGATCAAAAACATTCCAATGGAACTGTGTGTTTAGCAGCATGCAGGCAAGCATTATCATGAACTAACACCACACTGGAAGTGGTGCTATAGAAAATCCCACCAAATGTGAAGATGCCAAAGGAATACTGTTAGTGAAGTTTATGGAGCATGGTTCGACCATCAGTTCAGAAGTCTACTGTGAAACATTAACAAAAACTCAGATGATAACAACCATCAGGGCATGCTGACTTCCAGTGTGGTGTTGGTTCATGATAATGCCCACACACAGCTAGATGCATCCAAGAACTTTTGAAGCAGTTCTGTTGGAATGTTTTTGATCACACACCCCCATAGCCGAGATTTGACACCGAGCAACTACTACTAAGGAATTTGAAACCTTGTAAGACATTATGACAAGCGCCTCAATTTGAATGGCGATTATGTCAAAAAGTAATGTAAAATTGTAGTTTCCTAATGTGTATAACAAAGTTCTGTATCTGTGAGTGTCTGTCATTGATAACCAAATGAGGTTTATTTCCAAATTGCCCTCATAATTACATCTCATTCTTGTAGGATTTTATCATGCACTATTCATTGTTTTATTAGGGGTTTTGTTTTTCTTGTTTGTCAACACTGGCCTTCATTTCAACCAATTTACTATTTTTACACTTTGACTGATCACCTGAGTCATGAAATCTAGTTGTTAATCAGATACAGGAGGTAAACAATACGAAAACATATTTTATGTTTATAGAAACATAAAGTGATTTATTAGAACTTTACAATAATTTATAGTAGTAGCTTGAAGGTGGGTATCAAATTATAAGGTAAGAAAACCCCTGTATTGGGATTTTTATCAATATTTCCATTTTAGTCAATGATCACCAAAGTAGGTATAACACTAAAACAATGCATAAAAGCTGGCTCATACAACAGGAATAAAAGCTCCATATAACTGCCAGTTAAAATGTACATCTATAAGAAGTATGCAAAATATAATAAAGCAGAATAAAATAGGTAAAAATAAAATTAAGTTAAAGCATAAAAGGACTTCCCTGTGTATCATTCCACCTTAATCCTTCTTATGGCAATAGCTGCTGATAAGAACTTGGCAACTCTGTTCATAAAGCAGAGTTCTGATCTGAAAACAGGAAAGGAATTGTCTTACCTCATTGAAAACTACAAATGGTCAATGTGTCATGCACTTTTTGCATCACTGCCATAGAGGCATTCTTAGAATGATTTGTGGTTAAAGCATAGTGCTTTGTCTTAAAATGTTCTGTTCAGAAAAAAGTAAATCAAAGTAAGAGTGATAGCATTTTAGAAGGGTGAAGATATAATGAAGAGAAATCCTATCAGTTTCCCTTTTGATAAATTTAAAAGAAAATTTAAATCTGTATCAACTGAATAAACCAAATAAATGAAATGGTTGTTGTGACTGTCTGTGTCTACTACTACAATCATTTTTAGAAAAAAGCATGTTAACTTCTCAATAAAATCAGAACTTCAAAGTCTGCTCATTACCAAATATATAAACCCGGCATCAGCCATTCTTGAGTGACATTAACTAATATGCATAGTGGTTTAAGTTGGTTTAAGTTCTGGCAAATTCACAGTAAGGTAAATTTCGGCGCTGACTCTGAGCCTCTTGTCATTTGCCTTTTTGTTAGAACTTTTGTGGCAATCAAAATAGGCTGCATAAAAGAAATTAGGTAGATTCCTGAGCTTTTGTGAAGAAAGGTGAAGTGTGACAAGCATTATAATAATAGAGATTTAAATTTAGTTTTCCAATGTAAGCACAATGTTGTTGTTGTTGTTAGCTGCGAAGTCATGTCCGACTCATCGCGACCCTATGGACAACGTTCCTCCAGGCCTTCCTGTCCTCTACCATCTTCTGGAGTCCATTTAAGCTCACACCTACTGCTTCAGTGACTCCATCCAGCCACCTCATTCTCTGTCGTCCCTTTCTTCTATTGCCCTCAATCTTTCCCAGCATTAGGCTCTTCTCCAGTGAGTCCTTCCTTCTCATTAGGTGGCCAAAGTATTTGAGTTTTAGCTTCAGGATCTGGCCTTCTAAAGAGCAGTCATGGTTGATCTCCTCTAGGACTGACCGGTTTGATCGCCTTGCAGTCCAAGGGACTCGCAGGAGTCTTCTCCAGCACCATAGTTCAAAAGCCTCAATTTCTTGGCGCTCAGCCTTTTTTATGGTCCAGCTTTCACTGCCATACATTGCAACTGGGAAGACCATAGCCTTCACTATACGCACTTTTGTTGACAGGGTGATATCTCTGCTTTTTAGTGTGCTGTCTAGATTTGCCATGGCTTTCCTCCCAAGGAGCAAGCATCTTTTAATTTCTTGGCTACAGTCCCCATCTGCAGTGATCTTGGAGCCCAGGAAAATAAAATCTGTCACTACCTCCATTTCTTTCCCATCTATTTGCCAGGAATTGAGGGGGGTGGATGCCATGATCTTGGTTTTCTTAATGTTAAGTTTCAACCCAAGTTTTGCACTCTCCTTCTTCACCCGCAACAAGAGGCTCTTTAGTTCTTCTTCACTTCCTGCCATTAGAGTAAGCACAATAGGCTTTGGCAAATTAAAATAGAGCAGATTTAAAGATAAATTACATATATGTGTACATACTCACATATACAACCAAGCATATAAGGTTAAAAAAAATCTACAGGATAAAAAATCAATTTTTTTATTAACCTTTATCAAAACTGCAGAAGTTTATTGTATCCCATGTAGATCCAAAGTGAGATTCACACTGAAACTTATGTAACCAATGCAGATTAACTATACAACTCTGCAGTGATGACTAGATTATACTATAAAATTCCACTTTTAAAAAATAATTTTATAAGAAGATCTGTCACACAACAGCAAACTGTTCCAGGTCTGAAATTAATCAATAATATCTTTGACTTTACAGGTCATCATACAAGTAATTGATTTCTTATTTATTTCCAACTTCAAAACAATTATTTACTCAGTGTTATTTTTTTATTTATTCTCATTTCTTCTCCTTCTCAGCAATTACCCATATGTCAATATAAAAAGTCTAACTGATAACCCCTCCTTAACATAATTGCTGGAGAATGTTGAACTACTATTTCAGTATCATTTATTATGCTATAGTCCCTCTGCTGGACCAAGTAAAAATAACAGATACTTGACTTTTTTTTTTTTTGCAATTCCTAAGTGCAAACCAGTGTAAGACTTATACAGCCCTGTCAATGCATAGTTGACTGTTGATTGTTAAGCCAATCAAATTATTTCAGTACATGAAAAAGTCCTTAAACACTTCCATCCCTGATAGTAGCAGAATAAGAATTAAATTAATGAATACTGTGACTGTTTGCTAAGTTGCCTTTTCAATACACCTCAGATTTGCTTCACTCCATCGTTTCTCAAAGGACAATGGACAAAACTAATTGTTAGCTATAGTACTGTTTTACTCAGCCTAGTATTTTGCATCTGAAGCGGAAAGTGGAATCTACACACGATAGTACACAATTGGCATCATATGAGATCCGCAATCCATGTTCATGAACAAGTTGTCTTCCCACATTGGTTCTGAAGTATCAAGAGAAATAATGTCATTAGAATGTGTACTTAAATCAGAACTGGGAACATGTGATCCTCCTGATGTCTTTAGATTCCAACTGCCATTAAATCAAGAAAGCAAATCCATACTGAGGGATGATAGGAGTTCTGGTCCAAAATATCTAAACAATGTGATTTTTCTACATTTTTAATAGTAAGAATAATCAAAGGATGAAGGAACATAATTTGGTCAAGACTATGCAAAGATGTCCAGCAGTTCCTTCACTAAGCCATATTGCAAATGGTTCAACATGCCTATGAGTCTTATGACTTTGGGATGTCACCTATAAAGTTTACTGTTAAACATATTTGCTACATAACAAGGCAACTAAGAATTTTTAAAATGCCTAAAATAAGATTAATTTTACTGTTGCTCCAGATATATACTAGTTGCATGAACTCCGTCCCACAAATATATTTTGATTGTTTTATTGATTTTATATTTTGGTGACTCCCAGTCCTTCATACAATCAAAATATCAACATATATCAACTTAGGTATAAGAAAATCACAATCTAATATAAAAGGTAATAGATGCAATTAAAAGCAGTAGTTATTTGCCAGCTACCCACTGGAACTATTCAGACTTAAACAGTTTCTGGCAGGTAAACAGTTAGGCAGCCTAATCTAGAGAGAGTAAGAGAATACTGCAAAGTGTGAAAATGTAGTTGAAAAATATTGCCCACTTTATCTCTGGCCTGGGTATTACCAGCAGACGATGAGGAGATGCATAGCTTAGTGTCAGGTCAGGTAATAGATACCAAGCCATTTAAGACTTTCTAAATAAAAACACACCTTATGTGTGTTTCTAGATAAAAACACACACTGAATTGCAGGCACAATTTCAAGCAATGCAACCACAAAACAGATGGTTTATTAAATGATAAATAACCAATAAGCAAGCCACAAATAAAGAAATAATAAAGGTAAATAAACAATTAATTGCCACAAGATGAGATGGTTGGCATTAGATTAAATTACTTTAAATATGAGATAAAATAATAATACCATAAGTGTTATACAGGTATATAATGATAGTAGTATATAACTGTGATTCTATACCACAACAACTAAAAATATGTTTTTGGGTCAGCAGTGTAAAATGGCTGAACATAAGGAAATATAATTTATGGTCTAATATTTAGGAAACACATCTTATCTATTTAAATATATTCTACGTATTTCTCACCATCTTACATCATCTAATTAATAATACAGTATAACATCCTTATTTTCTATTAATTTCCAAATGTCTTAAATTTAGAAACCAAAGTTTCTCTTGTTTCAACATCAAATACTTCCTCTTTTTCTCTTAATGTCTACTACCTCATTTTTAAGCTAGTACAGTTTGTTATATCAGCTAAGTAAAACATGTTTATTACATTTATCAATAGATTTTTAGCTTATATATATCTTAATTACTTTTACATTCAACCTTTATAAACAAATCAATATTCAAATTTAACTTTTAATATTTATACTTGCAAGTTTTAAATGACCAAAGTTTTCTTTATCTCAGTTCATAACAAAATCTAGTATTCAAAGTACACATGTCTATTTGAGTATATTCTATTTTAATCCTCACTAATAAGTCAAAACCCCAATTTTCTTCCACCTTATTCTAGCTTGCTTTCTTTGCCAACTCGCCTTCCATACCCATGTTTTTAAGTCATCAAATAGATCTCCCTCTCTTATTATAATATTGTTTGAAATAAAAGAGGCCATCCGGTCGCCATTTTTTGGAAGGGCGAACAAATTGTCTCTCTATTTTTCCATCTCAACATAGTTGTCCTGAAATGTTTATCTTGTCTTCGGTCTGTTCTTCTTGATCCTCAGGTTTCTTCTGGTTTATATAGAAAGTCTTTTCTATTTTCAGTGTTGTCAGTCCCCTTTCTGGGTTTTCCTTTAACTGTATTTGTTGATCAGTTGAATCTTCTATCATAGTATTTAATTGTTCCACTTCTATTATATTCTGTGTAGTTGATTCTTTAGTTGTAATCAAAGTTTGGGTTCGTATATCTAGGCTGACATCTTGTTCTTTTCTGTAGCTTCTTATTTCATCAGAAGCTATAAGTAGTTTCATAAATTGCTTTCAACATAAAGAGAATCTGTTCCTGATCTTCATCATGTTCTCTTAGTGGTGTGTTAAATTAAAAGCTTAACAACCAAAGAATGAAAATAATTTTGTCACTGAGTATAAAACACAGCTGGGCTTCTCACAGCTGATATCTGCCAAGGTTGCAAAAGTCTTATCTATAGTCTGGGCTTCAAGCCAAGTCTCTTTTAGGCATTAACAAGTTGTAATATCAGGTTTAGCCACAAAATGTCACCCATACCATTTAAGATTTTTTTTTAAGTCCAAAATTTTTATAATCCTTTTTCCAGTTTTACTTCTTTTTTGTAGGTAAAAACCCAAATCTTCAACAAGAATAAGAAATCTTTTAGTCCTCAAATTTTAGAAAGATAGAAATTCAGTTAAAATCAGGTTATACTTTCAGTGTTTTAAACTCCCCTGGATAGTCAGTCACCACTGTTTTTAGAGGGTGAGATAGAGTTTCCCTTCCCTCTCTCCACAGGAGGGAAAGATTCTTTGGGCAGCTTATACAGGTAGAAAAAATAGTTAGGATTGAAGAGAGGTTCAGATCTCACCCAGTCTCATCTGCGCTGCTTTATAAGTACCTGGTGGTAAGTTTGACTTCAGCCATCTACAGCCTAGTGATGGGCCATATTTCTATGGCTGGTCTTTCATCTGCTGGCTTGGAGGGCTGCCCTGAATCAAGCGGAAGGGCTACTGCCTTTCCGTGATCAAGAACGGGTCCCCTCCTTGCTTATCACTCCTACAGGGAAACTTTCAACCCCTTCCAGAGTCCCCAGTGGTACAAAATCGAACGTGGAAGCCGAGCTCACCTTCCAACATCCACGGCAGCCATGTCAGCAAACCAGAAGTCGTGTCCCAGACAATCTTATGACCCTGCTCAAGCTTATGTGCTATGTCCTGGACGGAAGGGAGGGAACTGCCAATAATCTTTTCAGCCATCCTCATCACTCTCTGCACTGCCTTCCTGTCTGATGCAGTGATGCTTCCAAACGAGACTGTGATGCTGTAGAAAGTGGTAAGGATAAGGGAAGGAAGATGTGCTTCCAAAAAATGTATTCAACTTGTTTAGGAAGTCTGTGTCATCCTTGCATCTCAATGGAGCCATCTTATATTCCATAATGCCCTGGATTCCTTGCCACATTCGCCAGGTGTTTCTGGGGTTCTGAAAAACGTTCTGAATTTTCTGGCAATGACTTGCTTTGCACCTTTTATGACACTTTTCCAATTAGCTCTGGCTGTTCTAAGTGCCAGCATGTCACCAGATTTAAAAGCCACATTCTGTGCTTTCAGCATCTTGTAGACCTCATAAGTCAGCCACAGTTTTTCATTTGCCCTCATAACAAAGCTTTAAGGACATAGACATCCTCTAAGCACTTTTGGATATATGCAGACACCGTAGTGGCATACTCCTCAACATTTATATGTTGGTTATCAGTTGCTGCTTCTTTAAATATGCCCCAATCCATGCACTCAAAGCAGTCTTGTAATGCTTCCATAGCTCCCTCTGTCTAAACCCTCACCTGCTTTACTGTAGGTTTCTGACTAATAAAGAGTTACCGGTAAATGCTGGAATAAGCAGCACTGGGAGATGGTCAGAGGGGCCCAGATCAGGGTGGGGGATAGCATTCTTGATGTTGGAATAAGCAAGATACAGTCTATTGACCCCTTTGCACTGGATATTGATGGAAATGTGACAGAGTAGCTTTCAAACCAACTTGATTAAAGTCCCCCACTGCAATAAATGCACCCTCTGGGTGAGTAGTTTGTAAGTCACTGATGGTATGACAGAGAACCTTCAGGGCCACTTCTCTGTTTGCATCGGGGGGATATAATGATAATGATAACAGAAAATTCTCTAGACAGATAGATGGGTCTGCATTTGATGGTCAAAAGCTCCACATCAGGGAAACACAGACTTGAAACCACCTTGGCGTTATTATATCATCTATCATTTATATAAAAACAGACATCTCCTCTCTGGGATTTGCCATTAAGACCAAATTCCAGTCCAGCTGAAATGTTGAAAATCCCATCAAGCTATCAGCACTATCTGGGACAGAGGTCTTTAACCAAGTGAAAAATAATAAAAGAGAGAAGCAACCTAGAACTAAGGAGAAATTTCCTGACAGTTAGAACAATTAATCAGTGGAACAACCTGCCTCCAGAAACTGTGAATGCTCCAACACTGGAAGTTTTTAAGAAGAGACTGGATACTCATTTGTCTGAAATGGTATAGGTATAGGTTGGACTAGATAAACTCCAATGTCCCTTCCAACATCATCATCATCATCATCATCATCATCATCATCATCATCATTATTATTATTATTATTATTATTATTATTATTATTATTATTATTATATTATGTTGTTTTGTTGTTGTTGTTATTATTATTATTATTATTATTATTATTATTATTATTATTATTATTATTATTATTATTATTATTATTATTATTATTATCTGTTGCAATGATGACACAGTAGTTTCTCACCTCCCAGTTTGTTGTTAAATCTAGCCTCAAGTAATCTATTTTTGGCTCTAAGGAGTGAGCATTTGCAAACAAACTAGATGGAAGTGACACTCTGTAAGGTCTAGCTTTAGCCTAGATGTTAGGCCTCCGCATTTGCCACGTTTCCTCTTTTGGTCACACTTCCTCCTCTTCTTCTGAAGATGGTCAGCAACGGAGGTAAACTTCCCAGCTGCAATGGCTGCCACCCCACTCTGCTGCCCGAAACGCTGCCTTTGCTGCCCAAAACTCTGAGCACGATGCTGATTCCACCTCTAGTAATTCCCTTTCTTCCTCCCCGCTCCTCCAGACATTGCAGCCAATCTCTCACCCTCTGTGTCAATCATTGGCACCTCTGTTGTTGATTCTTTCCCCTGTAGTAATGCAAGGCCATGCAGACTCTTCAGAACAGTTTCAACAGTTCCTCTCTTGCTAACTTCATCTCCAATATGGACTGACGTTCATATGAAAGTTTAGCAATCCAACTCTGCTTACCTGTTGCTATTTTTGAAAAGTACTTCAGTCTGGATCGTTCACTCCCGTCCATAAACCCAACACTTTTGAGAGCTGAAGCAGCCACAGCCAAGCAAGGCACCACCATCTTAACATCCAATATTCAAAAGGTGTGGTGTTGGCCTGAATAATAGCTACCTCAGTACATCATCTTACTGTTTATTTATTGCTGGAAGGCCAGAGCATAAGAACATAAAGTACACAAAGCATAAGAACATAAAATACACAAAGATGTTCTTGAGTTGAGCTCCACTTCTCATACATTCATGTATCTATTCTATGGACATTCTCAATCATCCAGGTCATGATTGCCCCTTGATTGTTGTGCTTTTTCCAAAAGGAAACTATTTTCTTGGAGTGCTTTTAGCAAAAGCACCTTTTGCAACTCCATTCAGTAGTTTTTCTGACAGTGTTATGGAAATGTGCCTTCTTCCAGGTAGTTGTGTTGATTTCCCAGTGTAACCCAGAGCATTGAATTCTCAAGCTGTATCCCATTCAAGAACCACGGTTAATGTTGCTGACAATTAAATCAATCACACTTCATTGGATTGCTCTTATTTCAGTGAACTGTTCTCAAAATATTTGAGAACAAATGTTCTGGAGATTCTTCGAATTCAGCCTAATAGGTTCCAATCTTTCCTTCTGCTTTGAATGGTATATGCACATTGGAATCTGTAAAGATTTGTACATGATATGCTAATTATATGCAGCATGTTTTGTAAAAAATAATTTTTGCTCTTAATTATGAATAGAATACATTGCAATATTGATCTATGGTAACATACTGAATTTTAGTTACAACAGTGTGAATACCTCAGATACAATTTCAACAATGTCAGAGATTTAGCAAGAGAAGTTATATCTTGAAATCCTCTGTACTGCAACCTAATTTATAAAATTACATAGGCTAGTAGCATATGGACATTTAAATGTACTCCTAATAAAATCCAATGGTAGAGGGAGACTTCCTATTTGGCAGCCATTGGGACAACTGGGAAAAGCTGGTGCTCGGCTTTCCAGCTTGGTTTTTCTTTGTCTAGCAACCCTTAAAGGGTCGGAAAGTTGCCCTGGAGGGGCAATGAAGGAGGAGGGATACTTCAGGAGCTCAGATCAGGGGGCACCCAATCAGAGCGAACTGTAGGACCCTCTGGAAAAATGAAGGAAAAGGCTGTTAAAATCTATCAGCCATAGCCGTCTCCGACAGGAAGCAGAAGGACTATAAATCAGCGGAATTTCAACTATGTGCTGAAGCTGGGTGAGCAAGATTTTCTCTTTCCTTCTCCTTGATTATAAATGTTGAGCCCCTGATTGGAAAGGGCTTGAAAGTAAAGACCCCCAGAAGATTTAAGAGCAGTGATTATATAAACAGGGGGAAAGACTCTTTGTTAAAAATATCGGACATTGATAAATAAGCCAAGGAGGACATTTAGTGGTGAAAGAAGAACTAAATTTCTAATATATTGTTGTTGATTGAAGTTAACCTTGACAAAAGACACCTGCAATGATAAGACTGCCTTGTTGTGAGATTGAGATTCAAAGCTACTTTTACTGACTTTGGCTAAATTTAAACAGACGTTGTTTTGGCTTTAGATTGTAAGCTGTAAAATGACTTCATCAAATATTACTATTTTATTTTATTTTATTTTATTTTATTTTATTTTATTTTATTTTAATTCCATTTATATCCCGCCCTTCTCCGAAGACTCAGGGCGGCTTACAAACTTAGCAGTAGCCTAAAAGGGTGAGGATGAAGGACTTGCTAGAGAACAAAGGACTACTAAATCTACTAGACTGAAATAAAAATAAATAGAAATGGATACAGAAAATGGAATCTTCTCAGTAAACATAAATGGACTGAATTCTCCAATTACAAGAAATAAGATTTTTAGGAAATTACGGAAATTGAATTTGGATATAATTTGTTTGCAAGAAACACACATAAAAGTACAGCATCATAAATTATTGGAATATCCAAAAAATGGGAAACTTTATTATGCATCAGCACAACAGAAAAAAAGAGGAGTCGCTTTGTATATACTGCTCAAAAAAATAAAGAGAACACTTAAACAACACAATGTACTGTATTTAATAGTAGGATGTCTTATCTTGTGTTCCCTTTATTTTTTTGAGCAGTATATTAAGGAGACAATAGATTCTAAAATGGTATATTCAGATGAAGAAGGAAGAATTTTAATGGTAGAAATTTATCTGCATCAAAAGCAAATATTATTAGTGGCAATTTATGCACCGAATAATAATCAAGAAAATTTTTACAAAAACCTACATAGAAAAATAATAGAAATGGAGTATCAATGCTTACTAGGAGATTTCAATGCAATAATAGATGGAAAAATTGATTATAAAAGTAACAAAATAGGGAAAAATGGAAGAGGAAGATTACCTAAGACATTTTTTGATATGGCGGAGGAAATTGGAATTCAAGACGTTTGGAGGGAAGTGAATCCACAAAAATTGCAATATACTTTTTATTCAAATAGCCAGAAATCCTTGTCAAGGATTGATATAATTTGGATGACTGCTGATCTGAGAATGAATGTTCAGGACATTGAAATAGAAAAAGGCATATGGGCAGATCATAATCCCTTGAAAATGACCTGGAAAGGAATACAAAAAGCGCCAAGATGGACTTTAAATCGTTCCATATTAAAGGAAAAATAATTTATAGAGTTAATAAAAAAAGAAATGGAATTCTTCTTCAAAGAAAATAGAAAATAAGATACTTCTGTACAAAATCTATGGGATACAGCTAAAGCATATTTCAGAGGTATAGCGATAACATATATGGCAAGAAAAAATAAACAGAGAAAACAGCAATATGTATTATTAAAAGAAGAATTTGGAAAGTTAGAATTAGAACTGCAAAGAAATCCACAAAAAAAAGACTTTAAAAAGAGAAATGGACATAATAAAACATAAATTTGCTAGACTCAGAAAAAGTGGCAGAACAGATAAAAAGAGCGAAACAATTTTTTCTTGAAAATGCCAAGAAGCCAGGAAGATGGTTAGCTTATAAACTTAAAAAACAGAAAGAAAAAAAGATGATACATAATTTACTTGATGGGAAAGGTTATTTACAATATAAAAATGAAGAAATTAAAAAGATAAAGAATTCTATAAGGAACTGTATGATAAAGAGGAGACTTCAAGAGAGAAAACTGTAAAATACTTGGAAGAAAGTAATCTTCCAAAGATTTCAGAGACATTTAAAAATATGTTAGATGAAGGTGTTACAATGATGGAAATAACAGAGGCCATAAAGAGACAAAAAAATGGGAAAACTCCTGATCCAGATGGACTTCCGGCAGAGTTATATAAGAACTTACAAGAGATATTAAGTGAACCGTTGAAAGATGTTTGTAATGGACTTTTATTAGAAGCTAAAATGCCAATGACGTGGATTGAAGCAAATATTATTTAATACCAAAAGAAGATTCAGATTTGACTCAGATTAAGAACTATAGACCGATTTCATTGCTCAATGTGGATTATAAAAATTTTACTTCAATAATGGCGGAGAGATTGAAAAAATACTTGGTTGAATTTATACACCTGGATCAAAATGGCTTTTTACCAAACAGACAAATTAGTCTACCTCTGTGAAGATCTGACCTGGAATGTTAACACAACTCAGGTGGCTAGAAAGGCCCAACAGAGGCTTCACTTTCTTAGGGTCTTGCGGAAGAACAGGGTAGAACAACAGCTAATGACCCTCTTTTACCGGTCTACTATAGAGAGCATCCTCTCGTATGGTATTGTGGTTTGGTATGCTGGTCTGACAGCCGCGGATAGGAAAGTATTACAGAGGGTAGTGAGCACAGCACAAGACATTGTGGGCTGTTCCCTGACACCACTGGATGACATCGCCAGGGCTCGTTGCCTTGGAAGAGTGAGGAAGATTCTCAGGGATGACTCACACCCTGGACGGTATCTCTTTACTCTCCTACCATCCCGTAGGAGATATAGGAATATAGCCAGCCGTACCAACAGGCTGAAAAATAGCTTTTATCTGTGGGCTGTTAGGCTTTTAAATGGGACATAATCTTATGCAGAATTGACTTGGGAGGCCGGTGTGTGGTGTAGTTGGTTCACATAGTGTGGTGGGATGGAGGGTTTGTTGTCACTGTGTGTTGGGGGGAGAGAGCACGGGGGAGGCTCAGCTAATCTCAATGTACACATGTTGTACTTTGACAATAAAGGCTTATTATTATTATTTATTATTATTGGAATACTATGAGCTACATTCAGGGAAACAAATGGCATTAATATTTTTAGACGCTCAAAAGGCATTTGATAATCTTTCATGGCAATTTATGATTCATCAATTACAAATAATGGACTTTGGACAGAATTTTATAAATATGGTAAAACAATATATAATAAACAAACAGCCAAAGTGATTGTGAATGGAGATTGTACTGAGAGCTTTGAAATAAGGAAAGGCACAAGGCAAGGATGCCCTCTATCTCCTCTGTTATTCATTTTCACTTTGGAAGTTTTAAATCGAAATATAAGACAAGATACAGAAATTAGAGGGTTGGGGATAAAGGGTGAAACATATAAGCTACAAGCATTTGCTGATGATTTAGTATTTATTTTGGAAGAACCCTTGGAGATGATCCCAAAATTGTGGGGGAAAATAGAACAATATGGTGAAATAGCAGGATTAAAAATAAATAAAGAGAAAACCAAGATAATAGTTAAGAATCTTATGGATAAGCAAAAAAAAAGCCAAATGTCAGAAGGAATAGAGGTACAGATAGTGAAAAAGGTAAAATATTTGGGTATATATTTATCAGCTAAGTGCTCAACAATAAAAGAAGATAATTACATAAGGTTATTGAAATGAATAAAGCTAGACTTGGAAAAGTGGAAGAATTTAAAACTGTCATTATTAGGAAGAATTGCTACAGTTAAAATGAATATATTGCCTAAGATTTTATTTTTGTTTCAAACAATTCCGATAAAACTTGGGAATTTTTTTTTTCAAGACTTGAATTCATTCATTTTGAAGTTTGTATGGCAAGGAAAGAAAGCTAGAATAAAGATGAAAACCTTGCAAGATACTAAGGAAAATGGAGGCTTTGGCCTACCTGAGTGGGCTTTGTATTATCCAGCATCTGTATTAACATGGGTGAAAGAATGGATAATGCTTAGGAACAAAAGGTTGTTATACTTGGAGGGACATGACTTACAATTGGGGTGGCACGCTTTTTTGTGGTATGGGAAAAACAAAATCCATAAGTATTTTCAAAATCACTGTATTAGAAATGCTTTGATAACAGTATGGGGAAAAATTAAAACGAAAATATATGTAAAAATTCCAGGGTGGTTATCAACAATTGAAGCTTTTTCACACACAAATTTGTTAGATTTAAAAAAAAAAACTTGGACATATAGAGATATTTTAAATATTGATGGGACATTAAATTCAAAACAGGAGCTGGAAAATCAGGGTATCAACATGTCATGGTGGATACGCTTACAAATACAAAATAGATATGAAAAAGATATGAAACTGTATGGATTCTATAAAGATCAAACTGTATTTGATAAGTTATTATTAACTTCTGATGAGAAATTAATTAAGAAAATGTATAATTTTTTGTTAATTTTAGAGATGGAAAGTGAACAAACTAAAGAGAATGATAAGGGGGGCGAAAAACTTTGGTTATAATATAGAATTAGAAAAATGGCAAAAATTATGGGAGAGAAATTATAAATTGACAATGTCAACTGCGTATAAAGAAAATCTGTATAAAATGTTTTATAGATGGCACTTGCCTCCAGCAAGATTAGCAAAAATGTTTAAAAATATACTAGGTAAATGTTGGAAATGTAAACATAATTTAGGTACGTATTATCATATCTGGTGGACATGTGACAAAGTAAAAGGCTATTGGGAAAAAATACATGCTTGGCTAGAAAAAATATTAGGAGAACATGTAGTATTTAATCCTGATTTTTTTTAATTAGGTATAGTACCAGAAAAGATTAATAAGCAAAACTTATATTTGGTTTTACATATTATAACCACAGCAAGAATAAGTTATGCACAATGCTGGAAGAATGAACAAATACCTTCAGAAGAAGAAGTAATAAAAAAGATACTGGAATGCGCGGAGATGGACAGATTAATTATGAGGCTGAAAGATAAAGAAGAAACAGAATACTACCAAAGCTGGAATTTATTCTACAAATTGCTAGAAGAGAGAACCAAAGAGTAGGACTTGATTATGTATTAGCGTTTTATGATCACACGCTATTTGAAAAATTAACATATGTATGTACAGAGACCCCTTCATGGATTACTGCCTTGTCGTGGCGAAGGGGCTTGCGTAATTCAATGAAGCTATGAGCTATGCCGTGCAGGTCCACCCAAGACGGACAGGTCATAGCAGAGAGTTCTGACAAAACGTGATCCACTGGAGAAGGAAATGGCAACCCACTCCAGTATCTTTGCCATGAAAACCCTATGGACAGTACCAAAAGGCAAAACGATATGACGCTGGAAGATGAGCCCCTCAGGTCGGAAGGCGTCCAATATGCTACTGGGGAAGAGCAGAGGGCTAGTACTAGTAGTGCCAGAAAGAATGAAGTGACTGGGCCAAAGCCGAAAGGACGCTCAGCTGTGGATATGTCTGGTGGTGAAAGGAAAGTCCGATGCTGTAAAGATTTTTTCTCCATAGGAACCTGGAATGTAAGATCCATGAATCAAGGCAAGCTGGACGTGGTCAAACAAGAGATGACAAGACTGAACATCGACATCTTAGGTATCAGCGAACTAAAATGGACAGGAATGGGTGAATTTAATTCAGATGACCATCAGGTATACTACTGCGGGCAAGAATCCCGGTTGTATGCTCCAACCACCCGTGCTAAAGAGGATGAAATTGACCGGTTATATGAAGCCCTACAGCACCTTATAGAACTAACACCAAAAAATGATGTCCTTATCATCATGGGGGATTGGAATGCTAAAGTAGAAAGCCAAAAGATAACTGGAATAACAGGCAAGTTTGGCCTTGCAGTACAAAATGAAGCAGGGCACAGGCTGATAGAATTTTGTCAAGAGAATACGATGGTCATAGCAAATACTCTTTTCCAGCAACCCAAGAGACGGCTCTACACATGGACATCACCAGACGGTCAACAAAGAAATCAGATTGACTATGTGCTCTGCAGCCAAAGATGGAGAAGTTCTATACAGTCAGTAAAAACAAGACAGTAGCTGACTGTGGCTCAGACCATGAGCTTCTCATTGCAAAGTTTAGGCTTAAACTGAAGAAAGTAGGGAAAAGCACTAGGCCACCCAGATATGAATTAAATCATATCCCTGTTGAATATACAGTAGAGGTGACAAATAGATTTAAGGAATTAGATCTGATAGACAGAGTGCCTGAAGAACTATGGACAGAGGTTCGCAACATTGTACAAGAGGTAGCAACTAAAACCATCCCAAAGAAAAAGAAATGCAAGAAAGCAAAATGGCTGTCTGAGGAAGCTTTGCAAATAGCTGAGGAAAGGAGGGAAGCAAAAGGCAAGGGAGAAAAAGAAAGATACGCCCAATTGAATGCAGAATTCCAGAGAATAGCTAGAAGAGATAAGAATGCCTTCTTAAATGAACAGTGCAAAGAAATAGAAGAAAACAATAGAATAGGGAGGACCAGAGATCTTTTCAAGAAAATTGGAGAAATGAAGGGAACGTTCAATGCAAAAATGGGCATGATAAAGGACCAAAATGGCAGGGACCTAACAGAGGCAGAAGAGATTAAGAAGATATGGCAAAATTACACAGAAGAACTATACAAGAATGAGCTTAACATCCCTGATAATCACAATGAGGTGGTCACTGACCTCGAGCCAGACATCCTAGAATGTGAAGTGAAGTGGGCCTTAGAAAAGCTGAGCAACAACAAAGCTAGTGGAGGTGACAGTATTCCAGCTGAGCTATTCAAAATCTTAAAAGACGATGCAGTAAAAGTGCTACACTCAATTTGCCAGCAAATTTGGAAAACTCAACAGTGGCCACAGGATTGGAAAAGATCAGTTTACATTCCAATTCCAAAGAAAGGCAGTGCCAAAGAATGTTCAAACTATCGCACCATTGCACTCATTTCTCATACTAGTAAAGTTATGCTTAAAATCCTACAAGCTAGACTCCAGCAGTATGTCGATCGAGAACTACCAGAAGTAAAGGCAGGATTTCGAAGAGGCAGAGGAACTAGAGATCAAATAGCCAACATACACTGGATCATGGAGAAAGCTAGAGAGTTCCAGAAAAACATCTACTTCTGCTTCATTGACTATGCTAAAGCCTTTGATTGTGTGGATCATAACAAACTGTGGCAAGTTCTTAAAGAGATGGGAGTACCAGATCATCTTATTTGTCTCTTGAAAAATGTATATGCGGGCCAAGAAGCAACAGTGAGAACTGGACACGGAACCACTGATTGGTTCCAAATTGGGAAAGGTGTCCGGCAAGGCTGTATACTGTCGCCTTGCCTATTTAACTTATATACAGAGCACATCATGAGAAAGGCAGGGCTAGAAGAGTCAAAAGTTGGAATTAAGATTTCTGGCAGAAATATCAACAACCTAAGATATGCAGATGATACCACTCTAATGGCAGAAAGTGAAGAGGAACTGAAGAGTCTCTTGTTGCGAGTGAAGAAGGAGAGTGCAAAACTTGGGTTGAAACTAAACATTAAGAAAACCAAGATCATGGCATCCGGCCCTCTCAATTCCTGGCAAATAGATGGGGAAGAAATGGAGGTAGTGACAGATTTTATTTTCCTGGGCTTCAAGATCACTGCAGATGGGGACTGTAGTCAAGAAATTAAAAGACGCTTGCTCCTCGGGAGGAAAGCCATGGCAAATCTAGACAGCACACTAAAAAGCAGAGACATCACCCTGTCAACAAAAGTGCGTATAGTCAAGGCTATGGTCTTCCCAGTTGCAATGTATGGCAGTGAAAGTTGGACCATAAGAAAGGCTGAGCGCAAAAGAATTGAGGCCTTTGAACTCTGGTGCTGGAGAAGACTCCTGCGAGTCCCTTGGACTGCAAGGCGATCAAACCGGTCAGTCCTAGAGGAGATCAACCCTGACTGCTCTTTAGAAGGCCAGATCCTGAAGCTAAAACTGAAATACTTTGGCCACCTAATGAGGAGGAAGGACTCACTGGAGAAGAGCCTAATGCTGGGAAAGATTGAGGGCAATAGAAGAAGGGGACGACAGAGAATGAGGTGGCTGGATGGAGTCACTGAAGCAGTAGGCGTGAGCTTAAATGGACTCCAGAAGATGGTAGAGGACAGGAAAGCCTGGAGGAACATTGTCCATAGGGTCGCGATGGGTCGGACACGACTTCGCAACTAACAACAACAACAATGTACAGAGAAAAAAAACAATAAAAAGCTTACAAAAAAATAAAAATAAAATTCAATGGTAGAGGGCATGAAACTACTATTGCTGAATAATTAAATGTATTTTATTCATGGAAATGTATTCCAGATCTCTAACTTTCAAAATGTTTATCAATATGAATGGTATCTCTTTATGTTAATTCTGATTTTCCAAGAGCATCAATTAACAAGCTTAATTGCCCCTGGAATACAGGTGGCTCAATCATTCTGCCATTCTGATTGGAGTTTAAGAATAATCTTTATAAGCAAGACTTTTGCCCAAAATGAAGATATTGAGCAACCCATCTTGTTTACTTTTTTTCTTGTGCATTTGCTTTGCTTTAGTTTGAAAATTAAGATCACAAAGCAAGTAAACAAATAAGCAGAATATAGCATTAAAAACTGCAACCACAAGTAATTTAGATGTCAAGATTCTTGTGTATGAAGTCCTCATTGTTCTTGCTACTGAAATTAAATTTGAATGAGAAAGAAGATAATGGCTGTACTAAGGGTCATTAGGAGCAAGTCTTCTGTATAAAGAGCTTTCTCCAAAGATAAAGAAAAATTAGACTTTATCTGAAATTTACCATTTTACTATCATCAGTATTTGTTGTCATACAGCAAATATCATGTTCACATATAGAAATAAGTAGAAAGGCAAAAAATCTAAGCATAAGATCTGAAAGTTTGGATTTGCTATAATCCTATGAAGAATCCAAATGTACACAATAAAATCAAAAGTGAAATATGCAGGAATAGTGAATTTAGATGAATAGATACAAAATCCTAAAAAACAGAAGCAATGAGGAAAATTTGGATGCAAAAATGTGCCTGTAAGATAACTGAGCAAGTTTCTAGTTTCTTGCTTACTCTTAAAATGAAACAGCTGGGAATAATCCTGTAGGAAACAGGAAGAAGTTCCTATGTGTTACAAATTATATCTTTATCACTAAAAATATCTAGGAGGATCTTGCCTTTTATTGGAAATGCACAGAAGACTGTTGCAGAATGCAAATCAGGGGAATAAGATGTTCTCTGTATTACTGTGCAAAATGAATTTATCCCACTTATAGGAAGTTTATTTACATTTTATTTTATTTTAAAGGAAATAAGGTTTTCAATTAGTCTCTCCAAAGTGAGAGTTTAACTGCAATTTATCAAGAATTAGACTTCTAATTATTGGTTATAATGATTGTGATTTGACACTATGTGGGCATAAAATACTGAGGGAAATTTTATTGCTTCAAATTCTTCTGAGTATTCTACTGAGATGGGAATTGTGATTCATAACAAAATTACCATCTATTGAGCTGCACTTAATGTTCAGAATTTTTTCAACTATAGATAAGAGAACTCTCAAAGCCTAGCTAATTTCAGACATGGTACAAGTCATTATTAAAAAAAATAATTTTGAATTAAGGTATAGAACCAATGAATGATGGTCTACAGCAGGTGGCAGCAGTTCACTGATTATAAAAAGTAAATAGGATGAGTTGAAGCTACAGTTTTGTGGGGGTTATTTGAAAATGCCAGGAATATAGGTTAAAGTGGCAGTTAGAATATCCTGGAAGACAATGGCATTTGATTTTCATCCATGGACTTATAGGAACTGACTTGCGTCTAGGGAAGTTTTAGCATATAATGGCATACATCTGACTTTATCTGATCCAAAAAAGCTAAGAGTTAGGCTGGTCATCGCTTAGATGGAAAATCACCAAGAAATCCCAGGGCTGTAGACCATATGGTAAAGCAGGAAGAATGTTCTAGGAAAAGGCAATAGCAAATCTGTTATGCTGTCTTTCAGGTATCTACATTTTCCTGAAGTCACTATGCATTAGGCATAACTGAAGTGAAATGTTACTATAATGAATAGTTAAATAGAATCTGGAGTAGCTTGGAGAACAAACTTGTTGTTTAATATAAATTACTCAACACTTAATTGATTGAGTGGTTCTAGGCCACTAAGAATTCCAAACCAATAATTTGGAAATTTAATTGTTAATTCAGAGAGGCCAATGGTTACATAATCAAGCTTGCTGTTTTCAATATCCCCTAGGAATCTGGCTCAAATTAACCATGGAAGAAACTAACTCTTCACAAAATGAGCTAATTTTTTTTAAAGAAACAGTGGTAAATTACACTAAATTTATTGCTTTAATTCTATTTTAATATAATTTTTTTCTTTAAGAAATTCCTCTAAAAAATTAATTGGCTGAGAATTACTGACTGCCAGTCGGTTTTACTATAATTATTCTTGCCTTTGTTTTTAAACCTTTCTGGGAAGGAAAGAAATGTTGCTGGAGTCTCTGGGTGGCAGTTTGTATGAAGCTATACAAAACACACACTGGATTAATGAGGGATTGTTATGATTTCAAGAAACAGGGAAAAGGTAATTTTTGCATTGTTGACTCAAGGCATTAGGAGAAGTTTGTTTTTTTCCAGCTTAGTATGATTTTCTTGAGCGGGTGTTAAGCAGCCACTCCCCAGTTCTTTTGCAGACAGTTAAGTTTCCTTCCTCTCTTTTCTTTTGCCTATATGAAAAAACAAAACAAAACATAAACCCCACAGCTCAATCCTTAAATCTTTTTAAATATTATTTTTATGGCAATTTTTAGAAAAAAGTGAAGTGCATTGAAATCGGTCTATTCATTTATTGCATTTTCATGGAAATGGGTTTTGAACAATCCAAGGAAGGAATGGATTGACTTAGTTAAGTTGGTATGCATGTAGCTCAGCAACAAACAAACTGCTTTAGTGGTTGGTTATCCTTTCCACAGCTGCTCTTCATCTCTAGTTTGTTGGCTGCAGAAGCGCCATCTGCTCTCTGAACCCCACCAAGCAAAGCTGAAAGATGCCAAAGAATAACAGCCTCAGTTCCTGATCCAAAGAGGCAAGGGAAGAACTCTTGTGCCAGATTGTAGAAGAGGACCATTTAAAATCAAAGCAGGGTGGGCTTACAACAAACAAAGTTGGCCAAGAGAAACATAGAGATCATGAAAGCTGGATTGGTTAAAAACCATTTAAGGACAAAATGCTCTGAAAGCTGAAGACATTCTGGAAAAGATGATCAAGAATGAGTGATGTTGTGTATACTTGTCCTTTTCCTGTACAGCCTGAACAGTCAGGAGAAACAGACTGAATGAAATTATGAGTACAGTGCTGGAAATGTACCTACAGCAATGATGAAGGTTCAGAGGCAAGAACTTAAGACCATGTGTATAAAATGCAACTCTTTCGGTCTTAACCAATGGCAATTAAACCACTGTGATTAGGGAAAACAGAAAATAGAAAAAGGCAGAAACAAACAAGTAATTACCACATTTAGACTCCAGACTATTTGAACTAGCTCTTCTCATTGCGGGAGAATCATGCAAAGTTTCAGATCAAATGGCATTCCCACTGATAGTATTTTCTGCCTCTTTTCTCCTAAAGCCCCACTGTAGCCACCACTATTAATATCACTCTTAAATGTCATATGCTATTTTATTCATAACAGAGAAATCTGCACTATCAGGAATTAACTCACGTGAAAACAAACTTCTCCAGTAGAAAAACATTACTGGAGCAATGTCACTAAGAAAGAAAATGTCTATCAATTGGTGGTATGTCCAGATTTCTTAATACATGAATAGAACTAAATAAACATGTTAAATATTTCTGACTGCAATCATAGCAAGTGCAGTATACAGTGCCTGAAAGCACTATTTTGTGCTGGTAAAAATTATCCCAAAATGTGATCTCTATTAACAAAATAGCCATAGTGGCCATGATTGATAAAAAAGTCCATTTAATCAGAAGACAAGATTCCTAACTTCTAATTCAGTTTTGTTCTTTGAAGGCAGTTGAACAAGTTTCTAAACAACATATTAAGCTGCATTTACCCATTTCAATTTTTAAAGAATGCCTATTCTTGTAAATAAAAATACTTCCATTGGTTTACACTTTGGTTTGTAATTACATTTATTTTTTATTGCAGATATCTTTAAAATAAAATCATAAGAAGTCAAGATTAATCAAAGGAAATTTTTACAGGTACTTTGGTACCAACAAACCCTACTCTGCTTATTATCTGATGGAAAATTAATAAACCAAGGACTACCTGCTATACTTATTTTCCTTTTTGATTATAATAAACATGTGTCATGTGGAATTAATATTCCCTTCCAGTTATGCAGATTAAACAATGCTTGGATTCACTTCACATCCTGTAGCAACAATGGAAATGGACACACCCAACTGTGACTCATTGTCTTACAAATCCTTGATTGTTTTGTTAACTTGCTATCTTGACTCCAATTTGATATGATTAGAACACTTCTAATTTATTTAATTGCTTCCATTTTATTTTCCTCAGACACATTGCAGAAAGCTAACTTTTGCAAGCAGACTGATATATATCCTCAACTTTTTAATTCCCACAAAGTTTTGACTTTTTGTGTGTTTTCAGGACATTTTTATCTTTTGCCAAGTAAAAATGGCTTTGGGCAATTTTCAACCCTCCCTTGGGTAAAGGATGCAAAACTGTTCTTAAAAAAGTAAATATCAAAAAATTAGAAATAGTTCCCATTGCTGAGGCAACTGGTTTTTTTCCCCTTTCTTTCTGATCCATTTGTAGTTGACAAAATTGGTCAAATATGGATCTATAGCAGAGTGCAAGTTCTGTGGGAAAGAATTCAACATGAGTGGAGGAAAGTATGTTTAGATTTGCCTCCCTCTTTACACTCAGGCATCTGAGTAAAGTGGAGCCATTTCGACTAAGACTGATGGCTAACAGCTTTGGCAATCCAGGTTAAGTAATCCAGTGTACTTTAGATTATTTTGAACAATGATTTCCATCAACTTGAGCAACACAGCAGATGGCAAAAGTTTGTGGGAGTTCAAAAAATCTGGAGGACACCAGGGTGCTTATTTCTGCCTACGGCAACAAAAGTGTCAACAGAGTATTAAGACAGGAAGCGCTAAGCCTAAAGGAATGGATTTTCTTTCTATTTCAAAGGAACAGATGGGGAAACAAATTACAATGAACAGGAATTAAAAAGTTGATTAATGTAGAAAGCACAGTGTCTGCTTTTTTGTGGCAAAAAATTTCAAATCCCTTAAGTAGCAAGCTTTCTAATGTAAATCAAGTTTTACAAAAACGAAATTCAATATTATTTTAGAATCTAAATAGATTCTGCTTAGTATTAATCCACAAGCCATAGTATTGGACTTCCTTGACGCCAAGTAAATTAATATTTACAGAAAGCTGAAGGAAATAACTTTAACATTGTATTTCCATAGGGCAACAATGTATGAATCAGTGCAAAACTCCCAAAAAGCAACAATGTTTTTCATGCCGGACACATTTCTAATAAACTGCTCTTTATTAGATTGTTTTGCAAATATTCCAGTATTCAAATTCTCCATAAAATTCACACAATATTATTTTATAGGACAATCTGTACTAATTATTTTTAACTGTATAACTATTTTCAATTAAGGCCAATGTGTTTTGATTAATTTGAGCAAAAGGACTAAAAATTAGCCATAATAATAATCATGTGTTGAAGTAACCACAGCAATAATTCCATGTTCAAAATTGCCAGGAAGTATCTGTAAAGACACATATGCTATGTGTTCTGTTTGAAAATAATAATAATAACAACAACAACAACAACAACAACAACCCATGGCTGGGCCTGGACAGCTATCAGGTGCGGTCCCTATGGTTATGGGATTACCGGTCTTCTGATTGGTAGTGGCTTAGCCACCGTGAACCAACCTAGGCACCTCCCATCACCAATGATGCGAAGAAATAGAAAAAAAATCCATATCGGATCGGTCGTTGCCCGGGTCAACAAGGACCACGTCAGATGCTATGGCTCCTGGACATGTGTTGAAAAACAGGCCACAGGGCTCAGTTGTTACTGCTGGGGAACCAGAGCGTACAACTATAAAGCGACTGGAACAAAAGCGCAAAACCTGGACAACCGAAGAAAATCGAGAAATCATCTAATGCTACTACCAGGCAGAACCATCAGCCAGGGGATTTCAAAAAAGAATGATGCAACTGTGGAAGGAAAAACATCCGGAAAGTGATGTAACCAAACAACGATTAATGGATCAAAGACGTTTCATCATCCATAATAATTTACAGATGTAGAAATTCAACACCTAGGAACAATGGCTAAAAAGAAAATAACAAGCAATGATGATGAACAGGCTGAAGAAATTGTTCCAATACCTGAACCAACTGACCAACAAACTGACCAACCAGCAGAAGAAGTCACCACACAGGATGAAGATTCCCCTGTGCAGCAACTCGAAAGTGTAGAGCTAAGTAATCTAGCAAAAATGCTGAAAGAAAAGATTGAAAACCACATCAAAGAAAAAACTTCCTGCCATCCATGAACTGCATAGCAAACAAATGCTGTGAACAACATTTTAACTTCCATCCCATCCACCACACTGTATGAAACAAACCAACTAATGTACAGTACAGCGGCCATTATAACTGCAGAATTGGGTTATAAAATGCCAAAAAAGAAACCCACTGGAACACCAAAGTGGAAAAATCGACTTGAAAATAAAACAAAAAAACTACGAGATGTCAGCAAACTGAAATACTTGAAAGAAGAAAAACTAAAGAACCAAAAGCTGAAAAATAGTTTTTTAAAAAAAATAACCTGGAGGAAAAAACAATAACAGAAATAATGGAAAACCTAAAACAGTGTGTAATAGCAACAGCAAAGAAAATTGAAAGATATGAAGGACGAATAAAACAATATCGTGAAAATGTCCAGTTCAGAAGAAATCAGTGCCTCTTCTATTTCACTTGATGAAAATAAAGTCCAAACTACTGTTCTACCATAAAAAGAAAAAAACTTAAACTTTTGGAAAGAACTGTGGGAAAGCCCAGGGGAACATAATAAAACTGCCTCCTGGATCAAAGATATTAAAAAAACATGCAACACAAAACAAAATGGAGAATATTGTAATAACCATTGATATGGCTGCAAAACGAGTAAAGAAGGTCAAGAACTGGAGTGCACCTGGCCTGGACGAGCTGCATGGATACTGGTTGAAACACCTCACCAGCCTCCATAACTGCATGGCCACTCAGTTTGATGAAAGCAAATGTGCAAAAATGGAAAACAGTTCTAACAGCAAATGGGGAGAACATTGGTGAAATCAACATCAGACAAGGAATCTTCCAATGGGACTCACTTTCACCACTACTGTTCAATATCGCATTAATTCCATTGACAATAATATTACGAAACACAAAACTGGGATACCACATCTCAAGCCAGCATGGCAAGATAAACCATCTACTATACATGTATGACTTAAAACTGTATGCGAAAAGCCACACTGAACTTGAATCAACACTCAACGCAGTTCAACTGATTAGCAGCGACATCAGAATGGACTTTGGACTTGGAAAATGTGCTATATTATCCATGTAACGAGGAAAAATGGGAAAAATAGAAGGAATAGAACTGGGAAATGGAAGTATTATGAAAGCAATAGCAAAGGATGACGGTTACAAATACCTAGGCATATTGGAAGCAAATAACATCTTGAATGGAAAAGTCAAAGAGTCAACACAAAAGGAATACATCAGAAGAGTCCGCAAAATACTAAAATCAAAGCTGAATGGTGGAAATATAATTAAAGCCATTAATACATGGGCAGTCCCAGTGATAGGCTACCCAGCTGGAATTATCAACTGGACATTGGCCAAACTGGAACACCTAGACCGGAAAACATGTAAATGTTTGAACATACATCCACGAAGTGACATCGACAGATTGTACCTGCCAAGAAGAATAGGGGGGAGAAAGCTACTGCAAATCCACCAAACTGTAGAAGAAGAAAAACAAAGTTTGAATGACTATGTGAATCAAAGTACAGAAAAATGGCTGCAGGCTGTGAAAACAGAGAGCATTATCAAAATAACAGAAACAAAGGCAGAATATAAGGAAAAATGGCTGGATGATAGATTAAATAGATGGAAAACCAAAGCTTTGCATGGACAACATTTGAAAAACATTGAAGGAAAATGTGATAACAACTTGACATGGGCATGGCTTAAGATGGGAACCATCAAGAAACGGAAGGCTTAATACTGGCTGCTCAAGAACAAGCACTGCATATGCCATGAAAGTGAAGATACAAAAATCTACTGACAATCCAAATTGCTGACTTTGCAACAACAAAGTTGGAACTGTTTCACATTTAATATGTGAGTGCAGCAAAATCGCGCAAACAGATCACAAGTTGCTAAACTAATCCACTGGGCATTGTGTAAAAAATACAACTTGCCTGTGTCTGAAAAGTTGTGGGAACATAGGGTGGAAAAAGTTATCAAGAATGAGAGGATGAAGATCCTGTGGGCCTTCCGAATAAAGACAGATTGCCATTTGGAACACAACATGTCAGATATCACAGTTGTAGAGAACCGAAGCGTACAGTCGATTGATATCACTGTACCAGGAGATGCCAGAGTCGAAGAAAAAGAACTGGAAAAAATTATGAAATACCGTGACCTGGCCATCGAAACTGCACAATTATGGATGAAACATGTAACAGTGATACCCACTGTCATCGGGGCACTGGGAACTATGTCCAAAAACTTTGCAAAACACATCAAGAAATTGCAGCTTCCTGCAATAACTCCTGCAAAGCTACAAACAACTGCGCTACTTGGAACATCTTACATTTTAAGGAGATACCTGGTTGATACCTAGGATGCTGGCAGCAACTCGTGTCAACCATTAGTGCCAGTCAATTTGAGTGTTCAGTTGACTGAGTTTCATGTTTTATGAATAAAAGTTTTATTATAATAATAATAATAAAGTTGGAAGGGACCTTAGACTTCATCTAGTCCACGGGTCGGCAACCCACGGCTCCGGAGCCGCATGCGGCTCTTTGAGCCGTCTCCTGCGGCTCCCAGCCGCCCGGTGCGCGCACACCTCTTCGAACGGGCAGTGGTGCACGCACACCTCTCCAAATGGAGAGTGGCACCGCCCGTTCTGAGAGGTGCGTGCGCACCTTTCCAAAGGGCGGAGGTGCGCGCGCACCTCTCCCAAGCCGCTGCCATCCGGAGACCTGCCGAAGTTTGGGCAGGTCTCCGTACCTCCGCGCGAACGGGCAGCGGCCCCGCTTCTTGGGAAAGCTGCTGCGGCCCGTCTGCAAAGCTGCCGAAAGCGGCAGCTTTGCAGATGGGCCGCGGCAGCTTTCGCAAGAAGCGGGGCCGCTACCCATTCCGAGAGGTGCGCACGCACCTCCCCAAACCTCCCCAAACATCGGCAGGTCTCCATACCTCCGCGCCCTGCCTGCCTGCTTCTTTCCGCTGCCTGGCTGGGCTGGCTGGGCTCGCTGACTCTCCCGCACGGCTCGCTTGCCTTGGGATCCAGTGTTGTTTTGAAGGGAGCTAACATGGCGACGGTGCCCATCTATTGCATCTGTAGGCTGCCCTACGACGTAACCCGCTTCATGATCGAGTGCGACGCCTGCAAGGACTGGTTTCACGGCAGGTAACACAAAGCGATCGGGCCTTTCCTCCCCCCCCTTTACCTCCCCCCCCTGCTCTAGGGCAGAGATCCCCTTCCTATCGCTCGGGGCCTTTCGTCTGTTTGGCTCGCCAGGGCTGGAGCGGCGAGAGCGAGCGGGAGAGGAGAGATGGTGGGCTCCTGGCTGCCGCTTCTGCTCTGTGCAGTTTTCCAACAGGCCTTTTTGGAGAAGAGGAGAAGGAGGAGGAGCCACTCTCTCATTTCCCTCTCTTGTATTTTTGTGTGTGTGTGTGTGCGTGTGTGGTTTTGTTTTTGTTTCTTAAATGTTCAAGCCCGGGCATACACAATGGACTCCTCCCCCTCCTTCCCGGGGCTCTGGTGTCAAGGGGCTGCGGGTAGTGGTGGTGGTGGAGAGAGCTATTGTCCTTCACTCGGGGAGGGACGGCGGGAGGACTGGCTGACTGACTCGCTTGTGCTATAAAGGGTGTTTCTCGCCCTTTTTTAAAAAAAAATTTTTGGAAATTATTATTTTATGAGCTCCTGGTTTCTGGCCGGCTGCCTCCCTCCCCCGATTGGGGGTCTTATTGGGTGGATTCAATGGGGAGGGTTAAGGATTTAAGGTTAGATGCTCCCCTCCCCTCACTTTCTCCAGAGAAGGCATGGAGAGAGCAGAACCGAGCGGGGGGGAGGTTGAGGAAAGCAGTTCCACAATGTCTGGCTAAGAGGGAAAAGCCAGCGAGCCAGTCCCGGGAAAGATCCCTACCGAGCAAGCGGGAACCGCAAGGACTGGGGCAGCGGAGGCGGCTCCTGGAGAGCCCGCGCTCCGGGCGGTCACTTGCTTCGTGTCTCCTGAAGGAAGGGGGGCGACTGGAGCGGGCGTGTTTCCTCGCCTGCTGGGCGCCGTGATTTGCCCGGGGAATGCGCGGGCCCCAAATGGCAGCGTGGAGCGAGGAAGCGGATAGCCAGGGCTTCCCCGAGAGCCGCGGCCACACAGGGTATTCCTTGCCGCGCAGGTTGCTGAAGCCTGGCTCTGACGCCACTTCGCCTCGGCTAGACTCCGGTATGGAGCGAGCGAGCGAGCGAGTCCGCTCCACCAAACAGGGGAAGCACAGTCCCCGGCCGCCAGACTCAGCCCGAAAGGTGGGCGGGAGAACCGGGAGCATTGGGGTGGGCAGAGGGGAGCGATTACTGTCTCGCTACTAAAACGAGGGCCGGCCACTCCGCTGGGGCGAGCGTGCCTGTCCTGCTCCCTTTCTCTTCCAAGCGGCGCTGCTCAGCGGAGACGGCGACGACGACCTAGGAGTCACAGCCTAGGAATGCTAAGAATGCGGGGCGGCCGCCAGCAGTGGAAGGCAGGAAACATCGGGGCTTGAGATCTCGCTTCCCCCCCTCTTCCTCCCTCTCTCGTGCTTTACATACACACAAACACACAAAAGCACAGAGTTCCCCTTCCCCCTTGTACAGGAATGAAAGGCCCCCCGAAGGAAGCCCGGAGACCTGCAAACGGGATGGCGGCGGTTTGGAGTGCGCGCGCACCTCTCCCAAGGACGGCGGCGGCTTTCTGATGCCTCCAGCTGGAATCGCACCCGTTAGCAGCGCGCCAGGAGCGTCCGCCGGGGCAAACGAGGGGAAGGGCGGCTCCCCCAGCCTCGCAGATCCTCAGGAGCAGCAAGGACCGGGTTTCTGCTCGGAGGGAGGGGGAGCGCAGCTCACACGGTCCGGCTTCGTCCTCTGGCCCGGCCCAAACGCTGCCTTTCTCGCCCCCTGCGCCGGGGCCAGGGTGGGCACGCAAGGCGTTGTTCCCCTCCCACAGGGCAGCCGCAGAGCAGACAAAGAAGGGAAGGATGTGCTCCCTCCTTCTGCCCCCCTCTGGAAAAGCGGGCGGGGGGCGGGCTTCCTGGCCGGGCTTCTTTGGGATGCTGGCACCTGAACAAAGGGCGGGAGCCGCCCAAGGTGGGCTGCAGCAACTCGCTTCTCTGCCCCCCTCCAGGCAAGCGGGGCTTCGTCCCCCGCCTCTCCGGACCTTCCCGCGGCACTCCGACCCTCCCACTTTTAAAAGCCGCTGTTCTTAGGAGAAAAGCCCCCGTCGCCCCCTCCCCCCTGCGCACACCGGCCTGGCCTTGTTTGACGAACGCGGCAGGTCTCCGGACGGGACGGTGCGCACCTCTCCAAAGGGGAGACCCGTCGCCGCGCAGGTGCCTCCCATTTTGCGCATGTGCAAAATGTTTTTTGCGCATGCGCGTGCGTGGACGCACGCGCGTGCACTTTTTGCGGCTCCCACTTTTTTGTTTGTGCGACGGAACCGGTTCTGAGTGGCTCTTTTCCTTTTTCCGGTTGCCGACCCCTGATCTAGTCCAATCCCCTGCTCAGGCAGGAAATACAAATGGTACCTCTCAAAAGGCTGAGCTTTGGTGGAACAACCTGGACAAAATAAAAGTCACTAACAAAACAAAGAATTTCCAACTATAGCTTTCATCAATAGATTCCAAAATTAAATGATTTTGCTTCATTTTTGCTGTAAAGTTTGAATCAAATCAAAATAATTTTTCAATGAATGTGCAAATGGAAACATGAAACTCAGAATCAGATACAACTACATTTATCCTTATGTTTGCAAGTTCAGCACTAATCAAGCTTCAAGAAGATGGCCATGAAACAGATCTTTCAGCTAGATTCACTATATTACACAATACAAAAAGCAGCAATTCATGAAAAATGTTATCAACTAAAGTACCACAAGAGATACTTATTTTGCATGTCTTGGCATCTGTTCAAGTTAATCCAGAAACAAGAAAATGTGATTCAAGAAAGTGATCTTTGAAAAAAGCAAGAGGAAATACTTTTTAATAGCATTTTTTTTCAAAATCACACACACAATGAACCGTATATTTCAAGATGGATATTTTACTCAACAAACCATATATTTCAAGACAGGATGAATATCAAATCATACATTTTTAATCTATGAGATTAGAATTAAGTAATTTTACTATAGAATTAAGACATTAGTTGGGAGTCTATAAGGATAGCCCACAGAATAGCTCTGAGGAATATACCAAGGTTTCTCTATTGCTACTTTTATCTATTGCATTAAAGATGTCCTTTGCCTTCAGTAAAGGCGGAATATAAATAAATATAAATAAATATTCTATTATTATTTTCCAATCAGCAAGCTTGGACTAAATGTCCTTGTGCTGTTCTCCAAGATCTCAAACTCTGGAACAAAGCATACAATTATCCTAAACATTTTTTACACAATTAACATCAGTTTTATTTATTATTTTTTAAAATTATCATGCCAACTACTTCTTTGTTAACTCTATCTCAACTCTTTGTTAGATCTCATCTAAAACTGAGTTGATTACAGCTTTTATCTCTACAAATCGCCAACTCTTCATTTGCACCATTGCAGAAAATCAGGACAGTTGAAGTTCAGAGAATATTTTATCTATTAAAATGTATCAGTATTGCTTTGTGTATGAATTTAAGATGAGATTTGGCTGAAGTACTATAAATTTATAATGATTCTTGGCCCTTTAAAGTAAAGTTGGCATAGACATATTTTTCAAGCTATATATGCTATTTCAGTATTTTTGATTCAAGATTGTAAAATTTATACTCCAGTCAAATGTATGTTGCAGAACCTATTATTATCCTGTTAATAATACTGGTTTTATTTTGAATCAGTAATCAAAGCACTTCACACATCATTTTAGAAATCAAGCAACAGCAGCCCTATAAGATAGCCAAATAAGATTATTTCCATTCTGTAAATAAGAAAACTACTTTTTGCTTCTACCATTTGCACAAAATTATTAACTTTATCATTTATTTAGTTAACCACTATTATCACATTTTAATATTCTAATATTGATATTTAGAAAAGTTAAACTATCTTTTTATTTTTCTTTCCCTTTCCTTGATAAGTTTGACCACAGTCTTCTCTTTCCAATTGGCATCTTATGATGAGTGCTTGGCTCACATGAAAATACAAAATTGAACACTTTCCTATGAAGAACTCGCAGAATTATCGAACATTCACCATATTATTTTTTTGCTTTTAACAATTTGCATGACCTACTTAGTATTGATTACATCCCTACTGCACTATTCAGAAGGAAGCTATAACATTTTCAGAAGAATTACTTGAAAATAGAATTTCTGCACCAAACTACTCTAATTGATCTATTAACTCTAACATAAATGGTAAGCTTTAACTTCATGAAGCAAAGAGCACCTAAGGGGATATTCAAGGTGTCAGTTTATAAGCATTTTTATTTACCTCAAGTATGTATGAAATGATGTAAGAGATGATTAATGATCTACTCAACCTCAAAGACTATATGCATGAATATCCACAATATAGTATAAAATTGCTTAATGCTCATCTAATATCAGCCAAACATATTTAGTATTTTTACATATACTGTATTACATGAAATCATGCAGTTGAGGATCATAAATGCAACTGGAGCATGTTCATGCATACATAAGGGTATTAGAACACAAATTATTCCATATGAATAATAAGGGACAATAAAGTGGGCATTATATCATTTCTTAACATAACATCTTAATTTAAATAGTGGTTTATTATTAGTATTAAAATAATGTTTTCCACAAATAATATATACCGGTAGTAAATAAACAATGCATTAGTATTTTTAAAAAAAACATTTAAGCTCTTTCAATCCTTACTACTAATATTATAGAATTATAAATATGCAATCTAAATGTTTAGCATTTATTGCTGAACACAAGTGGTACAGTGGTCAAGATGTTGACATAAAAACCATCTAGTTTTCCTTCAGACATGAAATCACCCTCTCAGTCCTACCCACTTTACAGAATTGTTGTGGGGATCATAGAAGGCAGGAATATAATATAGGCCCTCAACTTGTTCCAAAATAAAGGCTGTATAAAAATAAGGTAGTAAGTAAACTGTCTCTGCATAAAAAGGAGATGACCTAAAATAATGTCAGACTTCCTGGGTAAACCAGGCAGGAAAAATGCTCATATGAATTGATTCTACTATATTGTAAGGCTACATTAACAGAACGTTTCAACTTTAAAAGTATAAATATCCTACTGTCTCCTTAACAGCCTGTAAAGGAGATAAAAGAGACTCTTCTTTTTCTCTGCCCATTATGCAGCTGCTGGCTATGCAGCTTATTTTACCATTTCCTAGGCAGCATTTTTTCATCTTATCTCCTGAGGTCTTTCTTACATACCAATACAGATATATGTTAGCTGCTCAAAAATATGAAAATGCAAAGTGCTGGTTCCATTATTCACAGAAGATGCATTCATGTGCAATGTCAAGCTCACAACCATGATCAACAAACCCTAACAGCTGGGCTGATACAACTTGCTAGGCCAAAATAAAGCTGAAAAATTTGTAGTGGAATAAGTGAGCCTTGTTAACAGTCACTTGAATTAGTCTTTTATTTCCAGCTCAGGAGATTTACAGAGACATTTTTCAATGTGAAGATTTCTGATTAATTTTAATACAGGAGATCAGGCTGCTCATGAAATGAAGAAAACTCTAGTAGTGGCAATACTACTACTACTACTTCTATCTTCCAGAATTTCATTTGGTGATGATGGAATTATGTTTAATCCTATCATGTAGGTATTATTCTATAATGTAACTTGTTTCATAAATGTAATTTGTAGTACTTTGTTTTATTTTGTCCATACAACAAATTTTACTATTGTGTTCACAAATTACAATTTAGTCTTCTCCAATTTCTAAAATTCTCAATGATGTTTAGACATTAAGGTAAAGGTTAAGGTTCCCCCGCACATGTGTGCTAGTCATTTCCAACTCTAGGGGCCAGTGCTCATCTCCGTTTCAAAGCTGAAGAGCCAGCGCTTGTCCGAGGATGTCTCCGTGGTCATGTGGCCGGTATGACTAGACGCCAAAGGCACACGGAACGCTGTTACCTTCCCACCGTAGTGGTCCCTATTTTTGTACTTGCATTTTTACGTGCTTTCAAACTGCTAGGTTGGCAGAAGCTGGGACGAGTAACAGGCGCTCACTCTGTTACGCGGCACTCGGGATTCGACCCGCCAAACTGCCGACCTCCTGATCGACAAGCTCAGCGTCCTAACCCACTGAGCCACTGCGTCCCTATATGTTTAGACATTATGGAAACTGAAATCCAGGACATCTGAGGTAAATCATTTTTGGAAAGCTGATCTATCTCCATTATATGTTAAGATGATATCAACTATAGAGGCTATATAAAGAAAAACAAAGTTTGTAACAACATTTATATTTTTCACATGGACCTTTCTGTTTTTCCTATCTACAAAAACAGCAAAACTATGAGCATATAAATATACAGTATTTCTATAAAATAACAGCCATATGCATTTTCATAAATAACTTCTGATAGCTTCCTAAATTTAGAGTTCAACAGAACCAGATTTAGAACCAGACTTAAAACCAGAATATTTCAAAAATATTATATCTTGTTAAAAGTATTTTATTTAGCCTATTTAATAACACTCCTCTCTGCTCAAGGCACTTGAGGCAACGTGCAACTGAATCTTCTGTATTTATTATAAATATATTTACTAAAATATGTTTATTTCATGCTAAATATAATAGTGACAAACCCTAGTTTTTAATTGTTAAAAAAATCTGTACTTTCAAACACAAATAACTGAAAATATTATTTTTTCATGCTACTAGAAGCTGACCAACAAATGCAGGATTTCGTTCTCTTATTAATGTAGTAATAAGTGAAGCTGCTGAATCCATGGTCTCTTGAAGTTTTAGACTTTCCTGAAAAAGAAGGAAAAATTATTCAAGAATGAGATACATTTTTAAATATAAAAATTTCTGCACAACAGCAATATTTGAAAGCAAGTCACTAGTTCAGTATTTCAGATCTGCATTTTGAATGTTCTTAGACTGACATTATCTATTGAAGTAAGAGTATTCCTTCAAAGTCCAAATAGTATTTGCAACCTAGGACTGTATTTTTTCTAATTATTCTAGACTAGATTTTCTCATTTGTAAGGAATAAGCTTATATACAATAAATTATCAGATATATCAGAATAGGAAACATGCTATTTGTTGTTGACATGTTAAATATTTCACAGAATCATCTAACAGCTGCCGTTTCTGCAGTTATTGCTGGCATTCTACCTTCATGCTTATAGATGATATGAAATATTGTTACTCATTACCAAAACTTGAACAAGGAAGGATCTAGTAATTACAATCTTTCTTCCTATGTAAAATAATTGGATATTATTGAACTATTAATCAATTATTGATATTAATATTAATCAAACTATTAATACAGTTCAATGTTTAATTAAACATTCCTGAGTTGTATTAATAGTTATTATTTAAATTGATGTTTTAATATATGCATATATCAAATTCCATAATATATATTATAAACTGCAAATCTGAAAAAAATTGGCAAACCCTGCCAATATCATTAGTATAAATTCATATTACAAAGTTTGAATCTGCGCAAATATCTATCCATCCATCCATATCCAGTCCACATGGCTCCTCACACACATACCCATAGTATTCCTGACCCAGAGACTCCCTTGCTTCCTTACCCTGCCAGTAGCAGCCATTTCCTTACCTGCTGGCCTTGGATTTGTAACTACAATCAGCTTCTTCACTGACTTTCTCCCTGGCTTCCCATAAGTAAAATAATTTGGGAAGCCAGCAGAAATTTGAGAAAGGAGCAGGGGGAGAGGGAGGGAAGGAAGGAAGGAAGGAAGGAAGGAAGGAAGGAAGGAAGGAAGGAGGGAGGGAGGGAGGGAGGGAGGGAGGGAAGGAAGGAAGGAAGGAAGGAAGGATGGAAGGAAGGAAGGAAGGAAGGAAGGAAGGAAGGAAGGAAGGAAGGAAGGAAGGAAGGAAGGAAGGAAGGAAGGAAGGAAGGAAGTTTTCTGATGCGCTGACAGCTTCCCACAAGGAAATTCAATGGGGAAGCCAGTGGATAGCTCTTGTTGTTTGTTTGGTTTGGGGGTTTTTTGCCCACCCATGGTCATTCTATTTCTCTGTTTAAGTAAGCAAACATCTCTGAAACAATGATCCAATAGGGGCATGGGTTATCTAGTGATATATAGGAATTAAACATTTTTAAAAATGCATATCATTTTCACCACCCATTATTATATTTAGATCTCATTGGGAACTATACTGATGTCTTCAATTAAAAAGTGGCAAAATATATTAAAATATGTCTAATATTTCTCATGCACATGCCCACAATGATTTTCTCCAAGCTGAATATATTTAAACTTCACAGTTTAAATATAAACTTTTGTTATCACAGAACATTAATTCATCTGTCTTTAGGAACAATAACATACATTAGAACTACTAATCCATAATCTATGCATCATGGCTTCTAAACTAAATTCCTGTCTGTTAGTTGGTTCAAATTAATTTTTGAAAAGAAAAATAACAGGATTTGTTTTGTTAAATCACAAAATAATAATTATAATTATAGGATCTTCTAGTTTATATTATATTTATGACACCCAGCTATTGCTCTGAAGATTTGAGGAAACCAAAGCCCAAATAAATATCAATTAAATATATAACTTTAAACCAAAGTGATTTCAGTATTTGATTATGATGTCTGAGATTTAGATTAATGCATTTTTAAATTCAGTAGGAAGACAAAATTGATTTGGATTTAATTTAACCATAGTTAAAATAGAGCCACAGGAATCTCTGGAACTTAAATTATACTACATTTATACTTGCATTTATTCTGAGACTCACTCCAATTATTATTAAACTAATTTAATTTTTTTAGTAAAAATCCAGATAAAATATTTATGATCTTAAAGTTATAAGCAATCTAAGCAGTAAATTGAATTACTAAAGTTGAACATTTATGCTCATATCCCTGAAAGTAAAACTTATTATTAAAACATGTGTGTGTGTGTGTGTGTGTGTGTGTGTATTAAAGGTAAAGGTTCCCCTGCACATGCGTGCTAGTCGTTTCCGACTCTAGGGGACGTTGTTAAGCATTCAGAATACACTTGCTTGGTCCCAGACACAGGACAAATCTTCTTTCCTGTTTCAGCCTAGCCCAAGGCCATCTACAGGCAGTAGCCACAGCAGTGGCAGCTCATATTTGTGTAAATATTTTGGCTTGCTAACAAAGAATAAAGGGAGACCGATATGATCATTTCAAACTTATTTGTTCTGGCTGACTGATGAGAACAAATACGTTTGAAATGATCATATCGGTCTCCCTTTATTTTTTGTTAGCAAGCCAAAAAATTTACACACAAATATATACATACATACATACATACACACACACACACACACACACACACACACACACACACACACACACATATATATATATATATATGGAACAATGTGAGCACTACATTTTCTATGCAATAGGCTATAATTCTTTGTATAATTCTCTGCTTACTTGGTAAAAAAATGTACATGGAAGCATTATTTTGAGAGAAATCTTTCTACAATTTAAAGATTGAAATATTATGTACTGACAAATCTTGTTTATATTTCTGTCACTATTCACATTACCAAAATCTTAAAGAGTGTTGGTTTCAATAAATACACAAAAGAAAATTACACTAAATAAAGTAAGATCACTTTAAAACAAAGCCAAGAAAGACTTTTATGACAAAATTCTTTTTATTGAACAGTGATATTTCTGCCAAATAAACATGCTAATTCAGAGAGAATACTTTCTGAATTAAATAATGGGATACTTATGGAGTTTTTCTTCAGAAATTACTCAGTTCTTTAGCAGGATTTTTTTCCTGAGCAAAACAGCTATTCAGCTATAACTTCTTGCTTCTCTACACTATTCTTCAACTGCCAAATATACGGTAACAAAAGCATTTCCCCAATTTTTCTTGTTATATCCATTAATTCATTTCTTTGCTCTGTTCATGATTAGTGCTTTTAATTGTAATGAAAAATTTAATAAAGAAGGACTGTTGGTTTATGCTAAGATTTCATAATTAAAATTAATCAAGTTTCATGATTTATCTAAAAAGAATAACTTGTTTTACAAATTAAAACAGAAAACTAATATACAGCTCTCCGTAATTTTTCTTCCTTCAAATATATTAGCTAACAAGTTATACCAGGAGAATTTCATGAAAGAAAATATAAAATTTGTTAATATATCACAGAATTATAAATGGCTTGCCCCTATCATTTCCAGTACATATGCAGGCAACAAATGTATCATGTTTTGGGGAAAGGCTGGCCATAATGCACATAATACATATTCTTTTTTACAGCATACTATATTGGCTTTAATTTGCATATTAAATCAATGCATCTGCTCTATCCATATGTAGCTATGTATATATTAATATACATATTCTATTTGGAAAAAAGGAAAAAAAAGATTGTTCTTCTACACATGCATAATCAGTAAAAAAAAATAGAGATAATGGGTGCAGCAATAATCTTATCCACTGAAGAAATTAGTGAAATTCATTGGGATTTGCTTGGGAAGACTGCTTAGAATTTATATGAACTTCAAACTTCTATTGGGAATCTGTCATTTCTGGAAAATAAGGTGGCTACTATTTATATATTAACTATATATTTTTAAATATATTTCACTGTATTCTTGTTCACTGAAAAATGCTTTGAACATCTGCATTGTCAGGATGCATGCATGAGCAGGTAAATGAATGTATTATGTCAATATAAAGTGTTAGAACTTTGGCAATAAATTTATAATTATGAATTAGGATAAAATGAAGATCTATTACCGGTTACTCTAATTATATTAATAAAATCACTGTTGACTGATGAAGACATGTAATATTTATGCTTGAGGGTTAAGAAAGGAAAACTTACTGAGGGTCAAAATATTTGAGCAATTACATTTTGGTTGAGATTTTTACCACAAAGATAAGTGTAATTTGTTTTCCAAATTCTACTTGGATAACTTTTGTCATTCTTGAACATGAATCAGCAATTCACTGTCATCTGAATTACTGACTTACTTGTTCACAATTATATTTTATCAAAGATAGCTATGAAGTAATATTATGCATTTTATATAGTTCAATGCAGGTAAACCATTTTCCAATTAAGTTAAATCAAAGTAGTTGCAGTAAGTTAATACTTCATTTCTCAATAACTAAAAATCACAGACAGATGTATAAACTATATGGGTTTATTTTTCAAAAGATTGATGGCCCCTAATATACCATACCAATCACATTTATTCTACTTGCACACTATACTTGTAAAAACTTGGTTAACACAAGGATTCTTGTTTTTGAATGATTCCAAGATGTTTTGTGCTTAGAGTAATCCTTCTAATCACAACATGGGATGTTAAGTTTGTATATCAGAGGTTTGGTTGTGAGATAGTACCAGATTGCATTTTTATTATAAAAACTATACAAAATAAAACATTTAACACCTTCAAAATTGTTGCCTCTTGATTTTGTTATTTAACTTATTAAACTTAGATACAGTGCTCTATCATATCTACTAACCAATATTCTATATTATCCATGACTTCTTTTTTGTATCCATATACATGTATCTGAAGTTTAGAAGTCCTTTAGTACAAGTCTATATAGAAATAATTGTTTATGGTTCCACATATTATAGCTTTTTTTTCTCCTGTGTTATATCTAGCTTTTACTCTGTCTTTAATGTCTTGATACCCTGCTCCCTAGCCCACATTGTCCAAAGGTTACTTGTGTAGCCAGAGTGTATTATGAATTGAAGTAATTCACTTTTTGCTACAGGTCACCTATCAAGTAAGATAAGCTCCTGGGATCTTCTGTGGGTACGTGTAGGCCTCTCCTGTCGGAACCCAGTTCCTGTTGGAACTGAAAGATGTCTTAGTATTCCTGGGCTCTTACAAGTTGCTAGCTTCTTAACTCTTCTGCTACATTTCCTGCCACTGATGTCCTGTTGTTTCACTGAAAATATTGTGGTGGCTAATATGACTGCTACTAAAGCCAAGCTTCCTGGTCACCTGAGACCTCTACTACCAGACTTTCCAAGGTGTCTACTTGCTAAATTTTTTCACCATCACATTTTCATGTCCTGCTTCTTCTAGTTCTCCATTGCCTGCTTCTATGGATTCTCTCCTATAATATCTCTAGGATTTCAGCATTTTTTCTTCCTTTTTATTTCTATGAATGGCTACTTGAGTCCTCAATCACAGGTAGAAAATCTTAAGTTCCAAGCTGGTAGGAAGCACAGATGAAGTTATTGCACTTGTTTCTCCAACTCACCCACTCCCTAGCATCAGTTGATAGCTCTCCTCTGTCAGCTTGCTTGCAGGAACTTCAACCTGCACTTCCCAGACTGCATTCATGTGATGCCCACTTAATGACCCATATGGTCTTGGGTTTATGATGTAACCACTGCCAGGATTGCTGTTGCTAAATGATGTGATCATATGACATGTTGCTTTACAATCACATTGCTTAGCAATGGAAATTCCAATCCCATTGTTGTCATAACCCGAGGACTATTTGTATGTTACAAAAAACTGACAGATTTTTTCCCCCACTCATTATCGCACATACCTTTTTATACTGTATAAAGAGACCATAAAGTAAGATATTTTTCTTTTTCACTTCCTTTGCAAGTGTAGTTAAGCTTTCACTTCCAGTGTTAGAAGATGTATTTTCTAAAGCGCCCATGTTTACCTGCAAAGGAAGGGCACATACAAATTATTGATTGTAAGAAATGTTTATATTTTCTGCAGATGCAAAGGGGAAAAATAATTGATTTCTATTTAACAGTTGACCAAATATTTTTCCCTTGAAATCTTATGTATATTTTCCTTGCAGTTGCTAACCAGAAAATAAACACAACAGATTAATCTATTTCTAAACAAGCATGCATAACTGAATCCCATATTTTATAAGTTCTTTAATATTTTGTCTGTCTGCATTTTAAACCATTGCTTTTTTATGGAATAAGAAATCAAATAAAATATCCAACAAAATGAAAAACTCTTCTAGAAGAGCAATAAATTAAAAAAACTAAATAACTTGTTGAATTAGTTTGGCTTCCTTTTTACAATATCTCTTACTTGTTACCAAAGTCACAACAATGCTGAAAAAATAAAGCAATAGTATTGCACTGGATAAATCAAATATTTTATAAGCTGAAGAACTTCCCAACCTACCAAGATGAGAACAACAGGGTACAAAACCAAAGCACCTGTGTTTTCAAGTTTGTCTACCAGCAGTGAGATTTCCTCCAAGCCATGCAGTTTATTCTAAAGAAAAAGGAAATAAGATTTATTTTGGAAACCTGTGATATATGGTGTTCCTTTTCTGTTAGAAATATGGGTATTTGCCATACGCTGAATCAGATAATGTATATACAGTAAGTTTAATTTTACCTACACTGAATTTAAGGTATGAACTTTACTATTAGGATTTAAATTTTTCTTTTTCCAACCAACTTTGGTACTCTTTTTTAACCATCCATGTTCTAATTATGTATGTGTGCGGTGGCTCAGTGGGTTAGGACACTGAGCTTGTCAATCAGATGGTCAGCAGTTTGGCGGGTCGAATCCCGAGTGCCGCGTAACAGAGTGAGCGCCTGTTACTCGTCCCAGCTTCTGCCAACCTAGCAGTTCGAAAGCATGTAAAAAATGCAAGTACAAAAATAGGGACCACTACGGTGGGAAGGTAACAGCATTCTGTGCACCTTTGGCATCTAGTCATGCCGGCCACATGACCACGGAGACGTCCTCGGACAAGCACTGGCTCTTCGGCTCTGAAACGGAGATGAGCACTGGCCCCTAGAGTTGGAAACGACTAGCACGCATGTGTGGGGGAACCTTTACCTTTACCTAACTATATTATAAATTACTGTCCTGTTTATAAATTATTATGCACTTGTCTTCCCATTCTCTGTGCCATTCAGAGCCACAGAATCAGAACACCTGGAAATAAACATAAAATGCAATCATCTTCCAAAGGTAATTTATATAGTCAAAAAATAAAAGATTTATATTAGAATTATCGGCCTCTATCAGATACCTCCCCTTCATGGATTACTGCCTTGTCGTGGCGAAGGGGCTTGCGTAATTCAGTGAAGCTATGAGCTATGCCATGCAGGGCAAACCCAAGACGGACAGGTCATAGCAGAGAGTTCTGACAAAACGTGATCCACTGGAGAAGGAAATGGCAACCCACTCCAGTATCTTTGCCATGAAAACCCTATGGACAGTACCAAAAGGCAAAACGATATGACGCTGGAAGATGAGCCCCTCAGGTCGGAAGGTGTCCAATATGCTACGGGGGAAGAGCAGAGGGCTAGTACTAGTGGCGCCAGAAAAAATGAAGCGACTGGGCCAAAGCCGAAAGGACACTCAGCTGTGGATGTATCTGGTGGTGAAAGGAAAGTCCGATGCTGTAAAGATTTTTTCTCCATAGGAACCTGGAATGTAAGATCCATGAATCAAGGCAAGCTGGACGTGGTCAAACAAGAGATGACAAGACTGAACACCGGCATCTTAGGAATCAGCGAACTAAAATGGACAAGAATGGGTGAATTTAATTCAGGTGCCCATCAGGTACCTCAGAAGAAATGGAGTAGCCTTCATAGTCAATAAAAAGTAGGAAAAGTAATACTGAGATACAATCCCCAAAATGACAAAATGATCTCAGTTCGAATCCAAGGCAAACCATTCAATATCACAGTAGTCCAAGTCTATGCTCCAACCACCCGTGCTGAAGAGGATGAAATTGACCGGTTATATGAAGCCCTACAGCACCTTATAGAACTAACACCAAAAAATGATGTCCTTATCATCATGGGGGATTGGAATGCTAAAGTAGAAAGCCAAAAGATAACTGGAATAACAGGCAAGTTTGGCCTTGCAGTACAAAATGAAGCAGGGCACAGGCTGATAGAATTTTGTCAAGAGAATACGATGGTCATAGCAAATACTCTTTTCCAGCAACCCAAGAGATGGCTCTACACATGGACATCACCAGACGGTCAACAAAGAAATCAGATTGACTATGTGCTCTGCAGCCAAAGATGGAGAAGTTCTATACAGTCAGTAAAAACAAGACAGTAGCTGACTGTGGCTCAGACCATGAGCTTCTCATTGCAAAGTTTAGGCTTAAACTGAAGAAAGTAGGGAAAAGCACTAGGCCACCCAGATATGAATTAAATCATATCCCTGTTGAATATACAGTAGAGGTGACAAATAGATTTAAGGAATTAGATCTGATAGACAGAGTGCCTGAAGAACTATGGAAAGAGGTTCGCAACATTGTACAAGAGGTAGCAACTAAAACCATCCCAAAGAAAAAGAAATGCAAGAAAGCAAAATGGCTGTCTGAGGAAGCTTTGCAAATAGCTGAGGAAAGGAGGGAAGCAAAACGTAAGGGAAAAAAAGAAAGATATGCCTAATTGAATGCAGAATAGAAGAATAAAGGACCAAAATGGCAGGGACCTAACAGAGGCAGAAGAGATTAAGAAGAGGTGGCAAAATTACACAGAAGAACTATACAAGAATGAGCTTAACGACCCTGATAACCACAATGAGGTGGTCACTGACCTCAAGCCAGACATCCTAGAATGTGAAGTGAAGTGGGCCTTAGAAAAGCTGAGCAACAACAAAGCTAGTGGAGGTGACAGTATTCCAGCTGAGCTATTCAAAATCTTAAAAGACAATGCAGTAAAAGTGCTACACTCAATTTGCCAGCAAATTTGGAAAACTCAACAGTGGCCACAGGATTGGAAAAGATCAGTTTACATTCCAATTCCAAAGAAAGGCAGTGCCAAAGAATGTTCAAACTATCGCACCATTGCACTCATTTCACATGCTAGTAAAGTTATGCTTAAAATCATACAAGCTAGACTCCAGCAGTATGTGGATCAAGAACTACCAGAAGTACAGGCAGGATTTCAAAGAGACAGAGGAACTAGAGATCAAATTGCCAACATATGCTGGATCATGGAGAAAGCTAGGGAGTTCCAGAAAAACATCTACTTCTGCTTCATTGACTATGCTAAAGCCTTTGATTGTGTGAATCACAACAAACTCTGGCAAGTTCTTAAAGAGATGGGAGTACCAGATCATCTTATTTGTCTCTTGAAAAATGTATATGCGGGTCAAGAAGCAATAGTGAGAACTGGACACGGAACCACTGATTGGTTCAAAATTGGGAAAGAGTCCGGCAAGGCTGTATACTGTCGCCCTGCCTATTTAACTTATATGCAGAGCACATCATGAGAAAGGCAGGGCTAGTTGAATCAAAAGTTGGAATTAAGATTTCTGGCAGAAATATCAACAACCTAAGATATGCAGATGATACCACTCTAATGGCAGAAAGTGAAGAAGAACTAAAGAGCCTCTTGTTGTAGGTGAAGAAGGAGAGTGCAAAAGTTGGCTTGAAACTTAACATTAAGAAAACCAAGATCATGGCATCCGGCCCTCTCAATTCCTGGCAAATAGATGGGGAAGAAATGGAGGTAGTGAGAGATTTTATTTTCCTGGGCTCCAAGATCACTGCAGATGGGGACTGTAGCCAAGAAATTAAAGGATGCTTGTTCCTGGAGAGGAAAGCCATGGCAAATCTAGACAGCACACTAAAAAGCAGAGACATCACCCTGTCAACAAAAGTGCGTATAGTCAAGGCTATGATCTTCCCAGTTGCAATGTATGGCTGTGAAAGCTGGACCATAAAAAAGGCTGAGTGCCAAAGAATTGAGGCCTTTGAACTATGGTGCTGGAGAAGACTCCTGCGAGTCCCTTGGACTGCAAGGTGATCAAACCCGTCAGTCCTAGAGGAGGATCAACCCTGACTGCTCTTTAGAAGAAGATCCTGAAGCTAAAACTCAAATAGTTTGGCCACCTATTGAGAAGGAAGGACTCACTGGAGAAGAGCCTAATACTGGGAAAGATTGAGGGCAATAGAAGAAGGGGACGACAGAGAATGAGGTGGCTGGATGGAGTCACTGAAGCAGTAGGTGTGAGCTTAAATGGACTCCAGAAGATGGTAGAGGACAGGAAGGCCTGGAGGAATATTGTCCATGGACTTGTGATAGGTCGGACACAACTTTGCAGCTAAAAACAACAACATGAGATACCTTCAGCATCATTAATACACCACCTACATAGGCTATAAAAGCCTTTTTGTGACCAAGTTGTTCAGCGTTATTTTAAAAGCTTCAGATAATTTGGATCATAATAAACTTGCCCAGGTAAGCAAAGTGCAAACTTATGTAAAAAACAAAAAACAAAAACCTAACGTTGCTAACAAATCTGATGTCTTCCCATATGTGACAAATTACTTATATCCTCTGAATCTGAAAGCACATATTTTGAAAACTTTATATCTAGTTGCATTGTGTGCAAAACATTATGAAATCAAAATACCAGTACATTTTTCCAGTGCACAATGACTGTCACTAGCGCAAAACAGATTTTCCAATCACTTTGAAAGTGTTTCAACTCATAATAGCCTTGTTTCAAGTTTGAAACAATTTCAGCTCAAAATATTTCCAGAATGATCAACACAGTTGATTTTACTCTAAAATGCATCAGATCAAATTTAAGTTATTTTTCACATATCTATGAATGTGACAATTTGGTGAACATATAGAATAAAGGTTAACCTTTATAACCTTTATTGACATTTTTTACTGTGAGCACAATGGCACACAGTAAAAATCAAATTTAGTTGCTTGCTCTTGAAGTGTACACATACATAACACACATTTAAACATACTATATATAACATATGTATACTATATACAATATACACCCTTACATATAAGTAACATATAAATATTAATCACTGTCCATCTTGAATACATAACAGAAAGAGGAAGCTTTGCAGTTCACAAGGTTTATACTGTATGGAACGAAACTGTGGCTGAATCTGAATGTTCTGCTTCGGATACCACAGAGCCTCTCCCAGAAGGTAACAAGGAAAACAAGTGTGAAGAGGATGTACAGTTCCAAACAATCTTACGGATTCTACTCAAGCAATGCTTAAGTGCTATTTAAGTAATACTATATGGCTAAAATACTGTTTTTAAAATTACATAAATTGTCTCCCCCCCATAAACTTTTATTTCTGTAATACTTACTTTTATACAAATAAAGTTGTAGCACTGTCCTAAGAAAATATCTTGTAGGTTGTCATTTTTATGAAGGGTGATTGCTACATTTTTAACATGCTGAAAATAAAAATAGAGATTACTTAATAAATTATTTAGTAATGAATTGCTAAAACTGCATGTTTCAAATGACATACCAATTATTTACTAAAGAATCCAGAGTATTATTTACATAATTTTTAAGTAATAATTAATACTTGATTATTCACAAAGGAGAAAGAAAAATAAAGTATCACCCTGCAGAAGAGAAAAAGCATTTTACAGACTGTTTTCTGGTCAACATTTATTTCTTTATTAAATAAATGTAAATAACCACCCAAAAGGAACATCTAATATTTCAAAAAACTTGTGATATTTTATGATAAAACCTAATACTGTAGAGGAGGTAATATATTAAGCATTGTTGAACACAAAGAGTTATTGACCAACAGCAACTTTTATATATTGTCTTTACCTGTTGCTGAGAATACTTACTTTCACATGATTCTTCATTTTTTCATTAAGGAGAAATCCCACTTGCACAGCATCTTCCTTTATGTCAGTAATAATGCAAACTTCTTGTGATATAGTATCTGGCAAAGACAATTAAAAAAAAGAACAAGAAGGGGGAAGAATTATTTTCTTCACTATTACCTCCTTTCCAGGATCCTTTAGTCTCACTCTATAAAATCACTGTGTATTTAGAAAACAGAAAGTTGTTGATGACAACCATTATTATTAATGACATTTTCAGCTTAAGATCTTGGCTAAACTTCTGAATTTTTATATGGGGAATATATTGTGGATTGTTCATGATAAATTGTACAAAGTTTCAGGAGTCAAAATGATATCAGTTCTGGGCACGATTATCTTGTCTTTCATCCATAAAATTGGTTGCTATTCCTGGATATTCATAAGACAGTTTTGTATTTCACTAAGTTCAATTGGTTACTGACTTTCATATTAAAAGATATTCTATAGGCTACTTTGTAGTGGACTTTTTTTTAAAAAAACTATTCTTTATATAATAAGGTATAAATGAGTTAAAAGGATACTTGTGTGCTTACAGTTGTAGATAAAAACAAAAGAGATTCAGAGGTTTTATTCAACACTTCTTTTGCAACAACTAAATTAAGAATATTATACTTATTCAACCATTCAACTACAATTTGTTTTTAAGTTTCTGTACACAAAAATTCCACTAGCTGCCCTATGACTCTTCTGAATTATGCTATGTGTGAAGAATAACTACTAATAAAAGGTTTTGCTACCTGCCACCCAAGAGTTTTAGCATTAAAATAAATATATGAATTTTTCTTTGATAGGTACTTTATTAATTAAGGTGCTATCTGCACCTCTGGATAATGTTCTTCTGGATTATCGAGTTAAAACACAGTAATTGGAACCAGGGAGAAATAGACCAACTACAGATAACATTAATGTAAACAGAGCATTTTTATTTTCATCATCATCATCATCATCATCAAAATGCTGACTAGGTGACAAGTCCAAGCAGGACATACAAAGTTATGTAGTGCCTGCTGGCAATTCCCCTGTGAACATAATAACTTGGTGCTTAATTTTAAAAAATGTAAGCTGAAACTGAAATTCAGGAGGTCATATCACCATAAGAATTTGATCAGAGTTCCAAAAATATTAATTCTTCATCTAATTTTAAATATATTTTAGGGACTACCTTAAAGGCAGACTGAAATCTTCAAGCTTACATGTTTCAACTAGAGGTTCAAAGATATAGTTACCCCGGGGCAAGAAATCCTTAAAGAGATTCTTTCAGGATGTTTTTATGCTATCCAGGTTCTAACTACTTTTATAAATGAGTCATCCTAACTGCAGGATGAGGTTTCCCTATTTTCAGACTAATAATATAAGAAGAAAAAGGGGAGACATGCGCCACATTGTCTGCACATCCAGCAAGTTGCTACCTGCTTTATTTCAAACACATTAAGACTTATTTTTATTAAATCAGTATTTATTATTTTACAATCTACATTTTAAAAGAAATAAAAAAACTAAAAAATGCATATTATGGGTTTTTTGTGTGCAATCTTTGCTGTTCTCTGAACTTGGTTGTTTGCTTGCAGATGTTTCATTACCCAACTACTCAAATCATCATATATAAAACTGTTTGTTTTTCTTACCTACATCAGTGTTCAGTTTAATAGAATGGAATGTATTTTTTATCAACAGTTTTATTCTGCCTACAGGAAAAAAACCTGAATTTTTCCTGAAGCATTTGAAAACTGTTAAATGCATTTGCATTGGTAGGATTACATTTGTAATACAAAGTATCAAATAGGGCTCAAATAATTAAACAGTGATATATTAATTTCGTTTAAATTATTTTAGGCCATATTTCTCCAGTTGACTTGATCAATTAATTTAAAGATCAATAGGATAAATTATAAACTATTATTTGAAACTCCTGTAAAAATATCTATGCAAGCGTTCTGTTTAGTATTTAGCTGTAATATTTATTTAACAAACATATATGGCCACCCATATACCAGTAGAAACCCTAGGCAATAATATATATAAAAAAACCATTTGAAATAAGCAAACAACCCCTCAATCACGTATGATATAACTTGCATCAATCCCTCACATCATGCTATTTATGGTGCATTTATAATTAAGACAAATTTATTTATTTTTATTTTTATTCCATTTATATCCCGCCCTTCTCCGAAGACTCAGGGCGGCTTAGAAGCTTAGCAGTAGCCTTCATTCTATGTATATGCCTGCTTATTAGGGCTTTCATACACCCTAATGATAAAGCAAATATCTACATGTAAATGGGGAATCCAGATGCACCTAACAACGGTGTTATTAAAAACTGCAGTGATTCATTTAACAACTGTGGCAATAAAGGCTGTAAAATGGGGCAAAACTCACTTAACAACTGTATCACTTAGCTACAGATAATTTGGCTTAATTATGGTCACAAGTCAAAAACTACTTGTTTCCAAATACACACAAATTAAATGGAAATATTAAAAACATAAATATAAGATAACTGGTAGATCATTTCCCCAGGAATGTACATTGAGAGAAGAAAAAACATCATTATTGTTTTAGAATAGTTTATTTATATAAATTAAATTCAGTCTTGGCATTTTTGGCTGATGTAACAACTTGTAAGTCTGAGCTTGTACAATTAATCATGGGTGGGCACAACAAGTCTGCACAATAAATGCAATGTTGTTTTGTAAAGTAGAATGTTAATATATCTTGTTTACAAAATTTTTATTTTATTTCAAAGTTAAAATACAAAATAAAGAAAACAGGAAGAAAAAAGAAGAAACAAATTAACACTGAATACTAATAAAAAGGGCAAAAAAATAATAAATGATGAATACATCATTCACACTGACATTAAACATAAATGTCCACCCTGGTTGAATGCTGAAAAATATATCAAAAATATATGATGTATTGTCCTCCCCTTAACATAAGAGGTCTACAAGTAATTATAAATTTCCCCATCTATATCTAATAAAAATACTATGTTAGATAAAACAATGTCCTTGATGTGAAAATCTATTTATCTATCAATCCAATTGATCCAGCATTTTTTCACTATATAAAGAAAGCAATCAACAGGAACCCCAAAAGTAAAAATAATTTTCAAAGACCTCTGTTAAATACGTTATTATATTTAACATGCAGAAAATCCACAAATGGCTGCCAATCTGTTACAAATTTATCTAATTCATTGTTTCTAATCAATATAGTTAATTTTGCCATCTCTGCCAGTTCAGTCAATTTTATTCATGTATCTGAATAAACACAAATACAATGTGGCTTAGGTTTAATGAACTAGACAATTTGCCAACAGAGGTTGTAAAGCAAAATATCTGATGATCACCGGGTTATTCTAATGTAGAAACAAGGAAGATATATGCCTTCAAACGCTGCTGAACCCTCAGATACTGTAGCCAATGGTAACCTAATGGGTTATGCTAGGAGTTATAATTCAACAGTATTTGAAGGGTCAAAGTTGCTTTGTTCTATTCAAATGAAAGATGATCATATTGTATTTAGAAAATACTCCTAAGTGTACAGTAGCTTACTTTTATAAAAAATTGCAAAAATAAACTTTTATACCAGTCTGCTTTTATCTTTCTCTAAACTTAACCCTCTTTTGAAATGGGGAAATACAGATAATAATAATAATGCAGAAATAATGAAAAGAAAAACCTACAATGCTGTCTTGTTCAAAAACTCAAAAAGGGCACCTCTGCGTATGACAGCAATATATTTGCTATTTGGAATAAAAATAATTGTAATAGCATTTCTGCTCTTCACAAAGGCAGTACATATACGTATACATATACATATTCATCATATCACTCATCAGCTATTCACACTCACTGACCATTTCCTCCTAATTTAACATATTAAGCAAAATTTACATTCTACAACAGCAACCCTAGTGATTAGTATATTTTCAGACTTGCCAAGTATAATTATAGAAATATTTTATTCTAATTACTGTTCTTTTTTATATATAGGAGCTTTTCCCATTATTTGTAAAGAAGTCTCAGGTAGAAGGAACGGCAAGGTAACCAAAACAATTGAGGACTGTGTCCACAGCCTAGAACAGACATGTCAAACACAAGGCCCGGGGGCCGGATCCAGCCCGCGAAGTGGTTTCATGTGGCCCGTGAAGCCATCCTGGAAACAGTGAGGGAATGGCCCCCACTGCCTTGGCCCTGGCCCAGAGACCCTCCTTCTGCCAGAGACCCTCAGATCTGTCCCACTCCTGCCTGGGCCCCCATAGGCACCCTTGATGCGAATGATGTAGAGCTGGCCATGCCCACCCAGTAGGCCATACGCACTCTAGCCACGCCCACCCAGGCCACGCCCACCCAGCCCCCTGATGGCAACGGCAATGCTGATGCGGCCCTCAGTGAAATTGAGTTTGACACCCCTGGCCTAGAAGATAATACATAAATTGCAGGAACAAGAAAAAACACATACCTTTGATTAAACAATCAGCTGCAAAAAGATCCCACTTGTAAGTTACCTAAAGGATAAATAAGATTTGATTTTCTAGAGCAATCAATATATTAATCTATAATAGCGAACAGAACAGTATCCAAAAGCAGCTGTTTATATATAAGCACCTCTAAGTATTTCTTAATTTCTTAATCTTATTTTTCTAAAAGATTTGAGATAGATTTTACAGCATTTAAACTCTACTAAGCATTAATTTTGACATCTTGCAAAGAAGTATTTCATTTAACAATACTATTATAATTTACAATTAATAAAATAGTTATAATTCATTCAATAACAACTCTATACCTGAAAATTATAATCTTAATGTGCACAATATCATCAAATAAAATATCTTTATTATGTTTATGTAGTAAAAAAGAGGGTAATTTAATAAAGCAATTCATTATTGTATTTATTGTAAAAACAGTAAAGACAGTAAAACAAGATATCTGTTTGTGAAACTGCATTACTTGATGGAAAAGTATCTGACATCTGGTAAATGACTTAACATCTCTTAAAAAGTAACAAATCTAGCATTTATTTGTATGATTTCAAATTTAGAGACAATTTCAAATTTAGAGAGATCATAATATGTCTTATGACATCAGAAAAAGGACACCATAAAAGAGACATAATTAAAAGCAATATTAAAACAAAGTGAAGAGTGAAGGACAGAATAAAACAGTTTAAAAGGCAAGCTAAAAGGTGGAAGGAATGCCCTATATAGGTACGATGCCAATAAAATTTGGTTGCTATCTGACAACAGCAGAGGTAGCAGGCCAATACTGTCAAATACGATTCTGAATCCTCAGATTAGAATCCAGGAACAGACCTAGGTCTTAATACTTGACACATTAACTTCAAGCGTCAAGACTGCATTATAGGGTGAATTTTGGGGTAATGAACAAAATCCTAGGAAATTCAACTGAATTTATGAGATCTTAAGTTTATATATGAGGCAAGATGTATCCTTATAATCCAAGTTTAATTACTTTTGGAATGTAAATTGCCTAAGCAATTGGGTTATTCCTGGTAGGTTCATTTGGGCAGCTGAAGTGGCATAATTTGCCTATGCAAATTGTGCAAGAGAGTACCCGCTATGTTTGATATTACCAGAATATTCTCCACTCTTCTCTATGCTTTCTCTTTCAAGATGTTTAAATGTTACTATTGATTTCACTATTGATTTTATTAACTATAACCACAAGTATTATTTATTAAAGTATTTAGTAATACAACCACAAGCATTATTAAACAATATAATTAATTTATTAAATTTAATTCAATGACTAGATGTTTTTATTATAATTAGTGCAGTTAACACCTAGCCATTAACATCCTGTAAAAAATTCCATATCATGAGAAAAGGTTTCACTATTAATAAGTAGCAATAGCAATGCTCTTACCTTCCATAGATCAGGAGATCCTTCAATAAGCTTAGCATTTATTTTGCTATATTTTTGAGCTAGATGCAAACATTCTGTTCCATAATCCAGATCATAGTCACTACACTGTGGAAAACAAAAAGAACAAATTATAGAATATTTTAAAAATAAAATATGGCATTTGATCTTCAATGGATATACAGAATGTCAAGCAAATAGATTGTATTGCTCTATGTTTGGTTAATCCTTTAGAAATGTTGCTACAAATACAATACCTCACACACAGCCGGAAAAGAGGTAAACTCTGTAGTATTTCAAATATTTTTATATTCATACAGCATAATTATTGTGATATTGATAACAATTTTAATGTTGAGCTATCACTTTGGAATCCAATCTCTTTTTGCTCCACAATTATCATTGTGCTTCAGTTAAATATTTACTGTGTGTTTATGTGTGGGGGTGTGGGGGTGGGTGTAATGTCATGGAATGAGATATCCTCCAGGGAGGCAACTCCTCTGCTCTGTCCACCTAGGAGATGATTGAAGTTTGCAACCAGGAGCAAAGTGGTCACATGTACAACCACACTGTTCAAAGAGAAAGATTCCAGTTCCAATTGTGGTTGTAAATTGAGGATTTACCTTTAGTCTCTGTTCATACCCGATATACTAGCAGTATTGTATCAAGATTGCAAATTGGCATCATGTTAGACGTAAATAAATCACAATACTAAGATAAAGAATTTAAGGCAACCCCCAAAAAAACTAGTAAAGTACCAAAATGTATGATAAGGATAAATATGCATCTAGATTATGGAATTTACTCAGAAGCAAATTAGAATCTCATATCTCTTATTAAGTTACAGCAAGTATTTATGTAATAGAAATCATGGAAGGAATCAAAGCAGGGTGATGCTGGAATCTATGTCTGTATCAAATAAAGATTTATTGAAAATATCAAAGGATCCTGCACTAAGAAGAAGTAGATACTGGCATTTAGTCTTTTCACAATGCAGTTTCTATTGCTTGATTGCTTTTATAGCAAAGAAAACATACTGTACTGTGTGTGTCTGTGTCTGTGTAGCGATACACATATACATGATCTAGTGACCTAGTTATGAAAAATGCTGTACTCTTCATTTTGCAGCTTTTAAATAATCCAATTAACTTGTTAATTTAAAGCAATGAAGGAATTCAAATAGGTTTGATTAAATAATCAGTAATCATTAACTGATATAACATTAAATGGTACTGCTCTCTCTTTTGCAATATTTGTATGCTGCCTATATGGCAACATTTAAAAATTATATAAACCTTAAATGAATGTTTTAGACAAGTTATTTTAAAAAGGCTCGCAGATGTTCTGCAGAAGCTAAAGAAATTCTTGCAAGATGATAAGCAAATTATAAAACTAAGATTATCTGTTAGTGAAATGATGAATTTTTTCCTTCTCAGTATTTTGTAGCCGTTTAAAAATAGCCCAGTCCATGCACTTATTATACAACAGCAAATTTTATAACGAATCAGTGTGCCAAAGAGATAACCAACATAGAATTATCTAAAACATTCAGGTTCACTCAGACTCCCAATCCTGATTCAGATTTAATGTTTTAACAAATTCAAATATGACTGAAGTCTCATACAAATCATTAATCAAAACTGAACAGAACTTGTTTAAACTCTTCCTTTCTGGTAATACAGTGGGGAATGCAGAATGTGTGCTCAGATCTCATTAATGTTCTTGTGGAATGTTAGTATCAATAAAATTGCCATGAAGCAATAAAATTGAAAGGAGATTATTTTTTAAATTTTTATTCATTCATTTGTAAAAGCCAAATTGCTTGGGCTTTTTTATTCTTCTACTTCTCTTTACAGACAAAGATTATGTTGAAGTCTCAAGTTTATTGAAATACAAAGAACATATAGTTAAGAGAGACAAACCTAGAATCATAAAGCCTTTGTCTATTCTTTTTTAGGGATAATTATGTCTTTAGGAGTTGAGATAAGCAGAAAAAGGAATCCCTTTCATTTGTCTCTCTGCTTTTCTCTTTCTCATCTGTTTTACATTCAAGTGATACATCTTTTAATGAATTTAAAACTGTAGTACTGAAAAAAGTGACTTTTTCACAAGGTCACGTGATTCAAATTTGGATATTTGGCAACTGGTTCATATTTATGACAGTTGCACTGCCTTGTGTTCAGGTGATTATCTTTTGCAATCTTCTGACAAGCAAAATCAATGAGAAAGCCAGATTCACTTAGCAACCATGTTACTAATTTAATAACTGCAGTGATTCACTTAACAACTATGACAAGAAAAGTCGGAAAATGGGGAAAAATTCACTTAACAAATGTCTCGCTTAGCAAGACATTTTGGGATCAATTGCGGTAGTAAGACAAGGACTACCTGTACTGCTTAATACATTCTTGTGTTACATATTTTCTCAAATGAAAATTGTAGATAGGTTATACTTGAAATGGAATCTTTAAAAATCTTTACAATAATCATTAGAGTGATGATCCCTTGTTTAGCATAAACATGCCAATAAAATATCTTCCCTACTATTTTCAAATTAGTGTAATGCCATAGGTCACAGGTCGGCAACCTGCGGCTCCGGAGCCGCATGCGGCTCTTTGAGCCGTCTCTTGCGGCTCCCAGCCGCCCGGTGCGCACGCACCTCTTCCAACGGGCAGTGGTGCGCGCGCACCTCTCCAAATGGAGAGTGGCACCGCCCATTTGGAGAGGTGCACGCACACCTCCCCGAATGGGCGGAGGTGCGCGCGCACCTCCCCAAACCTTTGGAGAGGTGTGCGCGTACCTCCGCGCGAATGGGCAGCGGTGCCGCTCTTTGAGGAAGCTGCCGCGGCCCGTCTGTGAAGCTGCTGAAAGTGGCAGCTTAGCAGACGGGCCGCGGCAGCTTCCTCAAAGAGCGGCGCCCCTGCCCATTCCGAGAGGTGCGCGCGCACCTCTCCGAACGACCGGAGTTGCGCGCGCACCTCCCCAAACCTTTGGGGAGGTGCGCGCGTACCTCCGCGCGAACGGGCAGCGGTGCCGCTCTTTGAGGAAGCTGCAGCTTAGCAGACGGGCCGCGGCAGCTTCCTCAAAGAGCGGCGCCCCTGCCCATTCCGAGAGGTGCGCGCGCACCTCTCCGAACGACCGGAGTTGCGCGCGCACCTCCCCAAACCTTTGGGGAGGTGTGCGCGTACCTCCGCGCGAACGGGCAGCGGTGCCGCTCTTTGAGGAAGCTGCAACTTAGCAGACGGGCCGCGGCAGCTTCCTCAAAGAGCGGCGCCCCTGCCCATTCCGAGAGGTGCGCGCACACCTCTCCGAACGACCGGAGTTGCGCGCGCACCTCCCCAAACCTTTGGGGAGGTGCGCGCGTACCTCCGCGCGAACGGGCAGCGGTGCCGCTCTTTGAGGAAGCTGCCGCTTTCGGCACCTTCCTCAAAGAGCGGCGCCGCTGCCCCTTCGCACGGAGGTACGCGCGCACCTCCCCAAAGGTTTGGGGAGGTGCGCGCGCAACTCCGGTCGTTCGGAGAGGTGCGCGCGCACCTCTCGGAATGGGCAGGGGCGCCGCTCTTTGAGGAAGCTGCCGCGGCCCGTCTGCTAAGCTGCCGCTTTCGGCAGCTTCACAGACGGGCCGCGGCAGCTTCCTCAAAGAGCGGCACCGCTGCCCATTCGCGCGGAGATACGCGCGCACCTCCGGTCGTTCGGAGAGGTGCGCGCGCACCTCTCGGAATGGGCAGGGGCGCCGCTCTTTGAGGAAGCTGCCACGGCCCATCTGCAAAGCTGCCGAAAGCGGCAGCTTTGCAGACGGGCCGTCGCCGTCGTGCAACCGGGAACCGGTTCCATCTCATTTTTAAAAAAAATGGCAGCCGCGTGCGTCCGCGCATGCGCAAAAAACCTTTTTGCGCATGCGCGTGCATGGACACACGCACGCGGCTCCCTCTTTTTTTAATTTGTGATGGAACCGGTTCCCAGTGGCTCTTTTTCTTTTTTAGGTTGCCGACCCCTGCCATAGGTCAATATCTCTTGTGATTCAGAATCAAATAACTATTTTCCTATTTTTTAAAAAACAAGCCTTGAAGCTTTTAGATACAGATCTGCTTAGTGTACCTAGACTACAAAACTTGTCAAGATTTCAAATGGTAATGATAATGATAGAGTAGGAAGGGACCTTGGAGGTCTTCTACTCCAACCCCCTGCTCTGGCAGGAAACGCTATACCATTTCCGATAAATGGTTACCCAGTCTCTTCTTAAAAAACATCTAGTGTTGGAGCATTCACCACTTTTGAAGGCAGGTTGTTCCAATGACTAATTGTTCTAACTGTCAGAAGTTTCTCCTTAGTTCTAGGTTGCTTCTCTCTTTGGTCAGTTTCCATCCATTGCTTCTTGTCCTGCCTTCAGGGGCTTTGGAGAATAGCTTGACTTTCTCTTCTTTGTGGCAGCCCCTGAGATATTGGAACACTGCTATCCTTCACCTCTAGAGTAAGTCTATTCTTCAAAAGGGGCCAAAGAGAAGAATACTCATAAAAATATTGTTCCAATATATATATAATGTTAAAATAAAACCTCATGAAAATGAGATAGCTAATCTACCATTATTTTAACATAACTTCAATTTCGCTGATATTCAAATGAGTTTTAGCTTGCCATAAAAACTTTTTCATTAACTTATCCATTTAATGTAGCTAATAGAAGGTAACTCTAGAATCTCCTTTAAAATATACAATTAACTCAGTATAATGTTCATTTAAAAACAATACTTAACTTTTTGCAGGTGCATGAACTAAATCAAAATCTTTCTATAACTAAAGCATTTGTAAACAAATATGGATAAATCATAATTTATCCATGGTGTTTCAATTTAGTAGCTTGCCTTGAAAGCTGTAAAATATGATCTCTAGTACTAGACTTTACAAATTAAAAATTATAAGGAAGATTCTCTGTGAGGGATTCCCTCTTGCTCTTAATCTGTAAGCATTCTCTATCTTACTTTAAAATCAATTGGCAATAAGAAGCATTCCTGAAGGCATCCTTCTGTGCAATTCAATAAAGGTTTCCACTACTCATCATTCAATGATAGGTTAATTATTTTTTAATTATTTCTACTAAGTTGCCCCATACTTTAACTAGTTCTGATTGTAATTTTGTAATTATTTTTATCATGAAATTGATCATTTGTCTCAGGTCTTAATTTTAGAGAAATAGCAATGTCTTCAACCCTTCCATAATTTTAAGATCTCTACAGATTCCAGATACGCCAGTTATCAAACTTGTAAATTCAATATCAATTTGTGTAGGAATGGGTTGGAATTTCATTAGTAATTCAAAGTTTGAGATAGTGATAGATCTGGAAATAATACAGTTCTATTCAGTCCATTAGAGAAGGAGCCGTCATTCCTTCTTGTTTCTGTGGCATATCAAAACACTGTATAAGTTACTCCAGTTTTTTCTTCAGTTTTTGAAATTGAGCTCTTGACTTGAGCTGAGTGAGGAAGATCTATGGTATTTACTTTATGAGACATATTGTTAAAATAATGTTATATTCACTAAGACAAATTTAAAAAGGTCAGGCACAAATCATTCACCATTATAAGCAATTTACATCTATAGGTTTGTACAGGATAGAAAGGCTATCATTCATTCATTCATTCATTCATTCATTCATTTATTATTTATTTATAATTATTTTTCTATACCGCCCTACTCCCGAAGGACTCAGGGTGGTTTACAGGGCAATATTTAAAAGACAATATAAAATTAAGATAAAAAATAGAATTAAAAAGAATTAAATTAATTAATAGCCCAACAATAAAACAATGTTAAAAAACTTGAAACTAAAAACCCCCTCAGACCAGGCCAGTTAGATCGAAAAGCCAGGTTTTCAGGTCCCGGCAAAATGAGCGCAGGTCGGGGGCAGTCTGGAGTTCCACAGGTAAATCATTCCAAAGGGCAGGCGTACCCACAGAGAATGCCCTCCCTCTGGGGATCACCCGCCGGCATTCCCTGACCAGCGGCACCCTAAGGAGGCCCTCCCTATGGGAGCGCACAGGACGATGGGAAGTTGATGCTGGCAGCAGGTGCTCCCTAAAATAATCCGGGCCCATGCCATTTAGGGCTTTATAGGTCATCACCAGCACCTTGAATCTCACCCGGAGGGATACTGGAAGCCAATGCAGCTTGCGTAGAAGAGGTGTTACACGGGAGTATCGGGAGACTCCCATCACAACTCGCAATCATAATGTATGCAATCATTAAAACCAGGTCTGTAAAAACCAGGATTCCTCTGTCTCTCTCAGCCAAAAGAGGGTTGTGGAGCAGAAAAACAGGGCAGAAAGTGGATTGAAGGAAATCTTCCATGGGAAACAAGCAGAATTAATTGGAACTGCAAATTTGCCAATGTCATTTCTAGTTCCATCCCCACTGATTTCATTCATTCTAAATTGTAGCATTGGAAGGTAGGTTAAGAGATAAAATGACACTTCCAGAGAAAAACTTCATCCTCGAGCTATCTCAGTTACAGATGGATAATGAGATACAGTTGGTAACAGGTAGACATATCTTTGGGAAGTAATAGCCTGCTATCATAGCAGGGGAACAAGGCTGTGAGGATCTATCAAGCATTAACTCACAAGCTAAATGCCTAGCGAAGGGGGGGGGGAACACTACAGAATAGATTTGAGGTGAGGAAAGGTGAGCTAAGATGTCTTCAGATGAATGGAGACAGTAATTACGTTAAGACTGGAAGTAGACCAGTCCCACAGAATCTGTTTAGATAAAAAGGGTACAGGATATTGTCCACTTGTTGTCTAGATGGCTGCTCTTTGAAAAGAGATTGCAGGACAGCATGTTTGAGTGATATTAATCATCACACTCTCAAACATGGCAGAGCCTTTTAAAGCTCACTGAGTTCGCTAACTCACTTTCCAGTCACTTTCAAAAATTATCTTAGAGATCTTCCACAAGAATGAAATGTTACCTGGTGAGTTTAGCTTCATATATGTATAAAAGAAAAATGATTTATGTCCTGCCTTTATTATTTTATAAATAGCTCAAGGTGGTGAAGATACCTAATATTCCTTCCTCCTTCTATTTTCCTCACAACAACCAGAGCCCTATGAGATAAGTTGGGTGAAGAGACTACTGGCTTATCAAGCCCTATGAACCAAAAAAACATGTAGAATTACTATTGAACAGTCTCTTTTATTGTTCCTCATCTATAGACATAAATCTTGCCAAACTAAATCAACTATTTTTATCACTATAGAGAGGAGCCTTAACTTTCTCCCAAACTACATAAGGTTTGCTACTTCTTTACACTCCAGAATACAGCCTCTTCTCCCTGAAAATCCAGACTACATTCCACCAAAAACCCAAAGTCACACAGTTGGTTTCAGAGGACTTAAGTATAAATCACTTATTCCTATCAAAGATGAACAGAGATTGAATCAGGAAATTGATTTAAGAAGCCTGCTAAGACTTGCAATGATCTTTTTAGAAGTGACAAGGAAAAGTATAGGATTATAGGTACAAAAAAATCTGTTAAAAATTCTGAAAGATTTTCCCTTTGAAACAAAGATGAGTGGTAAACTACCAATGAAACTTCTTTTTGAAAAAGTTGCAGAATATATTTAAAAATATATCTTAAAAAATCAGAAAAGATTTATAAGATTGGCTTGTATGACAAGTGTTGAAAAAACAATATAGTTATATTTGCTTGCCTTTTTTGGCATTTTTCTGATAAAAAATATTTGACATAGAATTTTTATTTTGTGTTCCTTACATAAGAAAGGAGAGCTTCCCTAAAACAGCCAAAATCATTATATATTTTTATTTTTATTTTCTTTTTTAATACTTAAGCATTTAATACTAAACAACTAATTCAGTTGTTCTTACTATTATACTGAGGGCAAAAACCAGAATATTTACCTGAAGATATGCTTGATGAATTTTATCAAATAAGAAAGCCTGAGGCATTTCACTTGCTCTGTACTTGGCACGATCTAGTGAATGGTCTAAACATCCATCTGTGGTGGAAGCAATAACCGTGGAAACAAGAGGACGGATTGCTCCTGCTGCCTAGAATACAAAAATAAATGTCAGCCTTAAAACAAGTCAAAACAAATTAAAGAATTTAATCTTTATTTACATTAACCTAATATAGACACAGATTAATTTCCTGTGAATAAACTGCATAACAGAATTAATTAAACAAAATGTTCATATATCAGGTTCATGCATGATCAACTAATTGCACTATATAACAAAATTAATTATTCAGTGATACACAAATGATTAATCTAAACTCTTAATTTTCTAAATGGAAAATTCATTTATCATCACTTGATAATGAAGCTGATCAGCAAATTGACATAGTTTATTAATCTGGTTCTATCATATTGATTGAATTCTGTTATGAATATATGGCAAAGTTTCTTTGAATTTGTATTTCTGAAAAATACTGAAAATTAGCCAGATGACTATACCTTCAAATGGAATCAGATTAACAATCAAATGTGAATCAACCTATTCCAAAAATAACATGTTCCGGTGATCATTGTGAAACAGTTTACTTACACCAACAACCTTTAATTGTCTATATCAGTGATGGCAAACCTTTTAGAGACCGAGTGCCCAAACTGCAACCCAAAATCCACTTATTTATTGCTGGGTGCTGTGTGGCCCACTGGTTGGGCGTGGCTGTGGTGGTCATGGCAGACTGGGTGGGTATGGCCAAGGTGGGCATGGTCACCTCGATGTTGCTCAGGGAGTGACGCCTGTGGGGGCCAGGCAGGGTTGGGGGAGGTCCAGGAGGTCTCTGGCAGGAGGGGTGGTGGGCAGGAGGCTCATCCTGCGGGGTGAGGCGAGGCGAGGCAAGGCAGGGCAGGGTGCCATTATCACAGGGCAAGGCGAGGCAGGGGCAGCTGCTGCCTGACACCATCGGCCCCCATACACAGAGGCCAGTGAGCATATGCCGGCTTCTTGACCGGCGCACTCTGGTGCTTCATAGCCCACCACCAGCAGTTCAGACAAGCCACCTCTGAGCTGGACAGCTGGCCAACAGCTGAGGAGACAATGCAGTGGGTCATGCCTGGGAAAAGGACAGCATGCGAGGCCAGGAGGAATGGGATGGGGGAAGGGAAACCAGCCGTGCCAGGATGCATCTGGCCACATGGAACCTCAGACAGCTGATTGAAGAGGGACGGCTGCCATCTCCAGGGCATGGCACGTGTACCCACAAAGAGGGCTCTGAGTGCCGCCTCTGGCACGCATACCATAGGTTCACCACCACTGGTCTATACATTTCATTTCTGGTTAATTGTTTTCATATAACTTTGATTTAACAGTTGTTTATAGGGGTACCTTAGCATTAGATAAGCTTAACTTATTTAAAGGATAGTGCTTGAAACATTTATACACTTTCATTACTTGTTTTTAAATGACAAGCGTCTGTATATATATTTGGACAAGTTCCATACGTGTTCTAAACATGACAGTTTCTAGACATAAAACATGTAACACAAGGTGCTAAAACATAACAGGTGAACAGACCTTTATTTATAATTCCACTGAATACACAAATTCTGTCACCAGGATACACTTATATTCTATGCTAAGCATTAATGAAAATGGCAAATGAATTTCTAAAATAGATTAATATAAATAATAAACATTTATTTATCATTTTTATAACAGCAATAGCAATAGCACTTAGACTTATATACCGCTTCACAGTGCTTTAGCCCTGTCTAAGTGGTTTACAGAGTCAGCCTGTTGCCCCCAACAATCTGGTTCCTCATTTTTCCTGACCTCAGAAAGATGGAAGGCTGAGTCAACTTTGAGCCTGGTGAGATTCAAAATGCCAAACTGCTGACAGCCGGCAGTACTGCATTCTAACCACTGCGCCACCACGGCTCCTCCATAGGTGTATGTCATGTATGTGTTTCACTTTGAGAGTGGGCAACTAATTTTCATTTTTGATATGTGCCATTGTGCCCACAGTAAAAAATGACAATAAAGATTATCTTATCTTATATAAAGTAAAGCATATCTTGAAAATTAATCTTTGAAGGTGCAATCTAAAATTAATTTTAGCAGTAATTAATAAATTTTTAGATTTTTTTAGATTTTATTAGATTTATATACCGCCCTTTCCCGAAGGACTCAGGGCGGTTTATACAGGGCATTTTAAAATCACATCAATATAAAATACAAAGTTAAAAGAGAATTAAAAGATTAAATTATCCCTGAAAATAAAACCCCAGTTAAAATTCTCAGCCTGGGTCAGAGAGCTCAAAGAGCCAAGTCTTCAGGTCCCGGCGGAATGAGCGTAGGTCAGGGGCAGTCCTGAGCTCCACGGGCAGCTGGTTCCAGAGGGCAGGAGCACCCACAGAAAAGGCCCTCTCCCTGGGTGTTATCCGCTGGCAATCTTTTACCGGCGGCACCCTGAGAAGACCCTATTTGGACAAGATAATTTTCTAGAGTAAAATATTTCAACCATGGTTTCTTTGTTTGGCTTAGGAAGCTAAATAAGACCATCACATGGGCAATGGCTACTGAACTGATAGTAAACCCTACTTCTTCCATTTCACTCCCTGCTTCCCCACCTGCCCATCTTTTATTCTCATTGCTTTTTCATAGTTTATACTATTGTTCCATTACTTTGCTACTGTTATGCTTACGCTTTTTTTTAATTTCTAATTTTTACTGTTGTAAATCATCTAGAGTATTCCCACAGTGAGATAGGTGGCAAATAGATGTAATAAATAAATAAAAATAAAACAAAACATAAAATCACAGACATTTAAAGCACCTGAAGTTGGAAAAGCTTATCCTTAAGCAGATAAAATGTTATCAACCACTCCAGCAAACCCTTCTGGCAAAGCTATATTTTGCTTAGTACTTTCCATATGTTTAGGGCTGCAACTTTCAAATAATTAAAACGTAACAGTCAATTTCATCCTGAATAAGGCAATTTTCAAGTTACCGTATATACTTGAGTATAAGCCGACTCGAGTATAAGCCGAGACCCCCAATTTCACCCCCCAAAACTGGAAAAAGTTATTGACTCGAGTATAAGCCGATCCGCCGTTCTGCAAGCCTCCGCCGCTGGCGGAGGCTGGATCCGCGCTCTGCAAGCCTCTGCCGCCAGCAGAGGCTCGATCCGCCATTTTGCAAGCCTGAATACACAGGAATACCCTGTGTGGCCGCGGCTCTCGGGGAAGCCCTGGCTGTCCGCTTCCTCGCTCCACGCTGCCATTCGGGGCCCGCGCATTCCCCGGGCAAATCGCGGCGCCCAGCAGGCGAGGAAACACGCCCGCTCCAGTCGTCCCCCCTTCCCTCAGGAGACGCAAAGCAAGTGACCGCCCGGAGCTTACCGAGGACTTGCGCGCGGCCGAGGCTTCGGTGCTTCCAGGATCGCACGCACCTCTCCCAAGCCGCCGTCCGGAGACCTTCCCAAACTTCGGCAGGTCTCCGGACGGCGGTGGCTTGGGAGAGGTGCGTGCAATCCCGGAAGCACCAAAGCCTCGGCCGCGCACAAGTCCTCGGTAAGTTTTTTTGTTGACTGGAGTATAAGCCGAAGTGGAATTTTTCAGCCCAAAAAGTGGGCTGAAAAATTCGGCTTATACTCAAGTATATACGGTATTTTAAAAATCCTCCAATTACAGGAAATTGTACTTAGTAATAAGACTCAACTTTGAGAAAAAGCTTTTTCCTGTATCTAAAATTCAGCTCTATTTTTACAAACATAAATAAAAAGTTAACATCTGTGTGGGTTTTTTAAATATATTAAAACTATGTAACAATTTTCAAATTTGTATCATCAATTGTCCATTTCATCAAATTAAATATTAACACTTCTAAAAATAATATTCATATTAAGCTGGCTTTCAACCATAACACAAAGATCAAAAGCAAGAGGGAAAAATCGTCTGCCTTTGTTGGAAAGGTTTTAATTTACCAATATTTGTTCAGATTCCTTATTTATCCAATTCTGCCCACTATTTGTCCCTCTTATTGATAGAACTCTGTCAAGTGGAACTAGTGTTAGGGTCACAAAAACTTGCTCCAGCCTATTTTCAGGGCTGCATATGCAGAATAATTTCTTACTTTGCCCAGTATGTATATGATTTAACTTAGAGGTGCTGTAAATGTTTCTATAGCTGTATAAATCAATATGATTAATTCCTTTTTATCCTAACAAATATTTTTACATATTACTATACTGTGAATATTTACATAACTGGAAGAACTTATATTTGACAGCATTCATAACCACGTTACAAATTCTACATTCAAGCAGAATTAACTGTGTACTTATTTTTCCAACAAGTAGGAGCATGTACTTCTGTTCAGACATCCATACTCTCACCAATTATACTTATATCTAATAGTCAACATGCTTTACCCATAACTGTAATTACCTCTTCTGTTAGCAAAATTATCTTAAAGAATTACCTCTTTTACATTTCTAGAAATGCCACATTAAAAAAAACCCAATCACAATTATGTAATTTAAATGTTTCAGTTATTTTTCAGAAAGTGCATGTTTTGTATAATGAACATTAAATTGACACTGGATTTATATCACTTCTTTGGCATTAAATTGGCATGTAATTATTTTAATTTCCAACAAAACTGAAAATTAATTTGTAACAACTAGAGAACCAATATTTATGTATTGTCATATTACTAATCAGTAAATCCTTGGTTAATTCATTGGCATCAGACCCATATTTATTTTGGACACTTTTTGTATAGCTACTTGCTTTTAACTTCTAGTATTACTGTGGGCATATGTTTTCAGTGACCATTGTCTCAATGCAATGAAAAGAACAAATACCATGAACAATTATGTGAGCATTTTATTGCTAATAATTAGATATACAGTAAGTAATTTGAAAGGAAAAAAAATTCCTATTTTTACCTGATTTTATGTACACATCTCCCCAGTTGCCTTTTCCCTAAAGAGTCCCAAATTTCTAGGCTTTTTTCTTATAAGGAAATAACCTCTATTTTTTAACAACTAAAGTTCAGAGTGAGACAGAAACAAATTAGCAGGAAACATTAATTTGGCTTAGATCCAGATCTTTTTGTATTTTAGGTAGACCTGTGCAAATCTATTTAATCTGTTTCCGTTTATTCTAGGCTGTCTGTTGGATTTATTTTAGGAATAACTAGATCTGCATCTAAATCATTATCTGGAAAGATGCAGCAACCACACACAATAATATCCAGATAACTTTCCCACAGTATAGTTCTTAAAAAACAGGATATTCTGAATAGATATTCAATAAAATACATAGTCTGTGCTGTAAACTGGTTTGTTAGTTACATTTATTAAGCTTCTTTAAAAGGTTTCCATTGCAAAAATGATGATGCTCTTCAGAGAACAATTATCTACACAGTGTGGTTAAATCATTGAAACAAACCATTAAAAATAGATGATCATGAAAAAATTATGGTTTTCGTGTCTGCAAAAGAGTCAAAACACTAATATAAGCAAATACAACTCAGGATACTATTATCTGAAAATGAGCGAAGTTATGATATCTGCATTTCTGGTGGCTTGCAGTTGCATCCAAGTTGTTGTGTTGACCTCTTTGACACGTGAGATGCTAGTCTTTCTGTCCTCAAGAGACCATTCCTGAACTCAACAATTTTGAACAATTATCATCCTGTTCAGGTATTACAGAAATCTTGAAACAAAGGATTACTTGGACCAATTTCAATCAGATTTCAGGCTAGGATTTAGTACATAGACAGAATTAGGCTTCTACCCTAATGGCACTCCAAAACTCCTTGAAAATCTGGCTATCCTCCAGGCTTCAGGGTAGGATGGATTTATTTATTCATTTGTTTTATTTATTTAATTAGATTTCTATACCGCCCTATTCCCGAAGGACTCAGGGCGGTTTACAGGGCAGCATAAAATACAATATAAAAGATAATATAAAATTAAAATAAATTAAATTAATTAAGCCTAACAATTAAAACAATATTTAAAAAGCTAAAACCCCTTCAGTCCAGGCCTGATAAATCGAAAAGCCAGGTTTTCAGGTCCCGGCGAAATGAACGCAGATCGGGGGCGGTCCGGAGTTCCACAGGTAAATCATTCCAAAGGGCAGGCATGCCCACAGAGAATGCCCTCCCTCTGGGGATCACCCGCCGGCACTCCCTAACCGGCAGCACCCTAAGGAGGGCCTCTCTATGGGAGTGCACAGGATGGGAAGATGATGCTGGCAGCAGGTGCTCCCTAAGATAATCCGGCCCCATGCCATGTAGGGCTTTATAGGTCATCACCAGCACCTTGAATCTCACCCGGAGGGCAACTGGAAGCTCGCGGAGAAGAGGCGTTACACGGCAGTATCGGGAGACTCCCATCACAACTCGCGTGGCTGCATTCTGCACCAGCTGAAGCCTCTGAGTGGTCCTCAAGGGCAGCCCCATGTAGAGAGCATTGCAGTAGTCTAACCGAGAGGTCACGAGCGCATGAGTGACTGTGCGTAGGGCATCTCGGTCCAGATAGGGCTGCAACTGGCGCACCAGGCGAACCTGGGCAAAAGCCCCCCTGGTCACGGCACCTATGTGGTCTTCTAAACTGAGCCGTGAATCCAGGAGGACACCCAAGTTGCGAGCCCTATCAATTTAGTCCTCTTGTTAAGATGTGCTTTTTGTATACATAGCATGTTGCCTAAACCAGACATGTCAAACACAAGGCCCGGGGGCCGGATCCGGCCCGCGAAGTGGTTTCATGTGGCCCGCGAAGCCATCCTGGAAACAGTGAGGGAACGGCCCCCATTGCCTTGGCCCTGGCCCAGAGACCCTCCTTCTGCCAGAGACCCCCAGATCTGTCCCACTCCTGCCCAGGCCCCCATAGGCACCCTTGATGCGAACGATTTAGAGCTGGCCACGCCCACCCAGTAGGCCATACGCACTCTAGCCATGCCCACCCAGTAGGTCACGCCCACCCAGGACACATCCACCCCGGCCCCTTGAGGGCAACCGCAATGCTGATGCGGCCCTCAATGAAATTGAGTTTGACACCCCTGGCCTAAACAGATAAAGAAGATAGATTCATAGACAGACAAAAGATAGACAGACATAGTCTATTGTATTTTATACATATATATATCAATTTAGCACAGCAATTGACATATTATAAAAGACCTGAAACAAAAGATCCAGTTTTGAGTTAGGTCTACACAACATGCATCCTACCAATATGTTTTAAAAAGTGATATTACAGGTGCTACAGTACTCTAGTAATTCTGCAGCTCCAGTAGCCATGGAACAGTTGATTTTCAATGTATGGGGCCCATGAGGATTTTAATTTTATCAGTGTGGCCCTATTATCTTGACAAGTTAGCAAGCATACTTTGGTTAATGAAAAGTATACTTAATTATAACTAGTAAGAGAATTGAATGGGATATGATGGAGTCCAGATAATCTATCCATCTTGTTTAGAATGTGTTAGAGGTAAACATGCACAATGCACAATAGTGCAAATCAAATGAAAGATCATTGAAAGTCTGATGGTAAATCTCATCATCTGCCATATCAAAGGTTAGTGATCCAAGGATGAATTGCCTTAAATAAGGTCTTCTACTTTTGGGGCATGCAGATCTTAAGAAAATATGTCAGTTCAGAAGGCAATGAATAGAGAATAGGAAATGTCATTATAGTTAAAATGCCACTGATGTGTACCATCACCCGTATCAGATCCAAGGCAATTTTTATTCTTTGGATTTGAACAGCTGCACATCACTGCAATAAACAAGAACAAGTATTTGTCCAACGATCAAACATCCTGAGATGAATTCAAGGTAGAATGGAACTAGAGTGCAGTACAAGCAGCAGATTTATAGATTTTCTTTCAGAATCTGATTTAAGTATAAAATTAATGGACCCTTTTTGATTTATCTAGCCAGTTGCAATGTCAGAAAAACCTGACAGTGGGACTAGCAAGTAATGAAGCAGCTTTAACTATAATTTTATAATCATAACCAGCCCAAATTAGAACTCTGGTTATTATTACATGTGAAAAAGATTTATTCTCCTGTAGCTAATACAAAGAAGAAAAATTCTTTTTGCTATTATGGAGATACATAAGAAAAGCTGCTGACTTATTGTTAGGTACAAGTTACTGCAGGTTTCTGTAAAAACAGTAGCTTGCTTTACAACAACACTGAGGCAAATTGGAAATAAAAAAGATGCATGGCTTAAGGCTATTGATCTTTTATGGTCTTGCACTTTTCAATGAAATGACATGCACTAATTGTGTTGGAAATATTTTATCCCTGGAGCCTGGTAGAGAAGAGAGAAAGTTAGGATATCCATGAAAAGCAGGCTTGAGTATATACTTACATTACATTTAATGTTTTTGTATCCTAATTTTCTTTCCAAAATGAAGCCCTAACACTTTTAACCAAAAATAAATCCAATATTTTAAAAGATAAATGTTGATAAACTGCTGAAAATGAAAGAATTTCAATAAACCTATAAATTAATTCAAGTAGCAACTAATTCAGTTCATAAACCACTATAAACTCATAAATTAATTAACATAGAGCTCTAAAAACAGTTGTATAGTTGTATGTGTGTGTATAGTTGTTTTTTGTTTTTTTTTATTAAAAAGTTATCATACATTTTATCTTTAACAAACCCCCCTACCCCTCCCCTATCCCTCCCTCCTTACCCCTCCCCCCCTCTCCCCCCCCGACTTCCCAGAGCTAAGTACAAGGTATAAAAAACAAAAAAAAAGAATCATAAACAACCACATGCTAACAACCGTAAACTCTAAAATCTATCACTCTCTAGCTCATATAGAATAACTACAAACACTATTAATATAAAATCTTCATTTCAAAAAAAGGATTTAGGCAATCTAGCATGACTTGGGACGCGCTTAAAAGCTCCAGCCTTGTCCATCTGTACATCCAAAACACCATTCCAATCCCCCATAAAAATAACAGATTTATAATCCAACTGGGTAAGCTTTGTATAAAGTAAACTAAAAAAGTCAGCTTGTTGTTAATTAGGAGCATATAATCCAACTAAAAGCGTCTTTTTTGCCTTCTAGCAGCAGCTCTATCATAACGTATCTTCCATGCTTATCTGCTTCAATTAAGTCTGCTGTTAAAGCACTTTTAACATAAACAACCACTCCATTTTTCTTATTCATTGCAGAAGCAACAGATCGCATACCCAACCTTGAGTTCAGTAAATACTTTTGATCCACAACCCTAATATACGTTTCTTACAAACATATAACATCTATCTTGAATTGTTTTAAATATTGAAAAACCTTCTGCCTCTTCTGTGGTGAATTTAGTCCATTAACGTTCCAAGTTAAAAATTTAGTTGTCATGCATATCATCCCAAAGCTCTTAAAGCGCTGCTCTGATAGGACTATCTTTTTTAGGCCGTGCTCCTCCCACTGCTTGGCTATAAGTACGTTGTGAAAGTTCCATAGACTTCTGCTGATCTTGTTCTTTTATTTTTTATTTTTTAATCGTTTTAAAGCAGCACGCGTCACCCTCTGCTCTCTAAGATCATCCAAAGAAGTTGTAGCTTGATCTCCTCCAGCACCGTTCTCCTCTGTCTGTCCATCTTCAGCCTCTTGATGTTCTCCTTCTCCAGATCTCTTTGCAGCTTCCAAAAGTAATAATGGGGTTGCTTTTAAAACGTTATTGTAAAAATCACGCGCCTGCATCACAGTAACCAAACGGTACCTTTTACCTTCGTGCATCACCATCAACCCAACTGGGATCTCCCATCTGAACCTTATATCTCGTTGTTTGAGCTCTTGCACAAGAAATGTAAAATCCTTCCTTCTCCTTAAAATCTTTGGAGGAATTTCTTTTAGAACCAAAACTTCTTGATCAGCAATCACAACTTTAGAATCATAGGCAGCTTGTATAACTTCATCTCTAATTTCCCTCTTTACAAAATAAACCACCACATCTCTAGGCAGCTTTCTCTGTCTAGCAATCCATGAATTCACACGAAACACTTTATCCATGCCTCCCTTTATTTCAGATGCTGGCTGGTTCAATACCACTTCCAGAGCCTCAGAAATCAGCTGCTTTAGATCTTCCTTAATATTCTCTTTTAAGCCTCTGATTCTAACAGCAAACTGCATCTGATAATATTGAGCAAGACTCAATTCTCTGTCCATTTTGTCTCTTAAATCTTCATTCTCCAATACTTTTGCTTCTAATATGGCATTCTTTTGAGTCAAATCTTCCACTTTTTCATCCAGGTCTTCCACACATTCAGCCACTTTATACACTGAAGACAAAATGTCTGCCTTCATCACACTGAACTTCTGTTCCATCCTCTCTTCCATTCTCTCCTCCAATTTCTCCAATTTCTCCTCCATCCGTGCAAATTTATCACCCATTGATTCCAGAATTACCTGGGCATGTTTTTCAAGAGCATCTTGTAGATCCTTCGGTGTCAATACATCAGGAGGATGCAACGCCTGCAATGATGATTGTTGCGTCGGAGAAGTTCCAGCACTCCGAAGAGTTTTTGAGGGAGGTTTAGCCGCCATCTTTTACTTCCACTTGTGACGCACTTTCACTTTAAGTTTAAAAAAGTCCATCAAGCTCGAGAGTAAAATATAATAATCCTCTTCATCCTTTCCTCTTGTACCGCTCTGCCTGCTCCTTTTATTCCATAGTCCTTCCTTCAGGCAGGGGTGGTCGCAAACGCCTGGCTCTGCTCCAAGAAATCCGGAGCAGAGACGCTGGCCAGCTGGGAGCGACCCAGGCTACGGGGGAGTTCGATCCTTCAGCCGCCCAAGCTACAAGCTCAGGCGGCCCCGGAGAACTCAACCCCTACCTGGGGCCTCACCCCCTCCTCTTCTCCCGAGGAGGGGGCTTCAAATTCACCCGAACAGCTGATCGACGCTGTTTCGGGTGAAAATTACTCAGCTGAGCCGCGGGCAGCCCGGGAAGGCTGTCTCCAGCGCCGCGCAGCCACCGGAAGCCGTATAGTTGTTTAATTAAGATGTATTTCAGTTCTTCATGCAAAACTTGAATATTCTTCTTGTAATAATGTAAAATGCTATTAGACTTGAAACATTTTAATTACTTTTTGGATGAAAATATAGCACTGTTTAAACTTATCAGCATAGAAAACTGAATTGTATTTAGCATGTGACACAAATACACATCAATTATAGCAAGTAAAATTTTTAAAAATAATAAAAATAACAATGTAAAAAAAGAAATTATACCTAAAATCACAAAAAACCAATATCATACATGTCAAACATTCATTGAATGTTCCTAATGATAAGAAGCTCTAAATTACTTTATTATTTAAGTAACAGCAAGTAATACATGTTAATATATCTCAGGTACCATTTTAGGAATTCAAAGAAACAAGACCTATTAAAATGGAATGAGATGGAATAAAATCCTGATTTTGAATTGTAAGTGAAGGGAATGTAATTTTTAATAAAAACATTCTTTAATGAAAGCCTAGTTAAATGTTACATAACCTTAGTTCCTTAAAAGGTGGAAAACTTCTTGTCAGGCAGAAAACTTGTTCTCATGGTAGGCAGTCAGAAAGCATGTAACCAAAGTGGGCCTATCAACTGGGTCCATGGAGGAGGAATGTGGTGTGTCATCAGAACCAGGAGGTATTTAAACCCTTGCCAATTTTGATTCTGTGTGCTTCTTGATTGTGTTAATAGAAATCCACCAGCCTTTGCAAACATTTTTTAAATAAAAATTCTTTCAGTGACCTCCAAGTCTCTTTTTGAGTTTAATTTTATTCCAGACATAAGCAAAAAAAAGTTTGTTTTCCTAGCTAGATTTCTTTCAGCCTGAAGTTAAGAAAAATAAATTGTTCTGGGATCCTTTGAAATATACCAGAATCTTGTCCCCAAACTAAAGCCTAAAAGGGTTATGGGTAAATGTTTCAGGTTAGAATCCTATGTAAAATCATAACATACAATTAGTAGTCTGCATGTCTTTAATGTTTGTAGCTTTGCAGATCAGCAGGGGGAGGAGATGGTTCTGTGGGCAGGCAAGTGTGCCCACAGATCTATTTGTCCAAGTGGTAGCACACATGCACACCGCTCATGCAAATGGAGCACACATGCATGTGTTCACCTGTTGCTCGCACAAGTGGGGATGTGCGCACAAGCTTGCTCGCTACTTCTGTGGCCTGGTTCCGAATGACTCAAGGCCCGGTAGTGGGCCATGACCTGCTTTAAGGGATGCAAGTTGGTAACTTCACACTCTTGTCCATTTTCTCCTACCTTTAGCTAGGTTGCAGGAAATCAATCACCAAAGGCAAAAATGAATCAACAATCTTGGGAAAGATTGGTGGGCAAGAAGGCATCAACCTAGACTTCAACTCCAGCTATTTTGCCAAATCTGCTTTTTGGGCCAGTGTCGAATATTGGTGGCAGTATGACATATCTAATTGACACTGTGATTAACACTAATGCCAGTTTATTTTAAAAGAAAGCAGGTTTATTTAACACAGACATGTCGAACACAAGGCCCGGGGGCCAGATCCGGCCCGTGAAGTGGTTTCATGCGGCCCGTGAGGCCATCCTGGAAACAGTGAGGGAACGGCCCCCACTGCCTTGGCCCTGGCCCAGAGACCCTCAGATCTGTCCCACTCCTGCGCAGGCCCCCATAGGCACCCTTGATGCAAACAATGTAGAACTGGCCATGCCCACCCAGTAGGCCATACACACTCTAGCCACGCCCACCCAGTAGGCCATGCCCACCCAGGCCACACCCACCCAGCCCCCTGAGGGCAACCGCAATGCTGGTGCGGCCCTCAATGAAATTGAGTTTGACACCCCTGATTTAACACATGCATACACCCCACTAAAGTCAAATGGAACAGAATTACTAGAATTAGGGTGGGGAAGAGAAATTAGAGTGTTTGTGTTTATGTGTGTATGTGCATGATATTCTATCATAAAAATATATGTAGTTTGATAATCATATCAAACATTTGAATTTAGAGCCTGTAGATTAATCTGAAGATTAATACATGCTCAAAGAATCAGACTGGCAGTGTATTATCCCTGCAAGTATTATCCCTTAAATAATCTGGGTAAAACTAGGAGACTGGTGTAATGTACTTTTTTTGAACCTACCAACAAATATTATCACCATTCATATCAAAATCTATCTTTATGTATTTATTTTATTTTATTTTATTTTATCACATTTGTATACCGCCCTTTCCCTGAGGACTCAGGGCGGTTTACAGGGAATTAAAAATCAAAACATACAAAAGTTAAAAACCAGTTAAAAAATATTAAATTCACCCTGTACACTTAAAAACCCCAGTTAAAATTTTCTCCTCAGCCTGGGCCCGGGAGCTCGAAGAGCCAGGTCTTCAGGCCCCGGCGGAATGATCGGAGGTCGGGGGCAGTCCTCAGCTCCACCGGCAGCTGGTTCCAGAGGGCAGGCACTCCCACTGAGAAGGCCCTATCCCTGGGTGTCACCCGCCGGCAATCTCTCACCGGCGGAACCCTGAGCAGACCCTCCCTGTGGGAGCGCACTGGGCGAAGGGCGTTTGATGCCGGCAGGTGTTCCCTCAAATAACCCGGACCCAGGCCATGTAGGGCTTTATAGGTGATAACCAGCACCTTGAATTTGACTCAATTATACACAATCACTGTATCTGAATGTCTAAAATGTTCCCATTTTAACTTTTTTTTGTCACTGATAAAGTAAGAATCCAAGTTTTAAAGAAAAAGTACAAGCATGTTGTTAACTTATTCTTGAAGTTACAACAGAATAAATTGAAGCTTTAGTTATAAGATTTCAGAAGAAAATTGGACTTTTTAAAGTTAAGAAGACTCCTAATCCTATATTTCAGGACTGACAAGTTTCTTTTAAAAAAACTTGCTGAAAACATTTCCTTGTGGTACTGTTAAAACTGTTGGCAATAGGAAATTGCTAGGAGCTTTGGAATGCTGCCTTCTTTTGTTTTCACTACCTTCCACAACTTGTATTGGCAACAAAAAGTAGGTTTCTAAAAATTATAATTTTAATTATGAATTGCTTCAAACATAAATGGATTTTAATTGGTTACAAAGCCATATTCTAACATAATCAGAGATTGTTTCATACAATTAATTTACTAGAGCATAATTTAGTAGTTCTTATAAGCTGCACATTTTGAATCCTGCAGGCAAATAACAAACTGATTAGTAAGTGTAATAATGTAATTTATTCTACTGACAAGTGGAATTAAAAAGCGCAATATCCTACTTGATCAATTGCCATTTTAAGAACATTAAGGCTTCAATTATGCTATCCATATGGTATGCAGAATGTGAATTTACAGTATCATTGTTGCATGAGTGATTTAATGTTAAGTTTTAGCCAAGTTTTTTTTTAAAAAAACTAGGAAGACTAAGCACATAATGTAAAAAGGAAATAATTACTCTTCATAAAAATGCTTAACAAAGCAGTATTTAGGTAGATTCTCATTCATCCCATATTGTGCTTTAAAGTAGGCTTTGTACATTTTTTTCCTAAATGGCTTCCAGTTTATTGCGCCAAAAAAGAGGATATTTATATTGTTTTCCTTTGGATACAGGCACTAGCTATGCATAGGCTCTGCACAGAAGTAAATTTAAAACAGGAATATGAAACATATTTTTAAAATATAACAGACTGGGCCCTATTCAACAACAAAATGCAATTCAGTTATGAGAAAGTAAGATTTTACATTTAGGCAAGAAAAACTAAATGCACCTAGCTTAACAGCAATAACTGTGAAAGGGATCTAGGAGTCCTAGTATGAGCAGTCTAAAGGATGGATCAGAAGAGGGATAGAATCAAGACCACATGAAGAGTTAGTACCACTTTATGCTGCACTAGTAAGACTACATTTGGAATACCGTGTCCGTGCACTAGAAAGTGCAGGGAAGAGCAAGAAAGATGATAAAGGAGACAGGAACAAGCAAAAGTGGGAACTGGGAATGTCTTGTCTAACAAAAAAGATGAGGTGACATGATAGCAATGTTCTACTATTTGAGGAGCTGTCACAGAGAGGAAGGGGATAACCAATTCTTCAAAGTATTTAATCGCAAGACAGAAGAAGTAATGGATGGAAGCTTAACAATTAATTAGTGAAACCTTTGTGCTGGAATGTAACTATAAAGAAAGTTAAACAGAATGGCAGCAAAAATCCAGCATGGGGGGGGGGAAACCCGGTTTTTTTAGATGCCAGACTAGCGTGCATTCACATGCCTACAATCCCCTTGCCTGCTGCATGCTTGCTGCTTGCTCGGGCCTCTCCTTCCAGGCCATTTCGGAGCCAGTCCAAAAGCAAAGGAAATGGTTCCACCCCACCAGATCACTGTGGGGCTTCGTTTCCAAAGACCCTCTGCACAAGCTCTGGACAAAACTCCGGGACTGAAAAAGCAGCAATGAGAGCAAAGGGCTGTTCAAAGGAGGAAGAAAAAGGAGAGAGTGGGAGAAGTCACTACCGAACAGGCGAGATGTGACAGGTGTTGGAGCGTGGTAGGCCTGGCTGCGGGAGCCCTTTGGCATGGTAAGCAGTTGCGGAGTGCCTGAGGCAGCTCCCCCTTTCCACTCCTTCCTCATGGCAGCGTCCCCCCATCTCCCCGTCTCCCCCTGCAGAGAACCAGTTGTTAAATTATTTGAATCCCACCACTGACATGAGGGTATATTCTATCATTTATTCAAATGACTAATTAAATAATTCCTTTTACCAATAACATCTGGAAAAAATATATTCTCCTTAAAGTACATCTATAAAATTCTTCATCTATTCTTATTTACAAAATGATTCTTCAACTTGTCACAAGGATTATTAGTGTTTCTCTTTTAGTTTACATTGTTCTTCTTTTATTCTTTTTAGTCTGACCCATGAAATGCCTCTTTCATTTCTCCCTTCTGCTTTTAACCCGGCCCCCTCCCCAGTGCAACTAAATAATGATTCCTCATGTAGAAGTGAAGGGATTTTACTAAATAATTTGGGATATTTAGAATTTTCTGAATATGCTACAGATTAAGTAAAAATCATTACGACTAATATTAATTGTAATAACTGCATCTACATGGAGTAGTGGGGTGCCCTAGGGCTCTGTTCTGGGTCCAGTGTTCTTCAACATCTTCATAAATCATTTGGACGAGGGGATAGATGGGAAACTCATCAAATTTGCAGACGACATTAAGCTGGCAGGAATAGCCAACACTCCAGAAGATAGGCTTAAGATAGAGAAGGATCTTGACAGACTTGAATATTGGGCACTTTCTAACAAGAAAAACCAAATCCACAGGTATAGTATAGTAGCAACTGTGAGAGGGATCTTGAAGTCCTAGTGGACAGTCACTTAAAAATGAGCCAGCAGTGTGCTGCAGCTGCCCAAAAAGCCAATACAGTGCTAGGCTGCAGTAACAGAGGGATAGAATCAAGATCACGTGAAGCATTAATACCACTTGCAATGCCTTGGTAAGGCCACATTTGGAATATTGCATCCAGTTTTGGTCACCAAAAAAAGATGTTGAGACTCCAGAAAGAGTACAAAGACCAACAAAGATGATCAGGGAACTTGAGGCTGAAACATATAAGAAATGGTTTCTGGAATTGGGTATGTCTAGTCTAAAGAAGAGAAGGACGAGTGGTGACATGATAGCAGTGTTCCAATATCTCAGGGGCTACCACAAAGAAGAGGAAGTCAAGCTATTCTCCAAAGCACTTGAAGGCAGTACAAGAAGCAACGGATGGAAACACTAATCAAAGAGAGAAGCAATCTAGAACTAAGGAGAAATTTTCTGACAGTTAGAACAATTAATCAGTGGAACAACCTGCCTCCAGAAGCTGTGAATGTTCCAACAATGGAAGTTTTTAAGAAGAGACTGGAAAGCCATTTGCCTGAAATGGTATAGGGTTTCCCGCCTGAGCACGGGGATTGACTAGATGACCTCCAAGGACCCTTCCAACTTTACTTTTATTATTATTGTTGTTGTTGTTGTTGTCTGTTTATGTTAACTATTTTTGACATCCGTAACGTTGTTGTTGTTGTTAGCTGCGAAGTCGTGTCCGACCCATCGTGACCCCATGGACAATGTTCCTCCAGGCCTTCCTGTCCTCTACCATCTTCTGGAGTCCATTTAAGCTCACACCTACTGCTTCAGTGACTCCATACAGCCACCTCATTCTCTGTCGTCCCCTTCTTCTATTGCCCTCAATCTTTCCCAGCATTAGGCTCTTCTCCAGTGAGTCCTTCCTTCTCATTAGATGGCCAAAGTATTTGAGTTTCAACTTCAGGATCTGGTCTTCTAAAGAGCAGTCAGGGTTGATCTGCTCTAGGACTCACCCGCAACAAGAGACTTTTAAGTTCTTCTTCACTTTCTGCCATTAGAGTGGTATCTGCATATCTTAGGTTGTTAATATTTCTCCCAGCAATCTTAATTCCAACATTTGATTCATCTAGCCTTGCCTTTCTCATGATGTGCTCTGCATATAAGTTAAATAGGCAGGGCGACAGTATACAACCTTGCCAGACTCCTTTCCCAATTTTGAACCAATCAGTGGTTCTGTGTCCAGTTCTCACTGTTGCTTCTTGACCCGCATATAGGTTTCTCAAGAGACAAATAAGATGGCCTGGTACTCCCATCTCTTTAAGAACTTGCCAGAGTTTGTTGTGATCCACACAATCAAAGGCTTTAGCATAGTCAATGAAGCAGAAGTAAATGTTTTTCTGGAACTCCCTAGCTTTCTCCATGATCCAGCGTATGTTGGCAATTTGATCTCTAGTTCCTCTGCCTCTTTGAAATCCTGCCTGTACTTCTGGTAGTTCTCGATCCACATACTGCTGGAATCTTAGCTTGTAGGATTTTAAGCATAACTTTACTAGCATGAGAAATGAGTGCAATGGTGCGATAGTTTGAACATTCTTTGGCACTGCCTTTCTTTGGAATTGGAATGTAAACTGATCTTTTCAAATCCTGTGGCCACTTTTGAGTTTTCCAAATTTGCTGGCAAATTGAGTGTAACACTTTTATTGCATCGTCTTTTAAGATTTTGAATAGCTCAGCTGGAATACTGTCACCTCCACTAGCTTTGTTGTTGCTCAGTTTTTCTAAGGCCCACTTCACTTCAAATTCTAGGATGTCTGGCTCGAGGTCAGTAACCACCTCATCGTGGTTATCAGGGACGTTAAGCTCATTATTGTATAGTTCTTCTGTGTAATTTTGCCACCTCTTCTAATCTCTTCTGCCTCTGTCAGGTCCCTGCCATTTTGGTCCTTTATCATGCCCATTTTTGCATGAAACGTTCCCTTCATCTCTCCAATTTTCTTGAAGAGATCTCTGGTCCTCCCTATTCTATTGTTTTCTTCTATTTCTTTGCACTGTTCATTTAAGAAGGCATTCTTATCTCTTCTAGCTATTCTCTGGAATTCTGCATTCAATTGGGCGTATCTTTCTTTTTCTTCCTTGCCTTTCGCTTCCCTCCTTTCCTCAGCTATTTGCAAAGCTTCCTCAGACAGCCATTTTGCTTTCTTGCATTTCTTTTTCTTTGGGATGGTTTTAGTTGCTACCTCTTGTACAACGTTGCGAACCTCTGTCCATAGTTCTTCAGGCACTCTGTCTTTCAGGTCTACGGTAATTCCTTAAATCTATTTGTCACCTCTACTGTATATTCAACAGGGATATGATTTAATTCATACCTGAGTGGCCTAGTGCTTTTCCCTACTTTCTTCCTAAACTTTGCAATGAGAAGCTCATGGTCTGAGCCACAGTCAGCTCCTGGTCTTGTTTTTACTGACTGTATAGACTTCTCCATCTTTGGCTGCAGAGCACATAGTCTATCTGATTTCAGTGTTGACCATCTGGTGATGTCCATGTGTAGAGCCGTCTCTTGGGTTGTTGGAAAAGAGTGTTTGCTATGACCATCGTATTCTCTTGACAAAATTCTATCAGCCTGTGCCCTGCTTCATTTTGTACTCCAAGGCCAAACTTGCCTGTTATTCTGGTTATATTTTGGCTTCCTACTTTAGCATTCCAATCCCCTATGATGATAAGGACATCATTTTTTGGTGTTAATTTTATAAGGTGCTGTAGGGCTTCACAGAACCGGTCAACTTCATCCTCTTCAGCACCGGTGGTTGGAGCATAGACTTGGACTACTGTGATATTGAATGGTTTGCTTTGGATTCGAACTGAGATCATTCTGTCATTTTGGGGATTGTATCCCAGTATTGCTTTTCCTACTCTTTTATTGACTATGAAGGCTACTCCATTTCTTATGAGGGATTCTTGCCTGCAGTAGTATACCTGATGGGCATCTGAATTAAATTCACCCATTCCTGTCCATTTTAGTTCGCTGATTCCTAAGATGTCGATGTTCAGTCTTGTCATCTCTTGTTTAACCACATCCAGCTTGCCTTGATTCATGGATCTTACATTCCAGGTTCCTATGGAGAAAAAATCTTTACAGCATCGGACTTTCCTTTCACCACCAGATACATCCACAGCTGAGCGTCCTTTCGGCTTTGGCCCAGTCGCTTCATTCTTTCTGGCGCTACTACTACTAGTCCTCTGCTCTTCCCCAGTAGCATATTGGACACCTTCCGACCTGAGGGGCTCATCTTCCAGTGTCATATATTTTTGCCTTTTGGTACTGTCCATAGGGTTTTCATGGCAAAGATAGTGGAGTGGGTTGCCATTTCCTTCTCCAATGGATCACGTTTTGTCAGAACTCTCTGCTATGACCTGTCCGTCTTGGGTGGACCTGCACGACATAGTTCATAGCTTCATTGAATTACGCAAGCCCCTTCGCCATGACAAGGCAGTAATCCATGAAAGGGATCCATGACATACTTGTGATTCTTTGGCTAATAAACTAAAGAAATTAATAAAAGTAAGGCATTTCTTACTTAGATTTTGTATTAACTTATTGAAGTTCAACATTCAGTATTTCGTTGGTTTAAACCAGAGGTCTTCAAACATGGCCCTTTTATGACTTGAAGACCCCTGGTTTAACCATTTAAATGATAAAAAAATTAAACAATCTTTATTTATTAAACTTTTAGATGAAATCTGATGAGCCAATAAAAGATTTTGCTATAGAGTTATTTGTGACTTAAACCCTTAAAAGAATTTTTAATATATTTACTCAAGTTTACTGTATTTTTAGATGGCTAACATTCAAATGTTACAAGGCAAGCACAAGAGTTTTAATTTCCAATAATATCCCATTTCATATGATTTACTAAAAACTGCAATTAAAATCCATTCATTTTTAAAAAGCAATGTGCCAATTTTGTCCTGGGACTCTTATCCATTCAAGAAAAACAAATTACAAATTATTACGGGTGCATACTTTTACCCTATTTTTTTTAATCTTAGTCAATAATTCTTAGTTATGCATATTAATGGAGAACATAAAGTTGTTAAAGAGTAAACTATACATTGGTACTAGTGCAACATTACAAATATTTGTGATTTTATTATACTTACTTACCCCATGCTCTATGGCAGCCATAACCACTTTAAAAAGAATATCCTCTTCAACAAATGGTCGGACAGCATCGTGGATTACTATTATTTCTGGTTTGTGGAGTGGAGCACAGAATGTGTTGCCTTTTACAAATATTTTCAATCCATTGAAAATAGATCTATGACGGGTTAGTCCTCCTTCTACTACTGTTGTCCGCTCATGGCCATATTTTCTAATAATAGATTTCATTATTTCAATATTTTCTGAAGAGACCACAACAACAACATCAGTAATCCAGTTGATTCTGTAAGACATTGAAGAAAATAATATAATGTCTAAAACTTCCTGAGACTTAATGTTTAAACTTTCTTCTAATCGAAAATATATTGTATAGCTTCCAAATCTTTGGCTATACATGTAGATGCATATAGGCTATTTTTCACCATAATACTTTATAAAGATGGAGCACAAATATTTACCATATAATGATATACATTCAGTGAGTGTGAAATTGCCGCCTTAATAAGACTGTGACTAGAATAGAAAAACCTCTTATAGTCATGACTAACTTATGTTTTATTAATTTTCATGGGTATATAATCTTGGTTTCCCACAGTTCACAATTATGATTCAGGATTCACCTTAAGAGTTTTCCATGTGGTTGTTAGCAACTGCAATTCTCAGAAATTGCAAGGCAAAGATAAAGTTTAAATTTAAAGCCTATATGGATTAAGATTTTGGATTAGAAATGTGGAGACTTAGGTACCATTCAAACCTGTGCCTAACTAGTTAACTAGGTAACTTTAGATATCACACTTTCTAATTCAGGGGTCCCCAACTTGTGGGGCATGGCACAGTAGTGGGCCGTGGGCTGCTAGCCACTAGCGCCACGGCTGTGGGGCATGAAAACAGGATGCCGTGCAAAAATGGGACACTGCCACACAGCAGGGCGCAAAAATGGGACACTGTGCCACCACACTGCATGAAAACGGGCCAACGCCACGTCTCAGGGTGTGAAAATGGGATGCCACCATGCCTCGGTGTGTGAAAACGGGCCAACACCATGCGTTGGGGTGCAGAAACAGGAGGCTGTGCACAAGAATGGGGCAAGGCTACTGAGTATCATGCAAGTGTTAGCCCCGCTCTGTTTGCATCACACGCATGCTCACGGCCCTGTGTTCAATAATAGCAGAAAGATTAAAGAAAATTTGATTGAATTTATACATATAGATTAAAATGGATTTTTACCTAAGCGACAAATATAAATTAACTTAGGATTTATTTTAGATGTTTTGGAATGCTATAAAATGCATCCAGGGAAGCAGATGGCACTAATATTCCTAGATGCACAAAAGGCTTTTGATAATATAAATTGGAAATTTATGATTCAACAACTAAACAAGATGGATTTTGGAGAAAATGTTATAAATATCATTAAAACAATTTATCAGAAATAGTTAAAGTAATTGCAAATGGAGACTTTACAGAAAACTTTAATTTTAAAAAAGGCACAAGACAAGAATGTCCATTATCCTCAATATTATTTATATTAACACTGGAAGTACTGAATAGAAATATTAGGCAAGACTCAGAAATTAAAGGACCGGAGATAAAAGATGAAAAATATACAAGTGAAACTCAAAAAATTAGAATATTGTGCAAAAGTTCATTTATTTCAGTAATACAACTTAAAAGGGGAAACTAATATATGAGATAAACTCGTTACATGCAAAGCAAGATAGTTCAAGCCATGATTTGTCAAAATTGTGGTGATTATGGCGTACAGCTCAGGAAAACCCCAAATCCAATCTCAGAAAATTAGAATATTACATGCAATCAATAAAACAAGGAGTGTACATAGAAGAATACCAGACCTCTGAAAAGTATAAGCATGCATATGTACTCAGTACTTGGTTTGGGCCCCTTTTGCAGCAATTACTGCCTCAATGTGGTGTGGCATGGAAGCTATCAGCCTGTGGCACTGCTGAGGTGTTATGGAAGACCAGGATGCTTCAATAGCGGCCTTCAGCTCTTCTGCATTGTTAGGTCTCATGTCTCTCATCTTTCTCTTGGCAATGCCCCATAGATTCTCTATGGGGTTCAGGTCAGGCGAGTTTGCTGGCCAATCAAGCACAGTAATCCCACGGTCATTGAACCAGGTTTTGGTGCTTTTGGCAGTGTGGGCAGGTGCCAAGTCCTGCTGGAAAATGAAGTCAGCATCCCCATAAAGCTCGTCTGTGGAAGGAAGCATGAAGTGCTCCAAAATCTCCTGGTAGACGGCTGCGTTGACCCTGGACTTAATGAAGCACAGTGGACCAACACCAGCAGATGACATGGCTCCCCAAATCAACACAGACTGTGGAAACTTCACAATGGACTTCAAACATCTTGCAGTGTGTGCCTCTCCAGTCTTCCTCCAGACTCTGGGTCCTTGGTTTCCAAATGAGATGCAAAAGTTGCTCTCATGAGAGTAGGACACTGAGCAACAGACCAGATCTGTTTTTCTTTAGCCCAGGTAAGATGCTTCTGACGTTGTTTGTTGTTCAGGAGAGGCTTGACAAGAGGAATACGACATTTGAAGTCCATGTCCAGGATCCCTCTGTGTGTGGTGGCTCTTGATGCACTGACTCCAGCCTCAGTCCACTCCTTGTGAAAGTCCCCAACACTTTTGAATGGCCTTTTTCTGACAATCCTCTGTCATCCCTGCTGCTTGTGCACCTTTTTCTTCCACCTTTTTCCCTTCCACATAACTTTCTATTAATGTGCTTTGATACAGCACTTTGGGAACATCCAACTTCTTTTGCAATTACCTTTTGAGGCTTTCCCTCCTTATGGAGGGTGTCAATGATGGTGTCAAGCCCTGTGGGCTCGACATCATGAGGGGAGCAGGGGAAACGCCGCGCAAACTGCCTGCGTGAACCTTCCTGCTGGAGCCACCCGGGAACAGCACATCCAGCAGTCAAACGGCCGCCAGCTACCACGGGCAGCTGCACAAGTCCTACGGCCATGCCACCGACGGGCAGCTGTTCCGGGGCTTTCTGGCATGTCTATGTCGATGGAGCTGCTGAAGGGACCCACAGGCAGTCAGACCGGTAGCCGCAGCTCGTCCTGGGATTATCCATCTGCCTGTTCCTCAGCAGGGGCGTCGGGCGGCTCAGAACGAAGTCCGGACAGCGGGGCGTTGTGGGGAGCTGTTAGGGGGCTGTAACACTCACACGCTGGACGGTGGAGGGGAGCATGGAGGAGGGGTGGGGGAGCATGAAAGGGAGGTTAGGGGCATACACTCACCTGGAGGCTGTGTGGGAGCTCAGGCACAAAGGGTGGGGTGACGTGCGGAGAGCTGGGAAGGGGGCGGGTTTTGAGCAGACTCAGCCGGATGCTGGTTTGCATGGGGAGGGGTGGGGCTAATCACCCCCAATGTATAAAAGACGCGTTGGGACGGCTAGCTCCCAACGCTGACTTTGTATCTGCTAGGCTTTTCTGAAGTAAAGAAAACCTCGTCGTCACCCGTACCACGTTGTCGTCGTTCTTTCAGCATGGACGGCTTTGACAGTAAGTCAGTGTTGCTTACAGCATTTCCTCGTTGCTGTGTTCTGCTCTGGACTTCGAGGCAACTGACATGGCCGAGGGAACCCAGGGGGCTGTGCTTACTGTGGAGGGAGAGGAGCCGGCTGGGGCTACAGCACCTCTGGACATGGGGGAGTTGGCAGAGGCCCCACCAGTAGTTCGGCCCAAGGTCCGGGACCCTTGCCCAGCAGCTGAAGGCATTGGGACCCAGGGGACGACTGCTCAAGCAAAGACTGGGGAATGGTGGCTCAGTTCTGTACTGGGACAACTGGAGACTAGGCAGGAGCGGCCACCCAGGCAGAGGGGGCCGTTGTTGGAGTGGAGGGAGCGTCGCGTTACCAACAAAGAAGGGGAGGAGTGGAGCTACTCCACGGCTCCAGGGAGTTATACTATGGATGTCCTGAGGAACAGGTTTGGGGAGCCTCGGCCATGGACCCCCATCGAACCCGAACCGGACGCTGGCCGTTGGTCTCAGGACAGGGCTGGCCCTGTGCAACAGAGCCAGGCCCGTTTCCACCTGGCTAGCCCCCGTTTTCGGGCTCCGCAGGGTTCTGGCACCCCGCAGGGGACTGCACCTTCGTTGCCAGCCCCGTGGCCGCACCAGGTCAAGGGCCCGTATGGGCAGGTGCTATGGGGGGCGGTGGTGCTGCGCTATGCCCGGGGCCACCGGCAGGAGTGCTGGGTTGGCTACAACCAGGGCCCATAGCGCAAGGACCGGGTGCTCCAGCAGGGCTCTGGGGAGCACCAGCAGCGTGGGGCCCGCCACCGTTGCCCATGACTTTCGATGGCCACCCCGACTGCCTGGCCCTCTTCCTTGGTCACGTGATCCATCATCTGGATAAGTACGGCCCCGTGTATGCCTCTCAGTGGGCAATGGTGATGGCGGTCACAACAGCGCTGCAGGGGGAGGCTGCAGCGTCGGTCGCTAACCTGTACAGCGACCGTGCTAGAGAGCTGGGGGATGTCGGGTTGTTCCTCGAGGCATTGCGAGTCCACTTTGAAGACGTTACCCCGATACAGCGGGCTGAAGCCGAGATAGTTAGGCTCCGAAAAAATGGCCGGCCAGCAACGGAGTTTGTTCGGAAGTTCAGGGAGGTGGCAGGCAAACTTAGCTCGTGGCCGGAGCGGATGTTGATCCATCATTTCTGGGCTGGGCTGGACGACCACCTCCAGAGGGCCTGTATCGTCCGCGGCATCCCTCCCAGACTCCAGGAATGGTTCCGGGTCGTGGTTGAGCTGGACGTCGGCCTACAGGGCTGCTAGCGGTGTGCAAAACCTCCAGCAGACCCCCGACAGGCTCCGCAGAAGCCGCAAGGGGAGGGGAAAAAACCGGCGTCTCCGATGCAGAAACCCACAGGACCACCGCCCCGGGCCGCTTTCCGCTGTTTCCGGTGTGACCAGCCGGGGCACCGTGTAGCTGACTGTCCAATGCCGGCGCCCCGGGCAGTGGCGGGAGCAACCCCAGCACGGGGTGTAACTTCCCCACGGTTTGTGGAGCGCTCCCGAGCCACTCGTCAGGCTTTGGACATGACGCCCAGGAGAAACAACCAAGCGGAGACTGAGAGCCCAACGGACGTGGACCTAGAGGTTTACGGGAACGGTGATGGACAGGAGGAAGACCCAATGGTAAGTGCACCGATCTGCTCTTTCACGATCCCAGTAACACTGACGAACCCCAACACGGGTGAGGCACTGGGATTCAGGGCCTTAATTGACTCGGGTAGCACACGGTGTCTTGTCAGTCAAGAGGTGGTGGCCAAGGTGGGTGTTGGGGTGGAGCGACTGGAAACCCCTATACGCTTCCAACAGGTGGATGGCTCCCTCTTGGGGGGAGCGCCCATCACGCATGTAACAAAACCCATACACCTTGGCATGGGGGAGCACTGGGAGAGGTTACGGTTCATTGTGGTACCCTCCATGACCAAGGAGGTGATCCTGGGTCTCGCGTGGCTGGACAAGTGGGGCCCGACCATCTGGTGGGAGGGGGGGTGCCGACACCTTCGACTTGGGGTTGGTCCCAACCCCCTGACCACGAACACGTGGGGAAAGACAGACAGCCAGGAAGGACAGAAGAAGGCTGCAGGGCCGGATCGGAGGTGCAGGTTCCGCCAGAATATGCCAACCTCCTGGAGGTCTTCGGTGAACAAGAGTGTGACCTCCTACCACCCCATCGGGCCACGGATTGCGCGATTGAGCTGGAGCCGGGGGTCAGATTGCCCAAGCCACGAATGTACACCATGGCACCGCGAGAGATGCTGGAGCTGCGGCGTTACATAGACAAGAACCTGGCACGGGGCTTCATCCAGCCCGCTCGCTCACGTATGGCAGCACCCATTTTCTTCAGAGAAAAGAAGGACGGTGGGCTACGACTATGTGTGGATTATCGTGGGGTCAACACGGTGTGCGTTGAGCACCTGTACCCACTGCCTCTGATGAAGGACATGTTATCCCATCTGGCCAGTGGGAGGGTGTTCACTCGCTTGGACCTGCGGGAGGCGTACTATCGAGTGCGCATCAAAGAAGGCGACGAATGGAAAACAGCGTTTAACTGCCCACTCGGCAGTTTTCATTTTCGTGTGATGCCGTTCGGGCTCCAAGGGGCTCCCGTGGTCTTCATGCAGTTGATAAAGCAGGTACTGCATGAGCATCTGTACAGGGGGTCCTCGTGTATCTCGACGACATACTAATTTACACGGAATCCATGGCCGAGCACCTCACTTTAGTGCGGCAGGTATTACAGAAACTCCTAGAAGCTCAACTCTACGTAAAACCCACGAAATGTGAGTTCCATACCTCCCGTTTGGACTATCTGGGCTACCGCATCTCCGCGGCCGGAATCGCGATGGACCCCAAGAAAGTGGAGGCGGTACAACAGTGGCAAGCCCCAGGAACCCGACAGCAGCTGCAGAGCTTTTTGGGATTCGCCAACCTCTGTAGGCAGTTCATACCGTCCTTCACTGCAATCGCACTGCCCTTAACGGACCTGCTGCAGACCAAACAGCTGACAGTGAAACCGCATCCAGGCTTACGGGTGGCATGGACCATCGAATGTCAAAGTGCTTTTGAGACGCTAAAGGAGTTGTTTGCCAAAGAGCCCGTTTTGTTGCACCCCGACCCTACCGTACCATTCATTGTTCAAGCGGACGCCAGCGACGTGGCGGTGGGGGCCATTCTCTTGCAGCGAAATAGTGATGGGGTACTACAACCATGTGCCTATGCTTCCAAGAAGCTGTCAGCCACCGAACGGGCCTGGGCCATCTGGGAAAAGGAGGCCTTCGCCATTCGGTGGGCGTTGGAAACGTGGTGACATCACTTGGAAGGGGCGGAGAAGCCCTTTGAGGTATGGACGGACCACAAAAACCTGGAGGCTTTGCAGTCACCCAGGAAGCTGGCTCCAAAGCACGTTCGGTGGGCGCTGTACTTCAGGCGTTTCAAGTTCACCCTGAAATATGTCCCAGGGGGGAAGAACTTTCTAGCAGATGCGCTCTCGTGCCTCCCTCAATACGATAGCCGGCGGGAGGAGGTGGTGCAGGCTATTCTTCCCCCGTGTGAATCAGAGGTGATACAAGCTGTGAAATCCAGGGCCGTCAACGACCTGTTGCAACGCTTAAAGGATGCTCTAAAAGAGGATATCTGGTTGCAACAACACCCGCACCTCCTGACCCTTCGGGAGGGTCTGGCCTGGTACCGGGACAGGATGTACGTGCCACAAGCTCTTCGAGCAGATGTCCTGTTCAGGTGCCATGATGCCAAACAAGCTGGCCACTTCAGGTTCGTTAAGACTCTGCACCTCGCTCAGCGACAGTTCTGGTGGCCGGGTATGAGATGTCACGTTGAGGAATATGTGCGCCACTGTCATACGTGTGCTACCGCTAAACCCCAGCCTGGTAAACCAACGGGTCTTTTACAAGCAGTGGCAGACCCCTGTTGGCCATGGCAGGACATAGCCATGGATTTTATTGTGGAGCTGCCGGAGAGCCGAGGGTATACCGTGATATGGACAGTGGTAGACCTATTCTCCAAGCAGGCCCACTTTGTACCATGCAAAGGATTGCCAACAGCCCGACGACTGGCGTGGATGTTCATAACGCACATCTACCGCCTACATGGCGTGCCCAGGCGTATCATCTCGGACCGGGGGGTGCAATTTACGGCTAGGTTTTGGCGGGAGTTCATCCAATTCATTGGATCATCCCAGGGGCTGAGTTCTGGGTATCATCCCTGCACAAACGGAGCAGCTGAGCGAGCCAATGCCGCAGTGGAGCGGTATCTGCGCAGCGATGTCTCCTATGAACAAACGGACTGGGCGGACCTGCTGGCATTTGCGGAGGTAGCCCACAATAATGCAGTGCACAGCAGCACCGGCTACCCTCCCTTCACGGTGGTGTCAGGATATGACTTCTCCCCCATCCCGGAGTACGGCCAAGGGTCGGCATCTCCCTGCCAACCCAGGGAGTGGATATCACAATTGGAAGGGGTGTGGAAAGTGACCAGAGAGGCGCTACAAAAAACGGCCGGTGTTATGAAAGAACAGGCAGACAAGAAGCGCCAACCCTTTCACACCCCTGGGGTCGGGGACTGGGTGTATCTGTCCACCAAATATTTACGTCTACAGATACCAAGTAAGAAACTGGGCCCCAAATTCATAGGGCCGTTCGAGGTCACCCAGGTCATCAACCCGGTAACGGTACGACTCAGGTTACCCAAATTCCTTGGCAAGGTACACCCGGTGTTTCACGGCAGTCTGTTGAAACCGGCATCTGTTCCTGTGGGGTTGGGGAAGGGGGGCCCCGGACCTGTTCGTAATGGGCACTACGAAGAGCAGGATATCCTTGACTCCAGGGTGCGGAGAGGAAGGGTACAGTACCTGCTATTGTGGAGGGGATATCTGGCGTCTGAGGCGTCATGGGTGGCAGAGCAGGACGTCCAAGCACCACGGCTGCGTAGGGCATTCCACCGTAGGCACCCAGACAAACCGGGGGGGGTCGGATGGAACCCGTCGCCCATATTGGTACCTGTGTAACATCTTCCTCTTGCCTTCCAGGTGGTGCCCTGGTAGGAGGGGCCGCCTGTCAAGCCCCGTGGGCTCGACATCACGAGGGGAGCAGGGGAAACGCCGCGCAAACCGCCCGCCCGAACCTTCCTGCTGGAGCCACCAACAACACATCCAGCAGTCAAACGGCCACTAGCTACCACGGGCAGCTGCACAAGTCCCATGGCCATGCCACCGACGGGCAGCTGTTTCGGGGCTTTCTGGCGTGTCTGCATCGATGGAGCTGCTGAAGGGACCCACAGGTAGTCAGACCGGCAGCCGCAGCTCGTCCTGGGATTATCCAGCCACCTGTTCCTCAGCGGGGGCGTCGGGCGGCTCAGAACGAAGTCCGGACAGCAGGGCGTTGTGGGGAGCTGTTAGGGGGACTGTAACACTGACACGCTGGATGGTGGAGGGGAGCACGGAGGAGGGGTGGGGGAGCACGAAAGGGGGGTTAGGGACATACACTCACCTGGAAGCTGTGTGGGAGCTCAGGCACAAAGGGTGGGGTGACGTGCGGAGAGCTGGGAAGGGGGTGGGTTTTGAGCAGACTCAGCCGGATGCTGGTTTGCATGGGGAGGGGTGGGGCTAATCACCCCCAATGTATAAAAGACGCGTTGGGACGGCTAGCTCCCAACGCTGACTTTGTATCTGCTAGGCTTTTCTGAAGTAAAGAAAACCTCGTCACCCGTACCACGTTATCGTCGTTCTTTCAGCGTGGACGGCTTTTACAGATGGTTTTCTGCACAACTGTCAGGTCAGCAGTCTTCCCCATGATTGTGATTCCTACTGAACCAGACTGAGAGACCATTTAAAGGTTCAGGAACCCTTTGCAGGTGTTATGGCTTAATTAGCTGATTAGAGTGGGACACTTTGAGCCTAGAATATTGCACCTTTTCACAATATTCTAATATTCTGAGATTGTGGATTTGGGGTTTTCATGAGCTGTAAGCCATAATCATCACAATTATGACAAATCATGGCTTGAACTATCTTGCTTTGCGTGTAATGAGTCTATCTCATATATTAGTTTCCCCTTTTAAGTGAAATAAATGAACTTTTGCACGATATTCTAATTTTTCGAGTTTCACCTGTACACTACAAGCATTTGCAGATGACTTGGTCTTTGTATTAGAAGAGCCACTTGAGAGAAGCCTCAAGCTTATGAAAAAGATAGAAGTATTTCGAGAAGTGACAGGACTGAAAATAAATAAACAAAAGACTAAAATAATAACTAAAAACCTTACAGATAAACAAAAAAATCAATTGTCAGAAAAAACAGACCTTCAAATAGTTAAGAAAATCAAATACTTGGGGACATATTTAACAACATGATGTGCAAAAATAAAAGACAACTAAATAAAATTATTTTAAAAAATAAAATTAGACCGGGAAAAATGGGGAAAAATCTACAACTTTCAATGCTAGGGAGAATAGCAATGGTGAAGATGAATATTTTACCAAAACCACTCTTTTTATTTCAAACAATACCTATAAAACTGGGGAATTTTTTTTTTGATGAACTGATTTTGACATTTATTTGGCAAGGAAAAAAAGCTAGAATTAGATTGAAAATGCTACAAGAAGTGAAAGAAAATGGAGGATTTGGCCTGCCAGATTGGGCTTTATATTATCAAGCATCTGAATTAACTTGGTTAAAAGAATGGATAACTCCTAGAGATAAAAGATTACTATACATAGAGGGGCATGACCTACAATTTGGATGGCATGCCCTCTTATGGTATGGGAAGAATAAAATACATGTTGTTGTTGTTGTTAGCTGCGAAGTCGTGTCCGACCCATCGCGACCCTATGGACAACATTCCTCCAGGCCTTCCTGTCCTCTACCATCTTCTGGAGTCCATTTAAGCTCACGCTTAATACGCATTTAAGCTCACGCTTTAAGCTCAAGCTCAAAATACATAGATACTTTCAAAACCACTACATAAGAAACACACTTCTTCTAGAAAGGGAAAAAGTAAAAGCGAAAATCTTCATGGATGGCTTTCAACAATGGAAGTGTTTGTTCACCCAAACTTAATTAACTATCAGAAAATTGTGACCTATAAAGACATTTTGAATACTGAAGGGAAACTAAAACCCAGACACGAACTGAAAGAACAGGGCACTGATCTATCATAGTGGCCACAGTTGCAAATTCAAACAAGATATGAAAAAGATGTTAAAATATCTGGATTTTATAAAGAAAAGATAGAATTTGACCAGATACTATTGACATCAGATGAAAAATTTATTAAGAAACTGTATAAGTATATATTAAGTGTAAAGATGGAAGAAGAACAAATTAAAGAAATAATGATAATATGGCAAAAAACTTTTAAAAACTGGTAAAATCTTTGGGAAAGAAATCTAAAATAACAAAGACGGTGACTTACAAAGAAAACCTATACCAAATGTTCTACAGATGGCACTTAACACCTGTGACGTTAGCAAAATGTTAAAAAATATGTCTAGCAATTGTTGGAAATGTAGACAAAACCAGGCACATACTATCATCTTTGGTGAACATGCCCTAAAGCCAAATGATTTTGGTTAAGAATATATATATGGTTAGAGAAAATGACTAAAAACACATAGATTTTAAGTCAGATTTATTTTTGTTAGGTATAATTGTAGGAAATTATGAGAAGGAATCTGTATATTTAATGTATTAACTGCAGCAAGAATTGTATTTGCTCATCATTGGAAAGATGAAGAATTACCAGCGGAGGAAGAGATAATTAAGAAAATTTTAGATTGTGCAGAAATTGACAGACTGACACTAAAAATGAAAGACAAGAAGATTCAGATTACTTTAGAACAGACATGTCAAACACAAGGCCCCGGGGCCAGATCCGGCCCACGAAGTGGTTTCATGTGGCCCGCGAAGCCATCCTGGAAACAGTGAGGGAACAGCCCACGCTGCCTTGGCCCTGGCCCACGCCCAGGCCAGCCAGGAGCCAATGTACAATTTATGGTGGCCATCTATGCTGAAACGCATTCAGTCTTAGCTCCACAAGGCCATCTGGAAACAGCGAAGGACCAGCCCCTGCCATGTCAGCCCCACCCCCTGGGTGCACACTGGGGAGGTGTCACCATTTGTGAGGAATGAAGAAATGCACCATTGCCTGGAAGTTGCCAGCAAATAGCCTTCGCCTACTTCACATATCTGGCTTGATGGGCTCCGGAGGAGGGGTTTTGGCAGGCAGTAGGGCGCTCTCCTCACAGCGCCGAGAGGCTGAGCCGGGCAGTGTGAATTGAAAAAGAAGCACGATGCTGCCCAGCCCCCAGCCTGCCTGGTTTTGGCAGGCAGCAGGGGACTCTCCTCCCAGTGCTAATCCAAAAAGAAGCACAACGCCACCCAGCCCCCAGCCTGCCCAATTTCGGCAGGCAGTGGGGCACTCTCCTCAACACCAAGAGCTGAGCCGGGTGGCACGAATCTGATGAGAAGTGCAATGCTGCCTAGCCCCCAGCCTGCCCAATTTCAGCAGGCAGCAAGGTGCAAAGTCGGCTCAGCTGGAGGCTGGGCAACATCACGCTTCTCTTCGGATTCACGCCGCCCGGCTCAGCCTCTCAGTGCTGTGCGGAAAGCGCCCCCCTGCCTGCTGAAACCGGGCGGGCTGGGTGGTGTCGCACTTCTCTTCAGATCTGTGCCGCGCAGCTCAGCCTCTTGGTGCTGTGAACAGAGCGCCCCACTGCCTGCCAAAACTGGACAGGCCGGGCAGTATGTGGCATCGCCCTTCGTTTTGGATTCACTGCCCGGCTCAGCCTCTTGGCACTGTGAGGACAGCGCCCTGCTATCTACCGAAATTGGGCAGGTCGGGGGCCGGGCGGCATCGCACTTTTCAGATTCGTGCTGCCTGGCTCAGCCTCTTGGCACTGTAAGGAGAGCGCCTCGCTGCCTGCTGTAATCGGGCAGGCTGGGGGCTGGGTGGCATTGTGCAGGTAACGTTGACTCTCCCGCTGCTCATGGCGTCCCCTCCCCCAGAGCCCACCAAGCCAGATATGTGAACTAGGCAAGGGCCATGTGCTGCCACTTCCAGGCGATGGTGCATTTCTTCATTCCTACGAAGGGTGACACCTCCCCAGCTACATTTCTTGCCTGTTTTTCTCCCTCCCTCATCTCAAATATTTTCCCACCATTCTGTTCGAAGGAAGGAAGGAAGGAAGGAAGGAAGGAAGGAAGGAAGGGAGGGAGAGTCTGAGGGAAGTCCTGCCTTAGTCCTGCCCTGCTGCCCTTTCACCATCCCCTTGCCCCCTCCTCCTGGCCTATCCTGGGGTTCCCCCATCCTATTGCTAAGGAAGCTTTGGATACAAAGCCGGGTCTCCTCCCATGGAGAGGGAGTAGGCCTCCCCCTGACTTTGCCCTCATACCCATCATGAGCAACCTGGCCAAGGAGAGCAAGCACAGCAGCAGCAGCCTTGAGGAGGTAAGTGCAGCTGGGCACCCCCTTGGGGAAGTGGGGCTAGGCTTGGTGCCGCGGGTGCTTGAGGGCCGGGCTGGGCGTTTGACCTCTGCTGCCTAGGGCTCCAGGCACTATCCAGCCCCCTCCACATGGCCTGAGAGGACCAGTAAGGCTCCTCCAGTGGACCATGCCTTGGCACTTGCCTTGGTCCCACCTCCTTCTGCCAGAGACCCTCATATCTGTCCCACTCCTGCCCAGGCCCCCACACGTACCCTTGATGCAAACGATGTAGAACTGGCCATGCCCACCCAGTAGGCCACACCCACTCCAGCCACACCCAGCCAGCAGGCCCCGGCCTCCCTGGCCACACCCACCTGGCTCTCCGAGGGCAACCGCAATGCTGATACGGTCCTCAGTGAAATTGAGTTTTACACCCCTGCTTTAGAACATGGAATACATTTTATCAATGGCTAGAAAAATGAGGTAGAGAGAAAGAAATTTAAAATGTATTAGTAAACTAAACATTGGAACCCAGACAATATTGCTGATAAAATATTAAGGATTTGTGACTATAACAAATTAATAAAATATTGGGGGAAAAAGCAATCATGGGCGCTCCATCACTGGAGATTTTTAAGAAGATACTAGACAGTCACTTGTCTGAGATGGTATAGGTTCTCCTGCTTGAGCAGGGGGCTGGACAAGAAGACCTCCAAGGTCTCTTCCAGCTCTACTCTATTATATTCTAAACCTTAGACCTCAAAGAAGTCAAATCCTAACCCTACCTTTCCCTGAACAGTTGACCAATTTATCCTAAAATCCCCCAATAACAGGCTTCTACCATAAAATAATATCAATTAAAACTAATGATCATGCCAAACTAAATCACTACTAATAGAGATTTTTTAATGTAAAAGTTAACACAGCAGGCAATCCCCACATTATAAAATGAATATAAGACTACCACTAACCACAACACCTCATCCAAAACCTAGCCCCCTCATTAAATACAATCTTGGACCTCAAGAAAACCTACCCAAGCTGAATTTTACACTAATGTCAAGTGTTTTACAGTAAAGGTTACCTTAGCGTTCTTACTTTAAAATTTACCTTGGCAAGGAATCATGAAGACTAAAAATAACTCAAGTACCAACATAACACAAATATAGGTCCACTACTACTGAAAAAGCTTATGCAAAAGCCAATCATTCATTAAATGTAAACACAGACCTTATGGGAACCCATCATAATTCAAACTGCACTATATAATATCAATATAATTTTTGTACTTTAAAGGCTATGTAAGCAAATCACCCTCCCATAAAATAAAGACCCAACACTATATGGTTATCTAAAAACTCATTCTAAAGCTAATTATTGAAACAAATGTAATCAGAGCTCAAGGAAATTTAACCTTAATTATACCAATAAAAAATAATTATCCTAAAATTACCTGACAGTTACCCAACACAATAGATTTAACAACTCTAAAGTTATCCCTCACATCAAACTACACACCTCAAGTATCCTTACCATTAAACATATTATCTTAATGTCAAGAGAAGTATACTCCAAGATTTTAAAAAGCCAATTAGTGCCATTTTGTAGACGTATGTGAATTGCTATCTGTGTGTTATTGGTAAAAATACAAATATATGCAGGTCACCTTTAAAAGACCATTCAGGGTCTAGAATACAAAAGTGCATATGGTAAGGATCATACATCAATTCATGGGGATTGCTGGGAAATTCTGGGAGTTGAAGCCCAGACATCTTAAAGTTACCAAGTTTGAGAAACACTGATGTGGTTAATGCACCAAGCTAGAAACCAAAGACTCTGTGAGTTCTTAGGTGCAAAGAGAACTGAATGACCTTAAGCTACTCACTCTCTCCCTGTCCTAGGAAGGAAGCAATACTGACTCGAAAGCACACAAACTCACAGAGACACAGAGGAAAATAAGAAATGCACTCAAACCATTCAGTGAACCTTATTACTCAGAAAGCACAACGACTCGCTTAAGGTATAGCTTGAGAAGTTCAGAGCTGCATTTATGAATTCCATCCTTAACCTTTTCCTTTGCCATGCTTCCCACTGTGTTAAGCAGCATCCTCCCAAACCCTCCATGCGCTATCATGAACTTTGCAAAGCCCGCTGTACACCGCTTCCCTTTGCGCGCATGCGTACAATGGAAGAACCCTTGGCTCGTCATGCATCTTTTTCCCTCATAAGCACATGGGAATGGGGGTGCTGAAAGATACAGGTGTGTTGGGACGGAAGGATGCAGCAACAGTATAGCTTTACCTTTCTATTGCTCGCACGGTATAGCTAATGAGCGGCCTCCCCAGCACGAGACAAAACTGCTTCGGAGTGCTGCCACCCAACCTTTCACCGCTTCCTCCGGCAGGTAGTACCGCTGCTACCGATACTGGCGGTGATCGCCGGCAGAGTCCGGTCTCCCCTGTTTCCTCTAAGTCACCGACTTTTCCGACTCCAGGCTCCGGCAGCTCCATTACGTGCCTGCCTCTCGGAACTGAATTGCAGCAGGCTGAGCTCAATTGCTTTGCCTTGAGCTTTTCTGTGAGTCGCAAGAGTCCCCCGATTTAATTATCCCATATTCTCATGGGACAATTGATTTTAGTCTCCATTTTTAATTCGTTTCTTTAAAGATTTGCTGCTCCCTTAAAGGACCTTTCGGAAGTGGAATTGAAGAACGGGCGGAAGACGAAAAAAAGCTATTTACTGCGCACGCGTTGCGCATTCTTGTGAGATGGAAAGCAATTGATTGGAATAGCAAAAGCTCGCCGTCTCGCTACTTGATTCAGGCTGGGCCCGCTGTTTATCTGATTGGATTATGATGTACCTTTCAAATATTTTTATTCATGTATATTTGCTGTGTTGACTAGAAAAAGGCTTTTAGAAATAAAACAGTTTCAGAGAGATTCCAATTCTCGTCTTTTGCCAGAGAGTCATATCTTAAATATTAACTGTTGTATTCTACTATGAAATACACGTTAAACTATGTTTTCTATAAATATAGACTATCGCAGATGCAGGTAATCTATACGGGTGGACACATGTTCAGTATTTATCTTCTGAGAATAGTTGATATCCTCTTAAAGCTTAAAAATATTGACACTGACTTTAGAATATTGTGGGTTTTATGCTTATTTTTTAATTAAAAACTCTTAAAAAATTAAAAATGTGCAATGCAGATTGGGCACCATGAAAGGTGCCCGTGATACCATGTTGCGTGTAATGGAATTTAGTATTTCCTCAGAACTTGGGGAACATATTTTTGAGAACAGTGAATCCTTCTGAAGCACTCCATGCTCTTCAGTCTACCTGTTTGGAATAATCTGGAGATAGATCTTCTCAAATGCAGGAATGCTAGTTATGTCTGCAGCCTACTCCAGTCAAACACCATGGCTGAGAAATGCACAGCAAAATGTCCATTAAGCTTCAGAAAGACAAAAGCAAGCACTGGATTTATATCCATATATAAGAAGGGACAGTGAAGAAGGCAGTCAACAGACTGGGTTGGTTTCATTCTCATACTAAAAAGTTTTATCATGTAGCCTTGCTGTGTCAAATATTTGAGGAGATGTACTTGAGTCCATGCCAGATAGACTGACAATTTGATTGCTGCCTCCCAATTGCCCGACAGTAAAGATAAGCCACTGCATGCCTGTTCTAAAATTAGGACAATTAGGGGTGATAATCTGGAGATATTGTAAACTGCTAGCCAGTGCTTTGCTTTAATAACAAAACCAGGTATTTCCTAATGAACACAGCTTGTCTAGACTCTGAACCAGTCTGTCTAATATTTGGAGCAAAACCTAGTAGGATATCAAATAAATCACTCTTCCCTAAGATGAACTTTAATATCATTTAATTAGGGCTGAAGGCTTTGTAAAATAAAACTTTTAATTATCTTCTAAGTGCATATGGTCAGGGGCTATTATGAGCCTTTGGAGGGAAGGAGTTCCAAAGAATAGGGTTCACCATGAAGAAGGTGTGTTGTTTCATTTATGTTTCCTTAACTACAGATAAACTGATCTTTTAATAGGCTTTTTAAGATATTGTCACTGGATGGCACAATCAATTCAAAGGAGTCCAAACAAGTATACTCTCTTATTTAAAATGTATTTCTGTAACTATACAGTATGTTTCTCTGAGATTGGAGAACCTTTCACAGATTGAACCTAGAGTTACAGGTTTCTTTTTAAATGTGTAATGTTTGAAGGAACTGTAAAGTGAAATACTCCATTTGTCATTCAGCCTAGCCTGTTCTGCAATACTAATTTTGTAACATGCCTGAGAGTTATTTTTGAAGATTCTGTCAGACAGACAAATGCAGAATTCATCAGCTTTAGCAAACTGAGCATTTGGTGCAGAAACATGCTACTGTATAGAGTTTCAATGCTGGTTCAGGATGTGGGCTGGAATAAGAGAGGCTTACATGACCAATACAATAAAAGCAGGATCAACCTAATGAAGTACATAATATTTTTGTTAGTTAAGATACTTCATACAGAATAACTGCATTATTTCAAATTTGTTTTAGCATTGATGAAAGAATCAGGATGCAAGTATGCACTCAATTGTCTCCATTCATTGATAGGAGAGGTGATATCTTTAATTATTCTCAATTGCTGCTTCTTCCTTTGATTCATTTTGAATACTTTCAAAGTTGAACTCATGGAGATGGGAACTAGTAAAATTTTAATTACTGCCCAAAATAAATTATGCCATTACACAAAAGCCTTGTTTTTTGTTTTGTTTTTTACTGTGGAAATCTGTTATTGTGCTTGAAAGTGACTGCAAGACCCTAGTTTCCAAAGTGTTGGCAAAGTGCCATAATTATGGTCAAAGGGATATACTGCTAGCAGATGCCCTTTGTCCATCTGATCGTAGGAAATGAGGTGGTCCTAGCCTAGGATTCTCCAAGGACAAGGACAAAATACTTTATTCTAATCAATGTATGTACATTGGCAGGTTTCTTATTTTCCACATGCCCACTCTCAAGCTTTGCAGTTTTGTTCCTCTGGAAAGACCATATTTATTTACATTGTTTACATAGATTTTAGAAATGGGGTAGAATTTTTATGTTTTATTCACTGTTTCCATTTATTATATTAGCATAGTTTTGCTGTTGTGACCAGGATAATTTTCTATAGATATTATGGCTCCTATACAATAGACTTCTTTCTTCTATATTTAAAAACAAGAAAGTTCTACAAAATTAGTGTAAATAAATGGAGTGGTCTAAACGACCATAACTTGTGGTATATTCAACAACAGATTTAATAACTTTTTTAAAAAGAGGCAACGGGAGAGAAAAGAACTTTGTGGCTAAGGCGCTACACTAGAAACCAGGAAACAGAGAGTTCTAGTCCCAATTTAGGCATAAAAGCTGTCTGGATGACTTTGTCAGCCCATAAGGTCAGACTCAGTTAACAAGTCTGTTGGTGATTTTTTGTCAAAACTAATAAATCAGCATTTGGATCTTGCAGCTGCAGAAAAAATGCTCAGAAAAAAAACCTTGAAGAATTGAAAAAGAGAGAAAGATAACAAAGAAGATAAAAAGACGCATTTTTAAAAAGTACTTCAGCGATAACCATGAACATGTCTTAGTGAATATAACTACATCATTTCTTGGAGACATTTTGAAAATATTTAGATGTTGAAGGAGACATATGTGGAAGAAGCCAGGTACATGTCTACTTTGTTGAACATAATTTATTCTAGCGAATGAAAAAAAATATACTTTATGTACTAACCAAAAATTCAGTGGCATATGTCAAAATATGTTGTTGTTAGCTGCGAAGTCGTGTCCGACCCATCGTGACCCTATGAACAATGTTCCTCCAGGCCTTCCTGTCCTCTACCATCTTCTGGAGTCCATTTAAGCTCACGCCTACTGCTTCAGTGACTCCATCCAGCCACCTCATTCTCTGTCGTCCCCTTCTTCTCTTGCACTCAACCTTTCCCAGCATTAGGCTCTTCTCCAGTGAGTCCTTCCTTCTCATTAGGTGGCCAAAGTATTTTGAGTTTTAGCTTCAGGATCTGGCCTTCTAAAGAGCAGTCAGGGTTGATCTCTAGGACTGACCAGTTTGATCGCCTTGCAGTCCAAGAGACTCGCAGGAGTCTTCTCCAGCACCATAGTTCAAAGGCCTCAATTCTTTGGCGCTCAGCCTTTTTTATGGTCCAACTTTCACTGCCATACATTACAACTGGGAAGACCATAGGCTTGACTATACGCATTGCTTTTTAGTGTGCTGTCTAGATTTGTCATGGCTTTCCTCCCGAGGAGCAAGCGTCTTTTAATTTCTTGGCTACAGTCCCCATCTGCAGTGATTTTGGAGCCCAGGAAAATAAAATCTGTCACTACCTCCATTTCTTTCCCATCTATTTGCCAGGAATTGAGAGGGCTGGATGCCATGATCTTGGTTTTCTTAATGTTAAGTTTCAACCCCAAGTTTTGCACTCTCCTTCTTCACCCGCAACAAGAGGCTCTTTAGTTCCTCTTCACTTTCTGCCATTAGAGTGGTATCATCTGCATATCTTAGGTTGTTGATATTTCTCCCAGAAATCTTAATTCCAACTTTTGATTCATCTAGCCCTGTCTTTCTCATGTTGTGCTCTGCATATAAGTTAAATAGGCAGGGTGACAGTACACAGCCTTGCTGGACCCCTTTCCCAATTTTGAACCAATCAGTGGTTCCGTGTCCAGTTCTCACTGTTGCTTCTTGGCCCACATATAGGTTTTTAAAGAGACAAATAAGAAGGTCTGGTACGCCCATCTCTTTAAGAACTTGCCACAGTTTGTTATGATCCACACAATCAAAGACTTTAGCATAGTCAATGAAGCAGAAGTAAATGTTTTTCTGGAACTCCCTAGCTTTCTCCATGATCCAGCATATGTTGGCAATTTGATCTCTAGTTCCTCTGCCTCTTCGAAATCCTGCCTGTACTTCTGGTAGTTCTCGATCCACATACTGCTGGAGTCTAGCTTGTAGGATTTTAAGCATAATTTTACTAGCATAAGAAATGAGTGCAATGGTGCAATAGTTTGAACATTCTTTGGCACTGCCTTTCTTTGGAATTAGAATGTAAACTGATCTTTTCCAATCCTGTGGCCACTGTTGAGTTTTCCAAATTTGCTGGCAAATTGAGTGTAGCACTTTTACTGCATCGTCTTTTAAGATTTTGAATAGCTCAGCTGGAATACTGTCACCTCCACTAGCTTTGTTGTTGCTCAGCTTTTCTAAGGCCCACTTCACTTCACATTCTAGGATGTCTGGCTCAAGGTCAGTGATCACCTCATCATGATTATCAGGGACGTTAAGCTCATTCTTGTATAGTTCTTCTGTGTAATTTTGCCACCTCTTCTTAATCTCTTCTGCCTCTGTGAGGTCCCTGCAATTTTGGTCGTTTATCATGCCCATTTTTGCATGAAACGTTCGCTTCATCTCTCCCATTTTCTTGAAAAGATCTCTGGTCCTCCCTATTCTGTTGTGAAAATATATGACAAGAAAAGTGAAAGGTTAAAAGAAAAATAATGATAAATTGCTATAACATCACAAAATTATGTAATTAATGTATTGTTTGTGAATTCTTGATTTAAGATAAACTTAAGATAGCATCCAGTTAGAAAAGTATGAATTTTACCAAATTCCTCTGATTGTAAGCAGAAACAACTCTCTTTATCAGTAATCGGTACAAAATGTGGCAGCTTTTACCCAATGAGCAAAATATCATTAACTTTCCAAAGATACAATATCAAAATAAATATTAAGGCTTTTTTGCAAGCTTCATATTTGAACTTATTGTTTTTGCTAAGCAAAGGTTTAGAATGAACAAAGACTTGCAACAGAAATCAAGGACAATAAAAAAAAGTTTCAACATATTAATAACAAGAAAAAAGTCAAGGAAACTATAGGTCCAATAAAGAGAAATCATGGCAAGGAAGTAACAGGCAGTAGGGAGAAAACAGCTGCTTAACTCATTGTTTGCATTAGTCTTCATACAAAAAGAAATTATAGCCCAACATACCAAAAAAACTACTTGAAAAGACAAACTAGAAAATGGTAAGAACACCTATCCAACCTTGATGAATATAAATCACCGGGACCTGACAGATTACATCCCAGACTTGTGAAGAAGCTGGCAGATGTCACCATATCTTTCAAAAATCCTGGAGCACCAGGGAAGTACCTGAGAATTGGAAAGGGGCTGATGTGGTTCCCATCTTCAAGAAAGGGGGGGGAAACAGACCCAGGAAACTACAGACCAATCAATCTAACATCAATTTCTGAGAAGATCCTGGAAAAGATAATCAAAAAACAGATCTGCAAACAACTAGAAACAAAGTTATTACTAGTAGCCAGCAGAGGTTTGTTAAAAACAGATCATGCCAAACCAATCTTATTTCATTCTTTGATAAAGTGACTAAATTAGTAGACCAGTGAAACTGTGGAAAGTAGACCACAACCTGCTGCTTAGTAAAGTGGGATAGCCAACATCATCACCAGACGGATCTGTAGCTGGCTGAAAAACCATACTCAGCAAATAGTACTCAATGGTACTACATCCAAATGGAGAAAAGTAAGCAATGGCATACCACAAGGCTCTGTCTTAGGCCCAGTACTCTTTAATATCTTCATGAATGACAGATGAGGGAATAGGAGGGGAACTCATCAAATTTGCAGATGACACTAAAGTGACAGGAATAGCAAACACCCCAGAAGACAAGTTTAGGATCCAAAAAGATGGTGGGCGCAGGAGGCGGGGGGTGGGTGGGGGGCGGTGCTGCTGCAGTCACAAGCGCGAAGGGTGTTGGCAGCGGGCTCCCCTCCCTGGGGCCGGAGCCGGCGCAGCTGGTGCTGTGGGAGCAGCAGAGCCCACTCTATATGGCGGGGCTGCGCAATGCAGGCAGCGGAGGCGGTGCGGGCCAGGCGATGTTTTAATCTTATGATTTTAAAAATATATTTTTTCTATTGTAAGTTTCCCCAAACCTCGCCATGTGGATTGCATACAAATATTATATAATTGGTAAATAAAGGTATAACATATGTTAAATATACATTAAATGATAGTATGCTTCCCTACAAAGTCAATTCTTGCTCAATGACAGACCAGGGAGTTAACTCGGAAAGGCAAGAGGAAAATCTAGAAGAGGTCTGTGCAGCTCTTCAACATCTTCATCAACGATTTGGATGAAGGGATAGATGGGGAACTCATCAAATTTGCAGACAACACCAAGCTGGCAGGAATAGCCAATACTCGAGAAGATAGGCTTAAGATACAGGAGGATCTGGACAGACTTGAACACTGGGCACTATCTAACAAAATGAAATTCAATTGTGAAAAAAGTAAGGTTCTACATTTAGGCAGGAAAAATCAAATGCACAGGTATAGTATAGGTGGTACCTTGCTCAATAGTAGTAACTGTGAGAGAGATCTCGTAGTCCTAGTGGACAATCACTTAAATATGAGCCAGCAGTGTGCTGCAGCTGCCAAAAAAGCCAACACAGTGCTAGGCTGCATTAACAGAGGGATAGAATCCTTAGGGTGCCATAGTTATGGATGAGAAATATTGGTTGCAAATTTGGCATTTCTGGATGTAATACAGATATTTTGGACTTATTTTTGTTTCTTTGCATGTTTGATATTTTTTAAAAGGCATATGCTACTGACTACACTTATTTATTTATTTATTTTTTATTTTTATTACATTTATATACCGCCCTTTCCCGGAGGACTCAGGGCGGTTTACAGGGAATTAAAAACCAAAAATACAAAAGTTAAAACCAGTTTAAAAAAAATTAAATTTATCCCTGTACAAATAAAACCCCAATTAAAATAAATTAATCCTCAGCCTGGGCCAGAGAGCTCGAAGAGCCAGGTCTTCAGGCCCCAGCGGAATGAACGGAGGTCGGGGGCAGTCCTCAGCTCCACTGGCAGCTGGTTCCAGAGGGCAGGCGCCCCCACTGAGAAGGCCCTATCCCTGGGTGTTACCCGCCGGCAATCTCTTACCGGTGGGACCCTGAGAAGACCCTCCCTGTGGGAGCGCACTGGACGAAGGGAACTTGATGCTGGCAGCAGGTGTTCCCTCAAATACCCCGGACCCAAGCCATGTAGGGCTTTATAGGTAATGACCAGCACCTTGAATTTCACCCGGAGGGCAACCGGAAGCCAATGCAGCTCGCAGAGTAGCGGTGTTACATGGGAGTATCGGGAGACCCCCATTACAACTCGCGCGGCTGCATTCTGCACCAGTTGAAGCCTCCAAGTGGTCCTCAAGGGCAGCCCCATGTAGAGAGCGTTGCAGTAGTCCAAACGGGAGGTCATGAGCGCATGAGTAACTGTGCGTAGGGCATCTCGGTCCAGATAGGGACGCAACTGGCGCACCAGGCAAACCTGGGCAAAAGCCCCCCTGGTCACGGCTCCTATGTGGTCTTCAAAATTGAGTCGTGAATCCAGGAGGACGCCCAAGTTGCGAGCCCTATCAACGGGGGGTAACACCTCACCCCCCATCGTTAGAGATGGAATAGTCTGGTTGACCCGAGATGCCGATATGCACAGCCACTCAGTCTTGGCAGGATTGAGACGAAGCCTGTTTCTCCCCATCCAGACCTGGACTGCCTCCAGGCACCGGGACATCACGGCAAGGGCATCACTGGGTTGGTTCGGGGTGGAAAGAAAAAGTTGGGTATCATCAGCATACTGATGATACCCCACCCCGAAACCACGAATGATCTCGCCCAGCGGCTTCATATAGATGTTGAACAGGAGGGGCGAGAGAACCGACCCCTGAGGAACTCCACAAATGAGAGGCCTCAGGGCGGATCTCTGCCCTCCTGTCACACTTATGCACATATGTAACATGATCACTGCTTGTCCAAAATTTTACTATACAGATAATACCCCCAGAAATTATTTTAGCCTTTTTAATAAATGTTATTATTGATGTTAAGCTCACCAGGGAAAACATCATATATTGTTATGTATATACTAGGTTAATTATTTAAAGACTGAAATGCAACATAACTAGATTCTAAATAATATATTATTCAAAACACACAACAGTCCAAACAGTAAAGGTAAAGGTAAAGGTGCTAGTCGTTTCCGACTCTAGGGGCTGGTGCTCATCTCCATTTCAAAGCCGAAGAGCCAGTGCTTGTCCGAGGACGTCTCCGTGGTCATGTGGCCGGCATGACTAGACACCAAAGGCGCACAGAGCGCTGTTACCTTCCCACCGTAGTGGTCCCCATTTTTCTACTTGCATTTTTACGTGCTTTCGAACTGCTAGGTTGGCAGAAGCTGGGACAAGTAACAGGCGCTCACTCTGCTACACGGCACTCTGGATTCGACCCGCCAAACTGCCGACCTTCTGATTGACAAGCTCAGCGTCCTAACCCGCTGAGCCGCTGCGTCCCACCCAAACAGTAAAAGTAAAGTCCAAATTAAGAATATTTCATTCTTAAGAATTGTTTAGATTCAAAATAGTTTTCAAGAGTGTACAAAAGATACTTTTTTTCTAGAATCAGCTAAATTAGACATATTACATTGAGAAAAATGTTTCTCATTTCTTTCCTGTTACCTTTGATTTCATTGCAGAGATGTTAACATAAGAAATAGATTATTTTGTTATCTAATTTTACCTTCCAAAAGACAGAAGCAGATGAAAAATGTGAGGTTCTTTCCTGTTGGCTTTTCTGAATTAGCTGTTTTAGATTCTAAAAGTTTAGTTCCTAAATAAGTAATCCTGTAAATAATTTTAATGTCCTCCTTTAGTGCAGGCTCTTTTATGACTCGTGGACTTCAACTCCCAGAATTCCTGAGCCAGCATGGCTCAGCTTGGAAACCTCTCCCTTTCCCCTCAGCATGGCTGGCTCAGGATTTCTGGGAGTTGAAGTCCACGAGTCATAAAAAAGAGCCAAGATTGCTAGCCCTGCAATAGGCTTAGGAAAACCAATAAGGGAGCTGGGTTGTTTTTTTTTTTTCCAAAAAAAAGCCCTGGCCCTATCCAACAAAATGAATTTTAATGTGGAGAAAAGCAAAGTTTTACATTTAGGCAGGAAAAATCAAAAGTATAAATAGAGATTAGGGGAGACCTGGCTCAAAAACAGTAACTTTGAGAGGGACCTTAGAGTGCTAGTAGACGATGGCTTGGCTATGAGCCAGCAGTGTGCAGCAGCAGCCAAAAAATAATACAATCCTGGATTGTATAAACAGGCATAGAATCAAGATCACGCGAAGTATTAGTACTGCTTTATAAAACCCTAGTTAGACCACACCTGGGATACAGCAACCAATTTTGGTCACCATGCTACAAAAAATATGTTGAGACTTTGGAAAAAGTTCAAAAAAGAGCAACTAAAATGATCAAAGGTCTGGACACTAAAACATATGAAGAACAGCTGCAGGACCTGGGTTTGGCTAGTTTAAAGAAAAAAAGAAAAAGAGCTGACATGATAGCAGTATTCCAGTATTTTAGGGGCTGCCACAAACTATTCTCCAAAGCATCAGAGGGCAGGGCAAGAAACAATGGTTGGAAACTAACCAAAGAGAGAAGCAACCTGGAATTAAGGAGAAACTTCCTAACAGTGAGGAACATTAATCAGTGGAATAGCTTGCCTTCAGAAATGGTGGGTGCTCCACCACTGGAGGTTTTTAAGAAAAGACTAGACAGTCACTTTTCTGAAATGGTATAGTTCTCCTGCTTGAGTAGGAGGCTGGACTAGAAGATTTCCATGGTCTCTTCCAGCTCTATTCTATTCTATTCTGATCTGGGACCATAAGAAAGATTGATTGAAAAACCTATTGTTAATTAATATACCATGTGTTACAAAGCTCCCCCACCCCCATACATGGTACGTAATAGTTCTTCAAGCAGCATTGTAATTGGGACTTTTTTTCAAAGCAAATTTGCAGTTTGGTTTACTGGTTATTGTAAACCACTGGTTCAAGTTGATGGGACATATTAAATGATATTGCAGCTTGGTTTACATTATGTGTGAATACTTGATTTCCCCATTTTTGTCACTGAAGTACTTTTTTAATTATCTCTTTCATTTCTTCCTTCTCTCTTTTTATTTTTTTTTCTTCCTAGCATTTTTTCCTCAAGCTCAGGGTCAAAATGTTAGCTATCACTATGATAAAGTTTAGATAAGTAATATAGGAATGTTTGATATTAATTTACCAAATAAGTCTTTGACTACCTATGACTCCTAAGAATCACTTAAGCAAGATGAGTGATGTGGAAATTTAATAAATAGAATGTTTTAATTCAAATTAATAGCTACGTTTGTGACCAAGCAACCACAATAAATGGGTATCTATATGACTCCATTTCATTTACCATCACATAGCTGTATGTTTTTAAAAAAATAAATGATATGAAAGGGGTGTTCATTGTACCTTGTATCATGCACATTATCATCATTGGTAGATTGTACTTCTATTTATTTTTATTTTTTATATTCATTTTTTCCATACATACAATAGTAATTTTTCAACCAACGTGCTATCTTAGTTTACATGCTAATCCATATTTAATTCCTTATCCTTCTTTCCTCCAACCAGTGGTAAAATAAATCCAAGTTTGATAATAGTCTGTTTCTTCTTTTTCTTTCAGTCTCATAGTCAATCTGTCCATCTCTGCGCATTCTGGTATTTTTTAATTATTTCTTCATCTGGTGGTATTCCTTCATTTTTCCAGTGTTGCGCAAATATAATTCTTGCCACTGTTGTGACATGCAAAGTCAAATATAAGCTTTGTTTATTAGTCTTTTCTGGCATTATACCTAATTAAAATCAACATGTTCTCCTAACATCTATTCTAGCCAAGTATGTATCTTTTTCCAATAATTCTTTACTTTATCACATGTACACCAAACATGATAATACATGCCTGACTTATATTTACATTTACATATTTTTAAACATTTTTGCTAATCTTGCTGGTGGCAAGTGCCATCCATAAACCATTTTGTATAAGTTTTCTTTATAGGAAGTCAACATTGTCGATTTATAGTTTCTTTCCCATAAATTTTGCCATTTTTCTAGCTTTATATTATAGCCAAATTTTTCCCCCATCTTATCATTCTTTAACTTGTTCACTTTCCATTTCTAAAGTTAATAAAAAATATACAATTTGTTAATTAGTTTTTCATCTGAAGTTAACAATGTCTTATCAAACAGTTTGTTCCTTATAAAATCCATACATTTTAACATCTCTATCATATCTAATTTGTATTTGTACATATGTCCACCACATTAGGTTGACACACTGATTTTCCATTTCTTGTTTAGATTTTAAATTTCCTTCAGAATTTAGAATATCTCTATATGTCCAGATTTTTTTCAAAGTCCACTAAATTTGGGTGTACAAATGCTTCCATTGTTGACAACCACCCTGGAATTTTTAAATATATTTTACTTTTTATTTTTTCCCCATGTTGTTAACAGTGAATTTATTATATAATGATTTTGGAAATATTTATGAACTATTTTCTCCATACCATAAAAAAGCGTGCCACCCCAATTGTAAATCATGCCCTCCAGATATAACAACCTTTTGTTTTTAAGAATTATCCATTCTTTTACTCATGTTAATACAGATACTTGATAGTATAGAACCCACTCTGATAGGCCAAATCCTCCATTTTCCTTGGCATCTTGTAACAATTTCCACTTAATTCTAGCTTTCTTTCCTTGTGAAATAAATTTCAAAATTAGTGAGTTCAAATCTTCAAAAAAAAATCTCCAATTTTATAGGTATTGTTTGAAATAGAAATAATATTTTCAGTAGTAAATTCATTTTCATTGTGGCAATTCTTCCTAATATTGACAGTTGCAAGTTTTTCTATTTTTTCAAATCCAGTTTTATTTGAGTCAATAATTTTGTTTAATTATCTTCTTTTATTGTTTAACATCTTGCCGTTAACTGTATTCCCAGATATTTAACCTTTTAACTATCTGCAATTCTGTCTTTTCTGATATGTATATTTTTTTGCTTATCTGTAAGGTTTTTAACTATTACTTTAGTTTTTTTCTCTATTTATTTTCAGTCCTGCCATTTCTCCATACTGTTCTATCTTTTCCCAATAGTTTGGGAATCATCTCCAAAGGTTCTTCTAAAATAAACACCAAATCATCAGCAAATGCTTGTAATTTATATATTTCACCTTTTATTTCTAATCCTTTAATTTCTATATTTTGTCTAATATTTCTATTCAAAACTTCCAAAGTGAAGATGAATAACAGCGGGGATAGTGAACATCCTTGCCTTGTGCCTTTCCTTATCTCAAAGTTCTCTGTATAGTCTCCATTCACAATCACTTTCGCTGTTTATTTATTATATATCACTTTTATCATATTTATAAAATTCTGTCCAAAGTTCATTATTTGTAATTGTTGAATCATAAATTGCCAGGAAACATTATCAAATGCCTTTTGGGCATCCAGAAATACTAATGCCATTTGTTTTCCTGGATGTAATTCATAGTATTCTAATACATCCATTATCACTCTTAGATTGTTTTTAATTTGTCTCTTTGGTGGAAAACCATTCTGATCTGAATGTATAAATTCAGTTAAGTATTGTTTCAGTCTCTTTGCCATTATTGAAGTAAAGATTTTATAATCCACATTCAGTAACGATATCAGTCTGTAATTCTTTATCTTTGTCAAATCTGCAACTTCTTTTGGTAAAGTGATAAAGTGTACTTTTATTTTTTTATATCAACCTTTCTCCAGACAGGCAAAGGAGTCTGGAAAAAGGGTTTGTAAACTGCAGAAATATTTGTGTTGTCACCTTTGTTTAATAATGAATTTTCCATGTGTTTTCCCACAATCTCCATCATATTCAGTAGATATTTTGTGTGGCAAAATATTTTTGAGGTGTTATGACCAATAAGAGACTCAAAGATCCAGAATGAACATAACTTTATATTTAGAAGAAAAGAAATTATTTTAGATAAGTGTTTATCATTCAATTATGCTTTCTCAGTTTTGGGACATCCAGATGACTATGTCTTAGTTTGTCACCTTTCTGTGTTTTTCTGTCACTTTCATATATTTATTACCAGAAAACATTTCTATTAAAGGGGAAAAACAGTAATTTAATCAGGTACATCAAGACAGTTCCTGTAATCAGCTCCCCAGCCTACCATGCCCTTCCCCAAAAGAAGGGCTTTGGTGCACTGTTATAGTTGCCATCTTAATTTTTGCCCATCTGTATTTCAGGTTGTTGGAAGTATCAAAATATAAATAGTTGCTGCAAAAATATAAACTGCTATCTACAATAATATAATAATAGAAGCAAGGACAGAGAAAAAAACAAAACCTGTTTTACATGATACTATTACATTGAATAATGGAGCTCTCTGATAGCATATTCTTTTTCTAATACAATGACTTACTGCAAAATTTGAATCAAATTAATTGTAGATTAGGCCACAAATCAAGGTTCAAGAAAACCTAGGCAAATGATACACAGGTAATTGTAGGTATACACAAATTCTAACTCTAAATTATAAGCCTTAAGGCATTCTTGGGGTAAATCTTTTCTTAATTTTAATCCTGTTGTAAAATCTGAACTTTACATATGTCTTAATTGCATGAAGTACTAGTGATGTGGAAGCAGTGCTTTTTGAAGTAAAAATCAGTAGCATCAGCAAGTGTCTCAGAATGCACCACACATAAGGCAGATATGTGAATAATTTGTGAAACAATTTATTTGTACCTCTTATGTCTGATATCAGTAGAACTTAAAACTCAGTCCTATAAATCCAGATTTATAGTGCAAAATGTGCATGTATTCAATATGCATAGATACCCCCAACTACATTGTGCATTTTATGATTTTATCTTCCAAAATCTGGGTATCCTTTGCTTTTCATTTTAGAAACTGGAAAGTGAGAAGCATAACAGCATTTTAATAACAATGCAGGGTGCACTGCCTTGTGTTCCATCTGTTTTTATTTTGAAAACATTTTGCATTTATATATGTTAAATAGGAAATAACTTTGAATTTAGGAAGGAAAAAGAGATGACAATGCATTCCTATTGTAATTTTTTCCTCAAAACTAAGATCCATTGTGTTTCATGGAGTTACTATACACAAGTTGGACGGCAAATAAATTTGAATGAATGAATGAGTGATTGAATCAATCCCTAGTAAGTTTGCATAGAATCGTGGCTGCTTTCTGATGTAATGAAGATGGTTGGCTAAAAAGCAAAGTTGAAATATGAAATTATTTGAAAAGTTGGCTCTCTTTCAGGAAAACACTCAGGCAGGTTTAGTTGCAGGGATACTGCCGAAGCAAAAGGAATAAGCCCCGTGACAGAATGTCTGCCTGGCTCATAAATCTGCAGACAAATTTAAGTTTTAACCCGAAGCTACATTTATAAGTATGTCAGTAAAATTAAAATCAAAGCTTTCTTGCCTGGCCTGCAGGAAAGGAAATGCATCATGAAAAGAGAATGTTTCTCAGCACTCACCAATTCTTCTAATTTCTCAAAACCTTCCAAGTTAGCACATTAGCCACAAAAATTCCAGAGTGGAATGTGTTGAACTCACACAATTAATATGGCACTCTTTAAGGAAGGATGCAAAGATCAAGTTTAGGGAGATGATATTTATGAAACAGAAACCTTTTAGGTATTTCCAATAGTATTATTTAAAAAGTCAGCATTATTCTATTACCTGTACTGAACTTGATTTGACATTCCAAGATTGCCAGATCATTATAAATGAAGGAATTTTAGGTGTTGCAATTTTTACCAATATGATTATTATTATTTTAAAGAGACAAAGCAGAACAGAGGGGAAAAAACCTCATAATTTTTGTGCAACAAAATAGCATGAAGATCATGTTTTAAATGCAGAATATTTTCATGCATTCCTAATATACCTGTTAAAATCACTGAATATTTGTATTTCATAGTGCTGTCAGATTAACTTCTGTACACAGGAAAATATATGATTTTTTTTCAATATTTAGCAGAGGACATTTTTATCAACAAAAATAGCTTACTAATAAGAATGACATTGTTTTTTCAGCATTAATTCCTAATTTTATTTCAGTACTGGATTTTTAACAATTAAGAATGATCATTCCTTCCTTTAAATGTAACTAATACTTTTCAATGCACACTTTCTATTTCAAAACAGTACAGCAGCCTAATCATGACTTTTTTATCTATTACTGCAGACAGATCTGTTAACATTATAAAACCACTCACCCATTCAAATATTCCAGATATTTTATTAAAAAATGAAATATGTATCAGATAAAAGCTAGTATTTTTCAGTAGGTAATATACTTAATATGTCAAGATGTCTTTTTAAATGCTCATTTTACTTTAATCAGAACATAGCTGAGATTCAGAAGGTAAAGTCACTAATTCTCGACATAAATAATTCTGGTACTGTGCTAAGCTCAAAAGTGAAGCACAAGATTAAATCAAGAACAGAAATGCTGTGTTGGATCCAGACCATGTAAGTGAGCAAGAGCCCTTTCAGATATTTAATCACAATTTATCCAGCTTTCCTTTTTGCTATTGGCTCATTCCCATTTCTAACACAATATGGGGCTCTTTCATGTGACACATAGTGTCTACGTTCAAACAGGGTGATTGACCCAGTGTGATTCTCCAAGTAGAAATGCTCTTTATATATCAGTAGGTATACATGGCAGCACATGACTTTGTGAAATGGGGATCAGTCATCTGATTACCTCCCACCAATTGCAAAGCTTGCTTAAAGGTTGTCACTTTTTGCTGCTTTTTTCCCAGTATGTAGAAGGAAAAAAGTAGCAAAAAGTGACAGCCTTTAAGTGACCTTTGCAATACTACAGTAGTAAGGGACTGTCAGAATAACTTTGGAAAATAGGATGAAGAGGAACCTCAGGCTAGACCAGGGCTTTTCAATCAGTGGTACGGGTACCAGCTCTGGTACATTGGCACCTGGCAGGTGGTACGTGACCATCCTAGAAAAGTGATAGTGGGGGAGGGGAATGGGCTGAACCGGTGGCAGCACCGCATAAGCCTGAGCGAGAGATGGCTGGAGCTGCAGGGCTGTCAGGGCTCAGTGAATGCGCCAGGATCAGCGCTTCTTCAGGGCTCAGTGGAAGCGCCAGGATCAGCGCCAGGCTCCAGAAGAAGCGCCAATCAACTGGAATGTTGTGATTTACATTCAGATGCTTGGCAACTGATTCATATTTATGACGGTCACAGTGTCCCAGGGTCATGTGAAGTGACCAAAACCTGCTGCAAACACCCAGCAGAGGAGGGGAAAATAAAAACCAACACACCCCCCCCACCCCCGCTGCCAATCCTCAGCAGAAATGCTCACAACAATGAAAACCTTGGACAGGATGAAGAGCGCCGCCGGACAGGTGTCTTGCTTGGCTGTGGCTTGGGGGGGGCACTTTTTTCAGTGCCATTGTAACTTTGAACAGTCACTAAGCGAACTGTTGTAAGTTGAGGACTACCTGTACTTGATCACTTTTTTCCTTTTCTTTTTTTTTGATCAAGTTTTTGACAGCTTGCTAGGTGACTGGTGGTACTCGGATGTTGCCATATCCTAAAACTGGTACAATGGGTGAAAAGGTTGAAAAGCCCTGGGCTAGACAATAGTTAGACAAATGATATCTCAGCTCACAGAAAGAATGGAGTTACAGAAATCGTCTCAGAAGGGACTCTTCCTCGTTCTCTAAAAATAAAGGCAAGGAAGAAGGGAAATGCTTTCAGATTTTCAGAATTTCATTATTGTATCGTTACAAAGAAGGTAGTGTTAATACTCACAGATTTGATTTGTTGTCTGGACTACCACAAAGAGCAGATTATAGTTAGCTTCTGATAAACAGAGATTATCCACCATATTATCTTTACAAGAAATTGTAGTTATTACTTTATTTACTAAAAGAAAAGAAAAAGTTCAGTAACAAAATACTGGGCATGGACAGAAATAATAAACAATAAATGGCTTGAACTATTAATTAAACTATTATCTATTAAGAATTACAAAACCTTTTTGAAGTCAAAGCAATTGCCTGGATATTTACTTTATACTAAACATTATTGCCAAATTTCTAGTTCAAAGAGGTAGTTTAGCCAATTTCTTTTTTAAAAAAAATATATTTGGAAAATTGAGGTAAGACACAAACTCAAAAAAAATGTTTACAGGTTTTTTGAGAACACAGATTTCTTGACAATCTCTGTACACTTTTTAAGAATGGTCCACACAAATACCAGTTAAGTGGGTAAAAATAACCAATTTGTAATCTATTGAAAATGGATTAATCTATATAGCAAGAGATACAATTTGCAACTGACTTTACCCAGTACCGGATTTTGTTTATTGAACATTGGGAGAATTTTTATTTTTTCTTTCCTTTCCTTTCCCTTCTTTTTTTCTTTTTCTTTTTCCTTTTTTTTGAATTTTGATTCTGCTGGGTGAAAGAGGAAATCGAAACTTAAGAGATGGCTGCAAGACATGGGGGAGGGCCTCCAATTTCCAAGAATGTTATTTCTTCACCTTTACCACAAGCTGTAGGGCAGACTTCGATGAAACCTACAGTACAACCACCCTCCCCCCCACCTTCTGCATTTACACTGACAGACATTCAGCGAGTTGTGATGCAGTCAACACATGTTTTGCAGCAGGAAATAAAGGAAACAAGGGAAGAATTTGTTAACCAAAACAACCAGATGAGGGAAGATATAGTGCTTGCACTCCAGGGTTTGGCTGCACATATGGAACGCCTGGATGTTCGTGTGGACTCAGTTATGGAGTATGTGGAGAATTTGGAAAATAAAATCATTGATGCTGAACAGAAGATTGACAGAGCAGAGGCTAAGATTGACAGAACAGAGGACGAAGTTACTATATCACAATATAAGAACATGGAGTTTGCTTTGCATATCAGAGGCCTTAAAGAGAATCCTAAAGAAGATTTGGAATGGGAAGTAGCACGAGCAGTGGCTCCTGTTTTGAAATGTGAACCTGAAGAATTACTTAAAGAAATGGACAAGACATTTAGGGTTAACTCCTGGATTGCTAGGCAAAAAAAATTACCTAGATATGTAGTGATTTATTTTTCCAGGAGATCAACCAGAAATTCTATTATCCAGGCCTTTTATCGGGAAAAATTTCAAATTGCAGGCCAAGACATTATGATTTTAAAGGAGATACCTCCAAAAATTCTTAGAAAAAGGAAAGATTTTGCCTTTCTGTCCGATGAGCTTAAGAAGCGACAAATCCAGTTCAGATGGGAAATACCTAATGGAATTGTGGTAAATTACGCAGGGACCAGATACAGATTGGATACAATTTTAAAAGCAAAAGATTTCTACACTAAGGTCCTGAAAGCAGGCTCACCACTGTCTCCTCGAATCAAAAGAACAGAAGCAAAACAAGAAGATAAACAATTGAGTGAAGGGGCAATGTCATTGCCTCTTGAGGAGATGCGGCAGGCGCAGGTTACGGAGGAGAGTTTGGCATTAAAGGAAGACCGAAAAGAACAGAGGATGAAAAGAGTTGCATATAAGCGTATGGAAAAAGAGCAAAAACAAAAGCCTGTATCTGGTCCAACTACGCAAGACCCGGCTGTCTCAGAGCCTGTGGGAGGAGCACGTCCGAAGAGAGCAACAGCTGATCTTCAGGCCATGATCCAAAGGCTCATGGTCACCAGAGATGGTGAAGTTCCTGACATGGAATGTTAATGGCTTAAATTTACCACAGAAAAGAAAGAAAGTATTTTTTTATCTGAAACAACATAAAAATGACATTGTTTGCTTACAAGAGACACATATTGCATTAAAAGACCAAAAGTATCTGGTTAATTCCCGATTGGGAACACATTTTGCATCCTTTGCTCCGGACAAGAAGGCTGGAGTGGCCATTTATTTAAGAAAAGACTTTTTGGCAAGATTGATTGAATCGGATAAACAAGGGAGATATGTTAGTATTGAATTAATACTACAAGGAAAGAAAGTTCTTCTTATTGGATTATATGCTCCAAATCAACAACAGCAAAAATTCTTCAAATTTTTACATCAGAGACTAATCGAATTGGATTATAAATCTGTTATTATGATGGGGGACTGGAATGGAGTTTTGGTGCCATCTGAAGACAAGAAGGGATCATCCAAAAACTTTTTTAATTCGAAATTGCCTAAAGCTTTTTTTGATTTGAAGGAAGATCTGGAATTAAGAGATGTATGGCGGGAAAGGAATATGAGAGACAGAGATTTTACTTTTTTTTTGATAGACATAAATCTTTCTCCAGGATTGACTTTATTTTGATTACTACTGATCTTTTTTCTTCGGTTAAGAACATTAAGATTTTTCCTAGGACAATGTCTGATCATAGTCCTGTTTGGTTGGAGTTTTTTGCTGAAGATGGTAGTAGAAGATCCTGGAGGCTGAATGAGAATTTATTTACAAATGACTTGTTCTTGCAGAAATGTAGAGAACATATGAAAGAATTTTTTGTTACAAATATGCATAAAGGCACATCGATGGAAATGGTTTGAGATGCTAGTAAAGCTTATATGAGAGGGGTTTTGATTTATATGAACAATGCTTACAGGCGTAAGCAAATGCAAAAAAGTTTAGATCTTGAGGAAGAGATTAAATCTAAGGAGAAAAAGCTTATTTTGAATCCATTGGATAATAATTTAAGGATTTCAATACATTTACTGAAAGAACAATTTAACATGATAGTGGCTGATCAAGTAGCAACTAATTTGCGCTATGCTAAACACAATACTTTTTGTAACGCTAATAAGCCTGGTAGATGGTTGGCTTATCAATTAAGGAAGAAACAGAAATCACGTACTATAGACAAAATAGAATATAAAGGAAAAGAAGTCTACCAACAAAATTTGATTAAAAGGAGTTTTTTAGATTTTTATTCGAAATTATATACTAAAGAAAATATACAAGCTTTAGATATAGACAAGTATTTACAGGGAGCTCATTTTCCGAGACTCTCAAAAGAACAACAAGTTGAGATGATTTGCCCAATTACATCAGAAGAAATTTCTTTAGCTATTAAACAGTTGAAATTGGGCAAGGCTCTGGGAACAGATGGATTAACAGCAATTTACTATAAAAAGTTGTTGCTCGAAATGATTGAACCCTTAAAGATTTTGTTTAATGAAATTCAGACTGGAGGTGCAATTCCTCCATCATGGAGGACAGCTTTTGTATCATTGATTCCAAAGGAGGATCAAGACCTTACTCAACCTAAAAATTATAGACCTATATCGCTTTTGAATACAGATTATAAGATTTTTGCTAAAGTATTGGCTAATAGATTAATGCAAGTTTTGAAACAAATGATTCATAGTGATCAATCAGGATTTATATCTGGGAGGTATATGAAATATAATGTAAGACAAATTGTAAACTTGCTTGAATATTTGGATAAGAACAACCAAGTCTCCGCAGCATTGATATTTTTGGATGCAGAGAAAGCCTTTGACCAATTGAATTGGCAATTTTTATTGAGAGTTGTTGAGGAGATGAATTTTGGAGAAGGTTTTTTACATGCCATTAAAGCTATATATCAACAACAAACTGCACAAATTATAGTTAATGGGGGGCTAACAGAGACCTTTAAAATTGAAAAAGGTACAAGACAGGGATGTCCCCTATCACCATTATTTTTTGTTTTAACATTAGAGATTTTATTAATTAAAATTTGAGAGTCTTCTATGATAAATTAAAACAGAATGATTATAGATTGAGAGCTTTTGCTGATGACTTGGTTGTGTCAGTATCTCAACCGTTACAGTCGGTTATAGACTTGATGGAAATTATAACTCAGTATGGTAAGGTTTCTGGGTTCAAGGTGAATAGTAATAAGACTAAGATATTATCTAAGAATTTATCTATGAGTGAAAGGGATATGTTATTTAAATTAACAGGTTTTGAAATAGTGAAAAAGGTTAAATATTTAGGAGTATATATTGCAGCTTCAAATGTAAAATTGTATAAGAATAATTATGAAACACTATGGTTGAAGGTACAAAGGGATTTAAATAATTGGAAAAAATTACAATTATCATTACTGGGAAGAATTGCAGTTGTTAAAATGAATGTTCTGCCAAAGTTTCTCTTTTTGTTTCAAATGATACCTATATTGAAAAAGGATGCCAACCTTGATCAATGGCAGAAGGGTATTAATAAATTTATTTGGGCGGGGAAAAAACCAAGAGTTAAATTTAAGATTTTACAAGATGCCAGGGAAAGAGTGGGACTCAAGGCGTCGAATTTGAAATTGTATTATGATGCGGTTGCCTTGACGTGGGTTAGTAATTGGCTTAATTTAACTAATAAGAGAATACTTCATCTTGAGGGTTTGGTATATGGATGGCATGCATATTTGCTTTACGATAAGAAGGTGGACAGGGCTTTTAAATCCCATATTCTTAGAAGTGCTTTATTGCATGTCTGGAAAAAGTATTATTATAAGTTAAATTATAAAATACTGATTTGGGGAATTCCTGGACACGCGATAGAGGGCGTATCTATGGGAATGAGTTTGGATATGGTTTCTTATAAGGATTTACTTAGATTGCAAGGGAATGATTGGCAACTTAAATCATTAGATGAGTTAAGACAAGAAAACATAAGTTACTCTTGGTTTCAATATACCCAATTGAAAGCTAGGTGGAAGTTTGATCAAAAGGTTGGCATCACAATTATAGATCAAAATTTAGTAAAAAAATTAGAGATTTAAATTGTGCGCATATAAAGAGGATATATAATGCTTTAATTGAATTGGATTCGGAAACGGAATTAGTTAAAGATTGTATGATAAAGTGGGCACAAAATATTCAGGAACCAATTTCGTTGGACACTTGGGAGATAATTTGGGTTAGAAATGTTAAATTTACTCAGGCTCAAAACTTAAGAGAAAATTTTTATAAAATGTTTTATAGATGGCATCTGGATCCCAAGACGTTGTCTAACATGTATCCTAATTTACAGTCTAAATGTTGGAGATGTGGTAGTTTAGAAGCCACCTATTTTCATATGTGGTGGACTTGTAGAAATATAAAAGCTTTTTGGATTAAAATTTGGTGGAACATTCAAAAGATTTTTAAGAGAAAGATAAAGTTTTCTCCACAATTGATTTTATTGGGTATTGTTGTAGATTGTGATGTTAAAGAAACTAATTTGATGTTGAATATGATACCAGCAGCACGGTTACTGGTGGGACAATATTGGAAGAAGGATAGTTTGCCTACTATAGAAGAATGGGTGTTTAAAGTTTCGAATCTTGCAGAAATGTCTAAGATTTTTGCTTACTTGAAAGATCATTCACAGGAAAGATATATTTCAGTTTGGAGGAGATGGATAGATTATATTCAGAATAAATATGGGATTAAAAAGTTCCATTTAGCTTATGAGTAGATTTTAGAGGGATATTGTTATTGGTACTTTGTATGTAGTTATGTTAAAGGGGAGTTAAAGCACATTATGAATTTGGTTAATTGTATATTATGCATAATTTTTATTTAGAATAAGATTATTATAACTATAATCCTGTATTTAGCTCTGGGAAGTGGGGGGGGGGAGGTGGGCGGGTTTGGGGTGGGGGGGATTTGGGGATATATTGTAAAATCTTGTTTTTGTAAAACTCTTTAATAAAAAAATAAAAAAAGAATTACAAAACCTTTTTGAAGTCAAAGCAATTGCCTGGATATTTACTTTATACTAAACATTATTGCCAAATTTCTAGTTCAAAGAGGTTTGTTGTTGTTAGTTGCGAAGTCGTGTCCGACCCATCGCGACCCTATGGACAATGTTCCTCCAGGCTTTCCTGTCCTAGTTCAAAGAGGTAGTTTAGCCAATTTCTTTTTTAAAAAAATATATTTGGAAAATTAAGGTAAGACAAACTAAAAAAAAATGTTAACAGGTTTTTTGAGAACACAGATTTCTTGACAATCTCTGTACACTTTTTAAGAATGGTCCACCCAAATATCAGTTAAGTGGGTAAAAATAACCAATTTGTAATCTATTGAAAATGGGATTACAGGTAGTCTACAACCCATGAGCACAATTGAACCCCAAATTTCCATTGCTAAGCAAAACAGTTGTTAAATGAGTTTTACCCCATTTTACCAACTTTCTTGCCAGTTATGTGAATCATGGCAGTTCTTAAGTTAGTAACACAATTGTGAATTTAAATTGTGAATTTAGTTTCTCCATTGACTTTGCTTGTCAGTAGGTCACATAAGGTGATCACATGACCTTGGAACACTGCAAACATCATAAGTATATCCCAGTTGCCAAGCTTCTGAATTTTGATTACATGACCACGGGAATACTTCAACAGTCATAAGGGTGAAAAACCTTTTGCCATTGTAACTTTGAGAAGTATCTTGTACAGAGAAATACGGTAATTGTTTAAGATTCAAGTCATTTTGGTAATCATGTTTATAATTAAAATGCACAACTGTTTTGCAGCTATAGAAATGGCAATGTTCCTTTTTAAAAATTTAGTGTGCACAAATCTTAGAATATGTGGTGAATGATGCAAAAATGTATTGGAATAAACAGGGAATACAGTTCTGGTTTTTTGTAGTGAGACTGAGGGGAATAAAAAGAAAAACTATGTTGGCCATACCCAAGAATTTGAACAAAGAAACCAAGAAAATGGCATGTTTTGTATTGTCAGCAGGTTGAAAACTCCAAATGGTATAGAAATCCATACATCTAGTGGTTACTGAATTATTATTCAAAATCAGTCTTTCTCTTGACTCTCTCTCTCTCTAAACTTGCTACCAGGACAAAATAGCTTTATTTTTAAGCAGGAATGCTTGAGTTCCTTTCCAATGAGGTACAAATGCAAGAGTGAATGTCAGATTTAAGGCCATGCAGTCATTCAATGAATCAGTTCAGTTCACTTGTTGGTATGCCAATGCCAGCACAATTGTCTTCCATATGTGTATGGGCATATGACCTGGAAGGCTATTGATGTATCTTCCTAAATGTATTTTTCCTACCACTGAGCACATCATCCCATAAAAAAGGCTGGCAAGTGAAGTTCAGTATATGTTTTCTCTGTTGGGCAAAGCTCATTTTTCATACTACCTAAGTCTCCTGATGTAGGAAGGATGCAAGAAAAATTATTGCCAGATTATTGTATGAATGAAATAATTGATTATGTAGCTCAGTACATTGGCTATGCATTACCAGAGAGTGAATCTTACATGTTCTCTTTTGCTATCAATACTATCAACCTATAATTCTTCATATCAATTATTTTATTACATCATAAAAAAACAAATACATAGTTATTGGAATTATTTAATTATGGACTGCAAAAAATGTATTTTACAAAGTATTTACAAAACATTTTTAGAATTTCTTACTTGAACTGTTTCTTTTTTTAAGAAAAAGTATAAAGGTTAAAATATTTACATTATTTACAGATATATTCTAATTTGGTAACAAATCATAGGAAAATATTTTGATGTTTGAAAGAATGGTAAAGATATCAGAAAACCATCTTAAAAATATAAAGCACATTAAAATTCATTAAATAATTACAATGTCAAATAAATAGGTTTTATTCAAATTTCATTTTTCCTGCTTTATTATTTGTTGTTGTTGTTGTTGAGCAATTTGTTTATATAGTTATATTATGGAGAAAAAATAATCTCAGGAAAATGACATCTTTTTAAAAATGTCTTAATTTCACTCTGATAAAATCTAATTAAAACATTTATTTTAAACAAGATGTCTGCTGCCAATAAAATATGTGATCTGGAAAGTGCCCCTAAAAAATTCAGAATAGCTGCTGTCTGCACTGTAAAATGTTTGACTTCCCATGGCAACAAATATTCATTTTATTTATTTAGATATGTATATATAAACCAATAAAGTGTAGACTTATAGGCCAGCTTTAAAATATGAAGGGTCACATCTAAAACATCCTTCAGAAAAGAATGCCCTTCTGAGTTTGGTCAAAATCACAAATGTATATATACCCAAATGTAGATATACCACAACATAAAAGGGGTTGTATAAGTTCTGGGGTCCTCAAACTTGGCCCTTTTATGACTTGTGGACTTCCACACCCAGAATTTATCAGCCAGGCACGGGTGGCTGAGGAATTCTTGGAGCTGAAGTCCACAAGTCATAAAAGGGCCAAGTTTGAAGACCCCTGTGTTAGTTAGTGACATCTGTAAAACAGAGAGTCATTAATAAGGATTGTGTGTGTATATACATCCATGTGCACGCACACACATACACACACACGCACATACATACATCCCACATATACATTAAGCTCTAACTTGGAGACTGCTTTGTGGATTTACTGTTTTTTTTTCTTTCTTTATGATGTTGGTTTGGCTTGGCTTGAGTTGCTCCTTCAAAATTATGACTTGATTCATTGTGTTGTCTTGTGTATCGTTTACACTTACAAGCTGTAACCACAGTTACTTTGTAGGTTCTTGTGCTTCCATCTTGACACTGCAGCTGAATCCTCTGGGTGCGAGTTTTGTCATTGACACATCTCCATTCCTGTGAGCTTCTTCTGCTCCAGTACTTGGATCCATACCCTCCCCCAATCCAATTAGGTAGCACTGGCAAAGGAAGGCATTCCCCAGCACATACTAACTCTTTCAAAGGGTTTATGCTAGTACATTGACCATCTGAAATATATTTTGTTGATCTCAGTTCCCGACAGCCAACTTGAACTCGACCTGTCAAAAACAAAACAAACCCTTTCTTAAAGTTTTGTATCAGAGATAGCAACAGACATAGCATCCATGTTTATTGAAGTCATAGGTGCCGGAACTCACACGTCATACAATCTGCCTTGCCTACCCTACAAGATTCCATCCAAAAAAGGTGCCGGAACTCCGTTCTGAGCATTCTATGACAAAAAAAGCCCTGGGTATAACAGTTGCCTCCTCCCTAGATTACTGTATAGATGTCAGAAGATCCATATCAATTTCACTTCCAATGTCTTTTTAGTCATTAATTAATCATTCTTATTGTATGATACTTCAGTTACAAAAGAATTTAGAGCAAAATCTATGATTTCTCACATCACATATCACACTGCACACACATTGGACAGCTATGCTATACCTTCAGCATCGTTTTTCTAGAGTAAGGAATTCAAACTGAGAGTAAAACATAAATCACCCAGTTCATGTTACACTACATTTTGGAAGAATGGCAGGGTGGATAAGGATGCTAATTCCAATCTGTTACCACAATCAATAGATATTTCTGAATGTCATGGATGTATAATCATGTTTTCCTTATACATGATACAGGTATATTACATTCTGGTGTCTTCTAGGTATGCCTTTACCATACACTTGACATTTGAAGCCCACCTTATCATTTCTGAAGCATATGGTAGGGTTTATTTTAATAACCCAATAAAACTCATGTTTGGAAAATTGGAGTTCTGCTTGCACTGCAATCCTAATTTGAATTTCTGAGACTGGAGGAAACCATCCCAGAGAAACAATATAGAAATATATGTAGTTTTCTCCCAAGCTAAGGAGATTGCTGTTAGTACTGCCTTAGCTACTGATACTATCAGAAATAACTTTATGTTGTAAGATTCCCTTTCATCTTTCTGCCTTTCATAGAAAATAATCCTGGATCTCACTTCAAGCTGGATTTTCTCCAAAATGCTAGTTTAAAATTTTGTGTGATCTTATCCTGCATGTTAGTTTAGTTTAATACATTATATTGAGATGAATCTAATCATGATAACTAAAATCTTGCATGTTATCTATAAAGGAACCTGATTCTACTTTGAGGACAATTCTTATAATTCAATATTCTTCATACATATTCTTATATGTAGAGAGCTTTCTTTAGAGTGCAGCGATATAGAATTATACCACTGCTTGCAAGTGTCTCTCTTAAGACTTGAGTACCCTGCACAACCTGAGGCAATGTTATTTCATTTTTAAAGGCAACTGACATTGTACCAAGGTGCTGAAATAGCAGCAAATGCAGACATGTTTGTGCTTGCTTCCCTCTGTATATATTCTCATAGAAACAAGACCGGTCCTTATTTTCATAATTATCCCTTTGAAAGGAATGTACATCATGAATTCCATCACACATCATCTTTCAGTCTTACATATTCTTAAAGTAAATGTTATCACAGAAACAAGAAAGTGAAATAATTATCTTATAATAGGAACTTTTTTGATTAGCTGAATTACAACTCTAAATTCCTGGATCTGCTAACATTCAGGGATATTATTATCAATATGTAGCACACTTAAGAGGTCACCAGCCTTCTGGACTACTATCTTATTTGTGAGGGGGGGAAAATCAAATCAAATATGCAAAATTTATTTTTTGAATTTGTTAAAATTGAGTCCTTAGATTCTTCTATCAATATCATACTTTGAGAATCAGCATGTGTATATTGAGGTTTGTTCAATGTGGAAGTTTTTCTATGTAAAACCTACTGAAATAAAACTTAAATATGCACTGGATTTATCTAAAGTGCCAACCTGAGTGATTTAACATTATTTTTTCTCTTAAGCAGAGAGGAGTAGATTATCACTGGATAAAATAAGGCATCAGATACCCTAAGTAGTTTTCAAGAAGATACCAACTTGATTGTTTTCAGAGGACTTCTGCATGCTTAACTCCTGCCTGAAGAATTCTGCTCCACCACTGTTCTTTTGAATATATGCCTACATGATAAGCTTTCCTAGTATTTCTTTCTTTCTTGTTCCTGGGACAGCTTACTAACTGAACAACTCTACTGAGCTATTTCGGTAATCTTGCATTGACATGATAGTTCCTGTATCTTCCTTCCAGTCACCTTTCTAGAAAAGGTAGTTAAGCCTTTCTGTCACTGAAAAAGGAAACTATTTCCTTTAAAGATCAAGGTGTTCATAGCATGTTCCTTTTATATTTTTAGATGTAGGGTGAGGCTCAAGACAGACAAAAAAAATTCTGGCTGCTTATGCTTCTCTCTCTGAGCAAGAACCAAGCAAGTCTGCTGGGCCTTGGGATGGAGGGTGAACAGAAGATACTTTTCAGCTCCCCAAGGTTGGTTGATAGATGGCTATATAAAAGCTTTAAATAAATAAAGCAAATAAATAAATAAAAATATATAATTTTTAAAGGCAAGTTGGAGCCAAAATGTTTGCACACCTGCTAGATCAGTGTTTCCTCAACTTCAGCAAGTTTAGGCTGGGGGATTTGGGGAGTTGAAATTCAAACATCTTAGACTTGCTTAGGTTGAGAAGCACTCAGTGCTAAATCAGGATTTTTAATTAAAAGGGGGTGGCACTGGAAGAAAACCAAAGCTCTGTGGCAGAAGGTTAATGTTAGCTTTATGAAGTAGCTAGAGACAAATACTTGTCTCAAAAAGCGCCCAGCATTTCTATTTCCAAAATAAAGAAACGGATGTATAGCTAGTCCCCAATGCTTAGTTTTGGTAGCCGTATCAATTATTAAATAGCTTTAATAAAGCTATTCTTTGTGACACAACTGACCTCGGGTCTGAATTCAGACTTGGGTCTCAAGGGATGAAGGAATCAAAGGTAAACATTTGTACCTATTGCTAAGATGAAACTCAGTCTGCCTTACTGGGAAATCAGAAAAGATGTGTTTATTATTCTTCACTGCAGGGTCTTAATGGGCATATGTTGAAAGCAAGGTTATCTCTCTCTCTCTCTTTCTCTCTCTCTCTCTCTATATATATATATACATATACTTACTGTTCCGATCGAAACCTGCATGCCTGCCTCCGTGCCTCGCTTGATTCATGGTGTTGTTGTGGCTGCTGGCCGGGACGGTTTTGACAACGTGGGAATAAAGTATCTCGGTCGCATCGTTTTTGAATGCCACGCAGCTTTTAAGTAGCGCGCAGGCCAGCAGAAAACTCGGGAGGTGCAAAGAGGCAGCAAGCATAGTAAGAGCAATCGCGGGGCCTCTTGGAACGTAGTGCTTCTCTGCGGCCACTTCTTCTGCAAGTGCCGCCCAGTGCTTGCGGAGCGCCTTTATATCGTCCCAGGGGTTTGGCGCTCATTCAGGTGTGAAGTTCCAGATGACAGCACCGCTCAGGCGAGGGTGGGATCCCCTGGAACAGGAATGGGGTCCGCTTTACCAATGGAAGCCTGCAGGGGTGTAGGAGGAGCAGAAGGAGGAGCGAGCAAGCCAGTTGCGACCTCCCGCAGGAACTTTGGCTGGAAGTAAAACAGCGATGACTTCTCTTTGCTCTAGGCGGCAGCAATGCCCGCCCGGCTTTGCATGGGGGGGGGGGAGGCATCGTCTGATTGGAACTCTTCTAAGGCCTAGCTGCTTTGCTGCGTCCCTTACTAATACATTTGCAGGCAAAGAGGATGGAAAGTTACCTGGAAATAGTTAGGCAGTGCTGTATTATATACATATTTCCTTAGTACATATATATATATGTACTAAGGAAATATCTTCCTCTCTGCCTTCTTTTTTTATCTCCATTGCTTCCTGATATCTCCGTCTTTTTCCCCCTTTTTATTTCTTCTGAGCTTTTTCCTCTGAATACAGGAGGAACTGGAGACATTTAGAGCTTACTGCTCTAACTAATTTAAGAAATGCCTTGGGAAAGGTGTTACTAATGTAGCTTTGATCAACACATCATTCTGTCAGCAATGTTTGTGTTGGAACTGACTCCTTTTAAAATGCAGAATATCTGTGTGCTTCTCCTGCTGAGCAACTTTGGCAGTCTAAGAACCTTTATTTGAAATCCAGTGATATTTAGGGTAGCTGCTGCCTGACTTCATGCCAAAACTTCATGAACTGCTTTTGCAGATTTGAAGAGTATTACAATATAGTTCACATAATGAGTTTAGTAGCCATAAGCTGTTTAACAAAGGAAGAGGAATTATTTTAACTAGTGAAGTTACATATATTAAGCATTAATATCAGAATCATTTCCCTTGGTTCCAGTGAATTCACTACAATAGCAATGTAATTTCGTATTTGTGCAATTCCACAAATGAAGTTTCTGCCACATCCCATGTTAAACATACCATAAACAACACTGCCTTGGTAGAGCAGTGGGCTAATGCCTCCTTAAGTAACACCAGCTGCCTGCAATTAGTGCAGGTTCACATCCCACCAGGCTCAAGGTTGACTCAGCCTTCCATCCTTCTGAGGTAGGTAAAATGAGGACCCAGATTGTTGGGGGCAATAAGCTGACTTTGTAATAATGCCGCTTGGGGTGTGTGTGAAAGCCCTAATAAGCAGGCATATACATAGAATGAAGGCTACTGCTAAGCTTGTAAGCCTCCCTGAGTCTTCGGAGAAGGGCGGGATATAAATGGAATTAAAATTAAAAAAAAATATATTGACACAGAATGTCTACACCAATTCTTTATATCATTTTTTCCATTCAAGATCCAGTATACCTTGGGAATGGCATTTACTATTGACTTTAGGAAAAGATTCTTGACTAACTTTCCCACAGTAGTTTCCAGGTAACAGCAGTTTCCATTACAGTTGTCAATTCAAATGTCAAAATGGAATATCATCCTTAAAGCAAATGTGCAGACTTGCAGTCTGTTATCACTCAAAGCAGGCTGAGGATACAAAGCAGGCTGAGGAAAACTGTTTGCAGAAAGGCAGCCCAAGCTAATATTTGAACCAGCACATTTTAATGTATATTTCAAATGCACAATGAGAATAAAGGTCAGAAAACACAGCTTGCGGACACACTTTCCTCTTCCACAAATGTTAATGAGATTCATCAACAAAAAATTTAGACACCAATATATCTAGGGCAGTGGTATCAAACTGCCGGCCCACGGGCCAAATGTGTCATGCTGGAACCCCTCCCACCCCATTGCCAGCAATGGAAAAAAAGCATGATATGTCACGACATGTCACATGATGTTGCGAGTTTGACATCCCTGATCTAGGGTACCAACTCTTTCTAACCAAGTGCTTTCCTGACAACAACTTCCACAATGTAACTTTTCTACATGTTTGGCAGAGGCTAGTTTACATAATTTCCACAGCAAGTGTAATATATGTACTGTTTCTTCAACGTGGCAACCTGCCAAAGAAGGAAGCTGATTTTTGACAATAACTCAGTGGTTGATTATGTGTCATTAAGTCACTGTTGACTCTTAGTGATAGAAAAGTTTTCTCTATGCTGATTAGTCCTCAGTCTGATCCTTTAGATCTTCCAACAGTGGAGTCATCACCACTGCATTCAAAGTGTTTTGTTTTGTTTTTTAATTTTCTCCTGTCTTCTTAGTTTGAGAAGCAAAAATGCCAGTGCAATTGCTATAAAATTATTCCCCACTCTGGAATGGTCTGCCTGCTTGATTGTATTTGCATCAAAATTATGGGTTCTCTTTTAAAGGCTGTAAGTTATTATCACAATTCATAACTACTAAGTCAACAGGTGGATTCTGATCCTAAAGTTAAATAGCAATACCACTTAGACTTATATATCATTCCATTGTGCTTTACAGCATTCTCTGAGAGGAAGCTCAAATAAAGATGTTGTCAGTCTTTTCAGAATTTTAAAAGTTCTCCTGGATTCACGACTCAATTTTGAAGACCATATAGGAGCTGTGACCAGGGGGGCTTTTGCCCAGGTTCGCCTGGTGCACCAGTTGCGACCCTATCTGGACCGAGATGCCCTACGCACAGTCACTCACGCGCTCGTGACCTCCCGTTTAGACTACTGCAACGCTCTCTACATGGGGCTGCCCTTGAGGACCACTCGGAGGCTTCAGCTGGTGCAGAATGTGGCCGCGCGAGTTGTGATGGGGGTCTCACAATACTCCCATGTAACACCTCTACTCTGCGAGCTGCATTGGCTCACGGTTGCCCTCCAGGTGAGATTCAAGTTGCTGGTGATGACCTATAAAGCCCTAAATGGCTTGGGTCCGGGATATCTGAGGGAACACCTGCTCCCTTCGTCCAGTGCGCTCCCACAGGGAGGGTCTTCTCAGGGTGCCACCGGTAAGAGATTGCCGGCGGACGACACCCAGGGATAGGGCCTTCTCAGTGGGTGCGCCTGCCCTTTGGAACCAGCTGCCAGTGGAGCTTAGGACTGCCCCCGACCTCCGTTCATTCCGCCGGGACCTGAAGACCTGGCTCTTCGAGCTCTCTGGCCCAGGCTGAGAATTTTAATCTTAATTTTAATTTTAATTTTAATTTTAACTGGGGTTTTATTTGTTCAGGGACGGATATAATTTTTAAAATTGTTTTTAACTTTTGTAGTTTTGTTTTTAATCACCCTGTAAACTGCCCTGAGTCCTTCGGGAAAGGGCGGTATATAAATGTAATAAAATAAAATAAAAATGTAATAAAATAAAATAAAAATAAAATAAATAAAATAAAATAAAACGTTCCCACAGAAACTCTTTTCCTGGTCTATGCATACCTAGATGGATTAATGGGATTCAAGACAATGGTAGCAATTGTCTAAAAGTCTAATAAAATATATCAATCAATCAATCAATTTTTATTATAATCACAGACCAGCAGCTTATAATAGAGATACAGCTGATCCACTCTGTATCAGAACTTTACATAGGAAATTGGGTTTTAGCACTTTCCCCACATTTTGGTTATATACAATCAGGGAGACATTCATTTTTCTGTGTATCAACAAGTGGGAAACAAATATTATGGTGTTATATATGGTGTTATATATTAATTTCAATGTAGAATATTAATATCAGCTGTTGAGGATCTTGAGGAGATATCTCCAAATTGTGCTCATTCTAGATGATGAAGTTGCCGCTGCTTAAACAGAATGCTAGACATTATAAACCTTTGATCTAATCCTTCTTAGCTCTTCTTATGGTCCAAGACATTGATGGCTCAGTCTGGATTAAGACCATAGAATGGGGAAAAGAGCTACAGCATCTTTCCTTCAAGCAGGATCAAGGTTGGAAACCTCCACAAAGACCATTATTCATTTGGGAAATGCAAATTGAAACCCTATGTATCTGGAAGGCACATTTAAGAAAGGCTACTCTCACACCAGCAGGCACCAGTTTCATTTCATTGGCCTACTTTTGCCTTCAGTATTATATATTATATTTACCTTCACTGCACCATTAGTATTTTAGTGATCCTACAGTATTTATGTTGCTGACAATCATACTACTCATATCAAGCAAGAGCAACGTTGCTTGGATGAAGAGGGTTTGAGAGAGGGATAACAGGAACATTGAAAAAGCAGAAGCTAGAAGTCTTGTCATTTAATAAGTAGGGGAAAGTCATACCTTGTAAGCCGCCCTGAGTCTTCGGAGAAGGGCGGGATATAAATGGAATTAAAATAAAATAAATAAATACCTACCTGCCTTATAGCTGGCCACACCCTTTGCTGGAATAGCAAGAATGTTACAGGGTGGAACAGAGATACATTAGCAGTGCTTTTGTGTGGAAAGGCTTGATCAGTATTTGGCTGTCTCGCATCTAGCCACAGCCAGACTATCAGTTCTTTTCTTTAAAACACTTCCAGTTTTACCCATTAAAAATAATCAGATGTGATGAAATCTATTTTTGATTCTAAAAGGCACATCACAAAATAAAGTTTTCTTACACTGAAGATAAAGGCACTGCCTTTCTGGAAGGAGATGTGCTTCAATATTTTTTGCACATTCAGTAATAGTCAACATCAATGGTTAATAGAAGTGAATGTTCTCTGTGTAATAAATAGTACAAGTCTAGATTGTAGATTTCTTAGTGCTTTGGTCTTGTCTCCAGTGTGCAACTGAAAATTGTTTGTTTTTTCTTTCAGAAACAGAGAAGTATTCATACACATTTTGGTGAATTGTTCCAGTTCCTTCCTCTTCTTTCATTACTTGTGTGTTTAGTTACCTGTTTAGGATCTAAGTATCTAAATATCAATGTTGGAACGCAGCACAGTGCAGCTTCAGCACTGTTCCTTTCCCACACATCCAAGGACAAAACTAATCATCAAATCTGCTGAAGGATCATACTAATTTATATGGATGCTCCTTGTTCTGGCAAGTGAATGAGATGATAGTGATATATTCAGGTTCTACTATTGTTTTGACAGGTCTGTATAGGAAGAAGTGAGAGAGGAAAACAATTTTCCTTGGCAGGACTCCTGCTTCTTACAATTGCTTCAGCTTTTCAGCAAGTAAACTGGATTGGTTTTAAGCCTCTGTTCTTGCTGTTTTCATTTACTTTTAATGTGTTTTTAATAACTAGAATGCTTTTATTTGTTACAATAGCCAAGCACAATTTTTGGTTTTACTGTCATTTCACAGTTCATTAGCTATCATGACAGCTGTTGATGAATATCAATATATAAATTTTATATCCCACAATGGAATGCTAATATATGCCTCCATTTATTGACATGTTTTCTTATAATTCTTTGTGCCAGAATAATCAGAATACTAAGGGATTACACTTTAGTGCAAAATCTTGTTCATAGATTATTGAGGTTATGAATGCAGGTGTTCTATTAAGCTAACAATGCAACCTTATATATGTTTACTTAGAAATAAATCCCACCAAATCTAACTGACTTCAGTGGCGCTTACTTCTGTATGGCAATAGAATTGCTATTTAACTGATTTTGCTATAGGGTTCCAGATAGATGAGAGCATAACAGCCTGTACAGAGGTAAACTTCTTAACAAAAAGAACTGGAATCATTTTTAGTTATTGAAAGCATATATTTTGGGTTACATTTATTTTCCAGAACCAAGGTAGATTTTTATCTAAAAGTTCAACTAAAATTATATCTTTCAAATGTATAATTTGAAGTAATTTTATTCTGATTAGATAATAATTTAAAACTTACTAAAATTAGAATAGCATTCCTAATTAAAAATTGCCCTATAGACTATATGTGTGCATCAGGCTGATTCAGCAAGCAGCAGCACTTAGATGATCTTGGTTGATTTTAGAAGTTAAGCAAAGTTGGGCATGGTTAGCATTTGCATAGAGGATCAAATGGGAATCCCAGGATTCTAGACTACTGTAGATTGGAAAGTAAAAATAAATCCAGGAAGAAAGCATTGGCAAACAACTTCCTTAATGCTAACAAGAAAACCATATGGACATGTCCACATAGTCACATGAATTATGCTCAAGTTGATGGTATATCAACTGAGAAGCAAATAATTTTCAGTGGAATTACTTCAAGCTAAGTTTCAATACTACAAAGAAATATTTATTTTCAAGTAAAGATTTATAAGATAAATGGGTTGTTTATGTTATTCTCTTAAAGTCAGGGTGTTACTCTCTTTCTAAAGCAATCTTCCAATGAAAGAAACTTTAGTTGCAATTCTATGCACACTTACTGGATAAAGTAGGAATTATTTCTAAATAAAGATGCATAGGACTAATTTCTTAGCGGAAGAATTACATGGTTTAGGTTCATTCATTTCATTTGCAGTAATAAGTATTGTATTTTTCAGATGATGAAAAGATTTTCTGTTAAAATGTAAATGTAATATCAATCATATAAAAAAAGTTATGAAATCAGGCCTGGAATGGCTTAGAGAAATATGACAATTTCCAATTACATTGTTGAACAGTTTGAACTGTGGAAGATTTTCGGTCTCTTTTCGTAGAAAGAATCTGAGAAATGAAAATATAATCATTGACAGCAAGAAGTTATCCAACATCCAATTTAGGGTTTGACCTCAAAATGTTTTGTATGGCACTATAGAAACTTTATTTTATAAACCAATAATGTAGAAGCCTAAAAACATAATTATGCACTAAATAAAATAAAATAAAATAAAATAATAAATAAATGTTTTAACTAAAATGTTTCATTTGAAAGTTCAATTTCTGAAAATTTCTTGTGGTAATATACTTTTAAAATTCTAAGATTAATCAGGGTTAAGGTCTAGGACTATATGTCCCCACAAAACCTTGGACCCTATATAAGTATATCAGAGCTCAAAGAACAAGAAAATGCAAGAACAAAGAACAAAGCAATATGTAAAGAACAATAAATTGGAAATATCCATTATTTTCTTGTGTATGGGAAGTTAGATTTTATGCAACAAAGTTGAATCTTTTTTATTACATATTAAACTTAATGTCTGATTATTACATATGTTAGTGGAGCCATTAAGAACAATTGTGGGTTAGTTTAAATGTAGTTAAAGGCAATTATGACCAAAAATCCCTAGTTTAAATATCAACTGTGAACTCATTGGGTGGCCTAAATGAGCTGCTGTCTACTACCCTTAGTCACAAAATGTGACATATGAATAATAATACTGCCCTAAGGGCTATTTATATAATTTATGTGTAACAATGTAAATGCTTAAGGGAAATGTTATGTTAATTCTCAGCTCATCGATGGAAAAACTTCCACTGGAAACACTGAAAATATATTTCAGTTCAAAAGATTAGATCAATCTTTCCCAACCTTTAATCTTCCAGCTGTATTGCTTAATTCTCAGGATACTCAAATAACACATCAGAAGGTGCCAGCTTGGAAAAGCCAGGATTAAGCAAAATATCAAAGTAAATCAGATATATTTCTCCTTGATTTGATGCCATACTTGATTGCCAATGCGTTTCTGGGCATAATTTAACATGCTGGATCTTTAAAACTTAAAATAAACCTGGAACATGACTATCTCAGAGACAACCCATCTCCATATGAATTTCAAATTTTGGAAAGTGAGGCCATCTTTAACAGGGCCTCTCCTACCCACTAGATCTTCTCCTCTCCACATTTTGATTAATTAAGACAGATGAATTTAAATATATGGCAATATGTGTGTATGTGCTCATGCATGCACATACACACAAGTACTTTTTGTAAAAACTTTTTAGAAAAGTCCCTTCCCATATGCTGCTGCAGTTATTTATAAATCTGTCAAGTTCCTGTCCTGTTGCCTTAACATCAAAATATTCAAAGGACAAAGTATACTGCTCAAAAAAAAATAAAGGGAACACAAGATAAGACATCCTACTATTAAATACAGTACATTGTGTTGTTTAAGTGTTCCCTTTGTTTTTTTGAGCAGTATATTTTTCAGATCAATCATCCAACCCAAAAGATCCAAAGGGAATTGGAAGATATGGATAGAGAAGTATAAATGACAAGAAGAAGAACCCTAAACCTTGCAATATTTTTTCCTGCTGTATATTCAAAAGCTAAAATATATTTATTATTTTTCTATCACAGAGAAGAAATGTTTGAATAAAAACAAACCTATAAATACACGCAAGGTCTGCAATAAAAGTAGGAACTGCCAGCTAGTCTGGCTCTTGTCAGACAACTCCATTCAATTGTCTGACCATTACCTCTTTCCATTCTTCCCCATGAAGATTCCTCAGCTTTAGATTGTTTGGTGTTCTAACCCCCCTGAAATTTCTATCTACAACAGAGGTGCCAAACTGCTGACATGCTGAAACATTGCCCACCCCATTGCCGGCAATGGAAAAAAAGTTATGATACATCACGACACGTCACATGACATTGCAAGTTTGACACCCCTGATCTACAATAATAAAATTCCCCAGATCTTTTTCTTATATATACTGTCATTTTAGCAATAAAGGATAAAGTTTCATATCTGAATATTAACAACAGAAGACCAGTAAACCAACCTGGATTTGTAGCTAGTTTTCAACAGGAATTCATATTTTAAAAAAGTGGACAAGTAACAACAACAAGAACACTGACATTGCTATTCACAATGTAACAATGGAATATGGGCTTCTCCCCCTCCTTCCACCAACTGTAAGATGTATAGTAATGTACTTCAAAACAGAATAAAATACAATCTGGACCATGATAAAAGAAATAGTCCAAACATAAAATCATTAATTTCTCCAGTACAAACAATTGTTACCAACAGGACAACCTAATTTAAAAACTTCATAAAAAATATACTAAAGCTGCAGAATAAAAAAATGGGAAATTTAGAAAACCATTTATCAGTGTAGGTTCAAGTTATTTGATGAATAAAATGATAAAAAGCAAGATAAAAAAGGGAGAAATATCTCTATCTAACTCACATTTGAAACTGAATGTATTTAAAAATTTGCTCTCTTGCAATGTTTGTTTTCTAAAAAATGTACATTAGAATCACAAAGTCTATGCTTTTTGAAAAATGCAAACCAAAATCATTAATGATTATATACTTAAATCATTATTGCAACATCATACGTAGATTTTTTTCTCCATGAAAATCTCTGTCCCTAACCTGTCCTTCAACTCTTCTAATGGTGCACTGATTGCCACCGTAACTAAGTCCATCCATTTTGCTTCTGGTCATCTTCTTCTGCTCTTTTCTTCTACTTTTGCCAGCACTAAAGTATTCTCTGGAAACTCTGTCTTCTAGTAGTGTGCCCAAAGTAGGATAATTTGAGACTGGTCATTTATGCCTAGAGTGAGAATTCTAGGCTGATTTGTTTGATGATCCACTGGTTTGTTTTCTTGGTTGTCCAGGTAATTCTCAAGAGTTTTCTGCAATACCAAAATCTAAGAGCATGAACACATCTCCTATCTTGTTTCTTCAGTGTCCAACTTTTGTTTCTATATATATCCTGGGCTTCAAAAAATGTTCCTGAGTTTTGCTTTTGAAAACGCTCACTAAGATACATTTATCCTTAAGTTCAAACTTTTAAAAATCTTAGTTTCAATGAACTAAGCAGATTTGTAAAACAAGAAATTGAAGCAGGAAAAAAAGGTTAGCATTTTTATCCACCACAAATAGGTTTGTTTTTTTAAAAAAAAAACCTTGAATGGCTTTGTGCCTAAGCTTTCCCTCTTTCTATCTTCCCCAGAAAATGCTTTTCCTTAATTACTTTACCTACCTCAAAGGACCATTAAAAGTAGCACTAGACAATTTTCCAGCTTTCATGTGGAAAAGGGTTTTGAGGGTAAGAGATTAATTTCCCCTTTCCACCTATGGTGTTCTTTCATTTATTCCCACATTTGGTGCTATCATAAATTGTTATGACATGAATCTGAATTTATCTTTATTTATTAAATTTATATGTTGTCCATTTTACAGTGTAACATAAAATATAAACAATTATAGTGTTAGAAACATTAAAAAATTGAGCATTAAAAGGTTAAAACTTTAAAATTAACAACAAACTGGATAAAAAGAACTAATACATTAAATGGGGAGGGACTTCATTATGACTTCACAATGATCAGACCTCAGAATAGTTTCAATATCCTGTTCAACAGAGATGGGTAATTCACTGCCCAAGATTAGGTTACCAAAATTCAGAAAGCAAATCTCTAAATAAAATTGCATGGTTTTCAGCCATTTTCGCTTTGTTTATTGAGTTCTTTAAGTCTCCAGTAGATTTAATTCATCCTTGTATTTTCTACAGTACCTGTAGAAAAAAGTAGATCCCTCATGCTATTCTACCTACTGTTGTTCTCCTCTGATCCCAAGTATCAATAAACAAGTTTGAAATTTGCATTAATATGATGGTATATTTTCAGCCGATAACAACAGCAAAAGTTGTTAAGTTGCGGCCATCAGGAATGATGGCTGAAGTGGGAATTTAAAAATGTTTACGAAAAAGATAGTGGCAAGGAGATTGATTAGCCCCATCTTAGGGCTTAGGGCTTCATTAGACTGTTATTCAGAAATACAATACAGAATGCTTAGTTCACTTTTCCATTTGGTAAAGAACTGAATGGACAGCTATCCATTCTATATCATCTAGTAGAGTTTTTGCAAAAATAGGAGAAAAGAGATAATAGGCTATCTTGACTCCGAGTAAGAAAGTAGTATACTAATGTAATTGCATCATACTTAAAAGCAGATTTCCAGTACTACAAAATATACAACATATTTCAAGAAAAAACATTTTCAATGAGCTTCACAAAATGTGTGAGTCTGTCCCAGATTGCAGTTTTATTTGTGGGAAACCTAATACACACTGAAACTTTTAAAACTTTCTCCTGTCTCTGCAATCACTCATTAAAGTCTGGTAAATCAAGTCCAAAGGGTACATCTTAACAAGTTAATTAACACTGAAGTAAACTGTGGATTAACTTTTTATATAGTATTGTGCTAATTGTGTTTAAATTTGCTACTTTGTTTCTAATTATTTAACTGCTCTGAAATGACTACAAAAGAGCCTTAGAAAAATATGTATTCCCCAGCAAATTCACCTATAAATCTGGCAGAGTTGCAGAATTGTCTAAATAAGTGCTTGCCAAACCTGTCCTTTGATCCAGCAAAACAGACATAATTTAAACAAGGCCTACAGGCTTTTAAAGGAACCAGGGAGGGATTTCATTCCTTTTTCCTTCTTTTACCCAAGGGGACCATTTCACTTTGCTCAAAATATATCTACACAATGCAGATCCTGCACAATCTGCATTAAAATGCAAAGTATCTTTCCCTCTCTATCTCACAAAAATAAAAACAACAGCAACAACAATAACAAATCAAAACCCATTGTTCCACAGCATTGAATAGAATGCAATACAGTCTTAAAGGCAGCAGCTTCATTTTTTTAAAAGAAAAACACATTCACAGTTTCTATGGATTCAAAGACTAGAGGGCATTAAACTTTTAAAACTTCTGAAAATTAAACACTGCTGAATAAAAATAGCCTAAAATAAAAATAAATGGTGGCTATTTCACTTTTGATTCTAAGGAACACGTTTTGTATTGGCTGTTTTGCTGTTTTGTGAGTGTGTGTCTACAAACACAAGTTCAACATGGATTTCAGTTAGATTGAAAGCCATGACTCTCATAGCAGAGATTATTGCCATTCAACATATTGCAAAATTCATGCAAGTTACTATATTTGAGATGAGTGAATTTAAAAATGAGAGACAGTTTGGTGTAATGTTTAAAGTAGCAGGCTAGAAACTGGGAGACTGTGAGCTCTAGTACCACTTTGGGCACAAAGCCAGCTGGGTTACTTTGGCCTAATCATTTTCTCTCAGCCTAGAATGGAAGGAATGTCCAACCACTTCTGAAAAATTTGTCAAGAAACTTCAGGGACTTTTCCAGGCAGTCTCCAAGAACCGGACATGATTGAATGCATGGAGAAAAAATGCAAAAACACTTTTATTTCATCAGGAATATATGAAAAGTAATGTACGTTAAAGCAGCTAGTTTTTATAAAAATCTACTGTATATACCAACTTGCACAGAAAAATACAAAAAGAAGGAATATTTGTACAGACAAAAGTAATGTGGAGCTAGTAGTTTAATTTATGTCTGCCCATCTCTGTACACACACACACACACACACACACACACAGAGAGAGAGAGAGAGAGAGAGAGAGAGAGAGAGAGAGAGAGAGAGAGAGAGAGAGAGAGAGAGAGAGATTGGTTTTAGGAAGATACTTTTCATAAGCATAGAACAATGGCTGTGAATTTATTACTGTTTAAAAATATTTAGTGTAATTTGATAAATGGAATGACATGAGTACACTTGACCCTCATCTAAAAATATTTGGACTGATCCAAATATATGTGTAGTACAAATTTTCTGAATTTTTTTTTTAAAAATATATCTCCAGTATTAACATTAACCAGGTTAGACTGAAATACAAATTAAAAGTGTATGTGTAAAATGACAGCTTTGTTTTTTTGAATATGTTTTCCACACTGTTCAGTTAGACTTATCAATGCCTTGTATGTGAAACAGTTTAGAAAATTCAATTAATTCATACTAGAACTATTAAACTACCAATTGCAAATGGGTGATAATTTTCTACACTAATGCTAATAATCTATTCCAGGGGACAGTTCAAAAATTTGGTGCCGAAACATGAAGTCTAGAATAGATTCATGACATCAGATCTAAATTAAAGAAACACCACTTTCAGTTCAGCCTCTTTGATTACCGGTATTTGGAGGGAGGGGTTGTTGTTTTTTCAGATGCTCACATAAAATTAAGTTAAAAGAGATGGTTATAATTGATAGAACCTTGTTAGAGGTGAAGCTCTGCTTATGAACTGCCTTCTCCGGAGGCACATCTACACGGCTCTTTTCAGAATAAAGCAATTTTCTTTTTTTGAGTTTCTACTTCAGTTTTAATTTTTAACTACCTATGCACTTGGAGATTATGATGTGTATGCATGCACACAATCATAATTTCACATTTACTCATTATTGGTATTTAAATAGCTTTATAATTCACCTTGAAAATTCAACTTTGAATAAATTAGAAATATTTAAGATAAAAGTTGAGCTGTATAAAAAGTTGGGCTGTATATTTTTTTATTAAGGTATGTTAAAAGGAAATTCTGGTTCATTCTGAGCTGGGATAAGAAAAAGAATGTATAACATAGGTAATTGCTTGAAGCAGAGAAGTTTTATTTCCAGGAGCACAATACAGACAAAGTATCAGCAAGTATCAGATCAGCAAGTTCCTTATATAGGAAAGTCTTGCTTTTGTTCTGTGAAAGTAGGTCAAAGGAGTCTGCCCTTTAGGAATCCTTAGCATGTGTAATTGACTGGTTCTCCAAAAGTGGGTACTCCAGGATCAGATACCCCACTGAGCTGTAGTTTTCCATTTACTTCCTGCTCAGTTAGCATTAGCAGTCTCATGGAGGAAAGGATCTTTTGTTTATTAGCGTGTGGAATCTGTGGCATCCTGAAAGGAATGTTTACCTGAATGGGCTACCACCTTCGGCCAATTCCAACTTCTTTGCCAAGTTTGTTACCTTTTGTTTTAGTGTAATTTCTCACCTTTTGCCTTGGAAATGGCTATGAGATTGAGACAGAAGAACAAGGAAAGATCGAATGGTAGGAAAGGTTTGATTTCCTTCCCACAGATATAATACTTACTTTCAAGAAAATATCAGCACAACAACACTGCCTTCATTATGTGATTTCTCATCTGCTTTTGTTCCTTTCATAGTCAGGTTTAAATGAAATGAGACTTTTGTTTTTGGCTCATTTATAAAGCTGAACATTATCACTAGCAATTGTATGTTGCTAATCACAAATCTTGCTCATGATGCACAACCTTTAATTATAGCATAACATCTAGTATCCATAAATAAATATTGCTTTTTCAAATGTTTTGGCTTTTCAATTTTTTTGCCTTCAATTTTAGCTTTGTCTAGTCTAGAGTCTAGACCATAAAAATAATGGATCTTTAGGGGGCTGATATAAGTATCTAACAATTTAAAAATTTGACTTTACACAATTATTTGAGTAAATAAAATGTAACAATCTTTATATATTTTTCTAGAAGGCATCCAAATACAATATCTAACATATATCTTTTTTTTCACCCCCAAAAAAACACCTCAAAGCAAACTCATTTATATGGAAACTATACAGCTATTAGTTCCTGTTTGTTGAAATTTAAATTCAAAACTATACAAAAGATTTATTTGTGTTTGTGGATTGATTTGGTCTTAGGTCACAAAGCAATATAGTAACAGGGATAAATACAAATGTAGGAATTATTATCACCTGAATAAAGATATTTATCTCATCAGCTAGTAGACTAGAGGTGACCAGGTAGGATGGCAGCACCTGAAGGAATTCCTCTCAGATCAGCATATACAAATACTGCTTAGTAGTTGGATAGAAGAACATAAATGAATAACATAAGTTGGAAAGGAAGATTAGAAAAATAATCTAGAAAGTGGTGTTTCTCAACTTCAGCAAATTTAATTTAGGTGGATTTCAATTCCTAGAATTCCTCAGCCATCCATGCCTGCCTTAGTTATAAAAGCCAGCTGGGTGACTTTGGACCAGCCACTCTCTTTCAGCCCAACCTACCTCACTGGGTAGTTGTTGTTAGGAAAAATAAGAGAAGGAAGGAGTGGTAAAATATGCTAGTTGCTTGAGTGACTTATAAAAAGATAATACAGATGGGATAAAATAAATAAATAAAATGAAATAAAATTCTGAAGGACAGTGAAGAAAATGCATTAAAACTGGTATAGGCTTATTGAATACTAAAGAGACCAAACTGGATAATAAGAAAGACCAAATTGATAGAAAAAAGACATGGGAAGGCAAAGTATTACATAGCCAGTACATTTTAAAAAAACAGCAGAGAAAGCAGGTAAGAACCCTAGTAATGGCTAAGAGCAGGAAAGTTGAAAAAAGAGACTGAGGGTCTAATTTTGACTGCAGAAGAACAAGATTTCAGAAGAAATGCATACACAGCCAAAATTAAGAAGACAGAAACAGACAGCTCTGCAGAGAAGTTGAAGAAATGGTGGATCACATAGTTCAGCTATCATGCTGCTTCCTTGGTCCTCTTCAGGTGAGTCTTTAAAGAGTATCATGATCTTTGCTGCCTTTCCCTGGTTAATGATTATGCCATGATTGTGGACCAGCCAACTGTTAAACAGGATTCTGATGAGAATGGGGTCTTGGGAAGATTCCAAGGATGTTGTTGGCTATAAGTTATATATGTTAAAAAAATTGAATTGTTGTTAGTGGTGAAGCATCAACATAAATCTATGAGCAGACTACACTTCTCCTGGACGCTTAGATATATAGAGTGCTTATTCTACCCTTTAAGAAGTAAGTGAGGGAAGTAGGTTGAGGAGTTCCACCTTGGTGACCATATTGTCACTATTTGTGAGAGAGGAAGATAGAGCAGGGGACACAGAGATGGCTACTGCAGGACTGGGAGGTACATATTGCTGCAGATTTTCACTTTTGGCATGGTGATACCTTCCCTGGGCCCTAATAAGCATATCATTGAATGACTTGGCTTCAGGCTTCTACTGGAAAATATCAGATCCTCATTCATTTATAGCCTGATGAACAACACAGATCTAGTACATATTACTAAAACATGACTGGTTGGCATTGGGGATATAATCCTATTGATACATCAACATTGTGGAAATTGGGATGAAGCAATAATCCTTTCTGAAAATTTAGCAAGAATCAGATATGCTGGTTCAATCAAGAGTGCCTCTCTTTGAAACTGACCTATAGGCACAAATTATGATTTATGCTAATGATATCCTTGTATTATTTGGCCTGCTATCCCTCAAGTGCTCTTTATAAGTCCTTGGACCTCATAGAAGGCTAGTGCTACACTATATGTTTATCCTGGGAAATTCCAATTTCATTCCCTTAGAATAGGAAAAGTATAACTTCCATGAGCATGTTCCGGGTGGTTTGAGTCCTAACTAAAGAGCTCAGCAAAGGCTAGACATGTTAAACCTGTTTTTCCTTGAAAGAAGATGGCATGTAAGCTGTAGATAGTAAGGTAAATGACATCGACAGATATAAGCAAGATTCATTCACAGAGTGCAACTCAAGTCCAAAACAATCTGAGGTAGGAAGGAAATAATTCAGACACCTCCTTAGTCTCTCAGGAGTGTGCATGTAAATGGTGGTGGTAAATAAAATACAATTAGCTTTGCAATATCCTGTTACAATAGTCCAACACACTAAAAGTAATTTTAGTCTTCTCTGGAGCGTATTTCATCATTTAATCTATATTGTAGGTTTAACATAATCTAAAGAGGGGAAAAATAATCATTGGTCTTTTACCATGGTCAATCACTTTCTGCTCAATTTGTGGATTATAAGCTCTTTAGACCACTGTGAGAACTGAGGACCTATTAAAATGTTTGTCCAAGTGCCTCATGGAAGTGGAAACTTAGGGAACTCCTGGTGAAATGATTCTCTTGCACTTAGTAGGCATATAGTAACAGGAAATAACAGAGTTTTGGATATTGTTGATGATGAAGAAGTAAAGAGACACTTGGACTGACACTGATGACCAGGAATGGATATGATTAAAACTTCAGTGTATGCATATGTAGGTCCAATCAGTAGCAAAAAGACCAAGGAAGCATATCTACTTCTCCACTCTTATTGCCTCTGTTGATTCTTTGTCCAGCTACCATGTTTAGGGTTACCCATATCCTATTGTGGAAAAAAGGACAGGACAATATCCCTGCTGGCAACTGCAATGTGCTTAAAAGCTTCTGTTTGAAGATAATTTTGCTGACATTTACTCAAGCCTTGATAACAGTTGAACAGACTGAAGTGAAGTATGGTAAAATGTGTTTGTAATGTGATGCAGTATTCTTTTGACCTTCTGGAACCTAAAGAAGTGGGTCAGATTCAAAAAGTAAATGTTGAAGAAGCATGAGTTGTCATCATCTTTGAAAGATGTACTCAACCCAATTGTATACAGTCATTGCAAAGCAACATTTATGACACAGTGTATGTCCTAAATAAGTCAGTTTGGGGTATACTCAGGAAACTATGGCCTAATAATATGATGTATGAACATATAAAATATCCTACCCTTCTGCTTGCAAGGAAACCCTTTTTTGTCTTGCTTTCTGATGTCTGATGAACCTGCTGATGCAGCTGGGCTGAGCGTCACTGGCAGAGTCGCCCGGGGCCAGAGCGGCTGGTGCTGTGGGAGCCGCAGGCCCTGCTCTACACGGGTCTACACAGGTCTACACAGGTCTGCACGAGGTGGGCCACGTCACTGGCGAGGCAGCTGTGGGTGGGGGTGTGAGGGGTGTTAGCAGTGGGCTGCCCTCCAGGGCCAGAGCTGGCGCTGGAGCGGCTGGTGCTGTGGGAGCCACAGGCCCCGCTCTACACAGCAGGGCTGCGTGGGGTGGGCGGCAGAGGCACCGGCAGGCATCGCGGGGCAGGCGCTCCAGGGTGGCCATGTAGGCATGCAAGGTGAGGCGGCAGTGGCGCAGGTCCAGCACAGGATAGACCACCAGCTGGCTGGCCCGTGAAAGGTCAGCTGCCCACTGCGCCCCATGTGCATCACCTCTGCACCCAGCACCCGTAGCCACCCCGCCATTCCTGCTGTGCAGTGGGCCCCGCAGATCCCACAGCAACAGCTGCTCCGGTGCTGACTCCAGCCTCAGGGGGCAGCCCACCACTGTCACCCCCTGTGCCCCCACCTGCAGCCGCCACACTAGCGCCACCCACCCTGCCATGTAGAGCAGGCCCTGCAGCTCCCACAGCACCAGATTCTCCTGCGCTGACTCCAGCCTTGGGGGCAGCCCACCGTCGCCACCCTGCACCCCCTCCCTCAGCTGCTCTGCCAGCGCTGCCTCCACCCTGCCACCCACCCTACACAGCCCCATGGTGTAGAGTGGGCCCAGGGGCTCCCACAGCACCAGCTGCTCTGGTGCTGACTCCAGCCTCAGGGGGCAGCCCACCGCCTCCACCCCACATGCGCCCTCCCAAAGCTACCCCGCCAGCACTACCTCCGCCCTACTGCCCGCCCCATACAGCCCCACCATGTAGAGCGGGCCCCGCGGCTCCCATAGTACCATGGCGTTGCTGCTCCCGTCTTCCAGGTATCTTCAGGAGTTAAAAAGAGGTAGAAATCATGTTGCTGCAGTGGTGCAGGTCCAGCACCAGGTAGACCACCAGCTGGCCTGGCCCATGGAAGGTCAGCCACCCACTGTGCCCCATGCATGCCACCTCCATGCCCAGTGCCCACAGCTGCCCTGCCAGCACTGCCTCTGCCCCACCACCCGCTCCACACAGCCCCATGTAGAGCGGGCCCCGCGGCTCCCACAGCACTGTGGCGTCACCGCTCCAGTCTCTTCCAGGTATCTTCAGGAGTGAAAAAGAGGTGGAGAGGGAAATCGTGTTCACCAGGCCTCACCTCCCCATTGGCCCACAGCTCTCGCAGAGGGTAGAGTGGACTTGACAAATGCAAGTTATTTGAGGAGGGGGTTTCTTTGCCACTGCATTTTCTCCTTCTGACTTGTGGTCAGCCTGGCTGACACGAGGTGAGCACAAGGCAGGCGCACACGTTTTCCGTGCTTTGATGCCAGGCTCTCCATGCTGCACTGCAGCATGGAGAGCCTGGCTGACATGGGTGAGCACAAGGCAAGAGTGCACATGGACTCTGCTTTTTTGGCAGAGCAGAATTAAGTGCTGTTCCCCACCTCCCACTCCTGGTCCTCTCTTACTTACAACTAGGAGATGGTGTAGTTGGGCAACAGGGAGGGGTGCAATGTTCCTGCCAACTCGCCTTCTCTGCAGACAACTTGCATGTGCAACGTTTGCTGGCCGGGTCTTTTGGTGTGCTCAGCAGCAATTTTTATTGGCTTTTGAAAGTGGCCAATAGAGGGAGTAGCACAACTTGTGCAAAAGTTGGAAAAAAATCCATCAAAAAAAGGTACTGGAACGCCGTTCTGAGAGTTCTATGAGAAAAAAAGCCCTGGTACTGAGCTATTGGAATGATACTCCTCCAGTTATAAAGGTAAGATTCTAGCTGAAAGAAACAGAATCAACAGAAAGGGTTTCTCCATTGTAGCTTCACTGTTCTGAAATACTTTGAGTCCAGAGATGCTGGTTATTCCCTTGTTGTTAGCTCTTTGCAAGGCCATCAAAATTATTTTGTGGTGGTGACTCGTGCTGATGTTTTCGGGAATTGTTTAGTTTGTGGTTGGATGTTTTATATTATCTTGATTTATGCTATACGCCACCCAGAGCTCAGTGATTGGGGAAATATGCAAACAGCTGAAATAAACATACAAGCAAACAAATATTTGGCATGTATCAAAGAAACAAAAAGCAGGATGTGAACATGTCACTAAGCTAGTAAACCAGAGGAAAAGGTGTGTGCAAATAAAAAAGTACATCAGTATTTCCTCACATCAACAGATCCTTGTAGGGAAATTCTTCTGAACATTTTTGACAATTTGGTGTTGAAATATTTAAAACAGACAATTGTTTCATAATGATAATGACAAGAGTCATCAGTGATTTCATTAAAATACTTATTGCATTGATACCTGAGGGCTTGAACCAAAGCCTGCTGACGTCAATGGAGATATTTTCACTGACTTCAAGGGTCTTGTATCCGGACATTAACTCTGCAAAATAAAAAGAAAAGAAACAATAATACAGTCTGCCCCAGGTAGAAACATTCTTGCTTCCTTCCCTATTCTTAACATGCATGTTTTAATGTTAATTGTACAGGAGACAGAAGAAATCTTGAAGGTAGGCTACTAGATGAAAAAGATTAAAAACATAAGTGAAGGAGTGGCTTTTAACCATTAACCGGAACTATTTTTTGCCAGTTGCAGCAAGAAAGATGACATTCATTGTCAATGTGAATGTATTTACAATGTGGCTTTGTTAACTTTTCAATTAGTGTTACTGGATTAAATGAATGTTCCATTTGGTAGATGCTATTCTTCTTGCATATTTCTTTTCAACAAAGACGTGTTTTGTGTGTGGTAGGCTCCCCTTTTAAAAATTTATTCATGTCATCCAAAATCTTACATATTTATTGGACTGGATGCAGGATTAATCATAATTAGAACAGATCTATAATAATCAGTAGAACTTGAGTTGAAGCAGTATTTCAACCAATGTTCTCAATCTTAGCAACTTTATGGTCCATAAAGACCAATATGTGGTCTTTAACTCCCAGAGTTGGATAAGGGATTATGACAGTTGAAGTCTATATATCCTAAAGTTGCCAAAGTTGCCTTTATTCATGAAGAAGTACAAATCAATACATCTCTGGAGAGATAGCTACCCTGCTCCACTTGAATACATCCAAGGAAAGGACAAGTTCATCACCACAGTGATTTATTCAGTTCTGTAATTAATTTGCTCTGATTGCTTGGCTCTTTCTCCTACTTTCCAAATGAAATCTATCTTCCTGTAATTGAAATCTGGTATTCCATGTTCTGCAATCTGGAGTGGCACACAAAACAGCTTGACCTTCTTTTGGGTGACATCCTTTCTCATATTTAAACAACCATCACTTAATCCCTCAGCATTTTATTGTTATTGTAAAATATCCATGTTGCATCATTCCCTGTTTACAAGTTTTTGGTTCTAGTCCATTAAAATATGGTGCCCATACTTCACAATTGCCTGGTGGAACACTTTCAGGTTTCTCAAAAAAAAATCCAATAAGTTTTTACAAGTACATTCCCTCGATTTCAATGGACTTACTCCAAATAAAGCTCCTTTTAGATGTAACTTCTAATATGACTTGATAGCATTTAGTCACAGTAGAGGTCAAACTTTGGTTGATTAAAAAAAAAGCTAATCAAGGTTAGAATTGGTTAATATAATGCAACTAATTTTACTTATTTATTTATTCAACTTAAATGCTGCCCATCTGACCTGGAGGTGATTCTAGGCAGCATACAATCATTAAAAACCAGTAAAAACATTAAAATATTAAAACAATAAATAGTGATATTAAATTAATTAAAACTGACAAACATGGGAAAGAAAGGAACAAGATGCACATGGGGGGATATGGAGTCCTATCTCAGCCCATTAACTAGTTCCAGAAAGATGCACCCCCACTGATTGTTGGATAAAGGTGGTCATAATACTATGTCTGGTATATGTGCTCATTTATTGAGACTCAATTTGGACAAACATTATTTTATATATAAATGTGTTCATTGCTTTTTGTCTCATTGCTTTTTAAAAATGTATGAATTTATTTGTACCTGCCAAACTTATACATTCTGGCAAGACCCCTAATGCGAGGTATAGCAATAAATGTCATCAAACAAGTGCAAGTTATATCAGTCAAAAAGTTAATAAAATGAAATTATATATAACAATTAAATTTCAATAAATCCAGATCAACGATCATAAAAAATCATGCAACTATAGAAGCAGGAAAGGAATGATTGATTGTTATACAAATACATCTTAGCTTCTTAAAAAATAATTGAACAGAAATACACACACATACAAAATGACATCAAACATGATGCTCAACAATATGTTAAAATGGGCAAAACCAATGACACACCATAAAATGGGGAAAAGGTTTAATATAATTAATGGATAACAGTAACAAAAGCAAGGCATCAAGGAACAGCCAGACCCATTCCTAAATTGCCTTATAAACTATAACTATATTCCTGTCAGGCATGAAAGATCAGGTGCACAAATGAAGATTGAATTAAACCTATACATAGGAATCTTCTCAACTAATGATTAACACCTGGTTATAATTAGAGAAGGATCAATGGCACTCAAGGGGAATTGGATTTAGTTTGCTAGTGGCTACATAGGGATTCTAGACTGATCATTCTTTTAATTCTGTCCCCAGGTTCTGCCAATCTTTCTTTTATAGTTCCAATACATGGTTGATGAAAATTTAATGGTCAAAGTCCAACACTTTTAGGTTCTAACATGAGACAAAAGTTAAGAAAATAAGTCATATACATGTGCATATAATGGAAAGATGTGTCATTTGCTACTTTCTGTTTTGCACTGGGGAGGCAAGACGTTACAAGGCAACTTGTGATAACTATCTGATTATTAGATAGTTTTACTTACATTAGTTGTGCTGAAAGATAAATGTAGTACTGTAAAGGAACAACTCAGTTCTAGCTGTGATTCAGTAAACCTATGCAATCATTGTAATATATACTTTTGCCATTTGTGGTGATTCCTCTTACTGACGCAAAAATCCAAAGGAGGGGAAAAAAAGTATTCTCTCTGGCTCTCCTCTGCCACCTCCCCACAAAATAATGGTGGAGAACGCAGGGAAATCATCAGCAAAGGATGCTATGGATAAAGAAACATTGCATAGACTGGGAAGTGGATTTTTTGCTTTTGGAACTAAACCATTCCAAATACATTGTGATATTTTGAATATATTTTGATGTTTGAAGATACTGAAGTGTACTTTGCTTTGGTACTATTTTAAGAATCTTCTGGAATTTTAAATATTTTTAATATATGATTCAGAGATTGTATATTTGTTATTATATTTGTTATTTAGTTGGGGAAAATATATAGATGCATCCATCTAGCATTTCAGAACAAATTATTTTTTTCCACACAAATCAGACTATCAACAGTAACCTGGACCATAACTTATAAGAGGAAGGTCTTATTCATTATCAGCTGACATTTAGCAAGAGAAGGAAGAAATGTGGGGCCTTTATAGTAATGGTTTGGAAACTAATAGGATGATAGTACAAATGGATATTGCATGCTTTTTTGTCACATATAAAAAATATTGTTAAAGATACAAAGATAAGAATATTTTCCTCTATATTTAAACATCCATTTTACTACCAAGAACTATTAAGAAATGTATATTAAATACTCTAATTTATATGCTTAATTTATTATTAAACTTTATAATGTATAAATAATTGAATTGTATAGGTATACACTGTGTGTGTTTGCACATGATAAATTCTGAAAGAGATGCTGCTTTTAACCACTCCCCCTTTTATGTATAATTGCAACAGGAAATAATTATGCAAATTATACATTGTGATTGCAAACAGCAGAAAACGAATATTCATATCTGTATGCAATTGAAAATACATTCAAGAGCCAACCTATTATTTTACCTAATTTCTGCTGACTCTCCACAATCATTCATTTAACAAACAGAAATATGAATACAGCTCTCCAATGCTTACTGCCTGCCCTCTTTATGTTAATGGAAGGATAGTAACATATATGTAAGTACTGTACAATATATATGTCATGGTTTCGATAGATGAAACCCTTCAAAAGAACTTTGAGGCATTGTTTTCCTTAAAGAATCTTTTACTCGGGAAATAAAGTATGGGCACTGCATAGTTCAGGGGTAGGCAACCTCGGCTCTTTTATGACTCATGGACTTCAACTCCCAGAATTCCTGAGTCAGCTAATTCTGGGAGCTGAAGTCCATGAGTCATAAAAGAGCCGAGGTTGCCTACCCCTGACATAGTTGAACCCAAAAACTAAATTCCCTTCCCCCTGATACAATTTAACAAAGTGCAATTCCCACCCCCAATAAACTGTCATAAATCATATTCCCCAATTAGCTTAAAGCATGGGCTTTCTCCTTAGCTCCACAGCCCGCCAAAACGTTATCAGCTTGTCCTTGGGTTCCCACCACAGCATTATGTTATGGCTAGCTAAGCTTACATTCCAACCTTCCCCTTCTCTGCTGCACCTAATTTCTAAAGCAAGAAAAAGCATTATAAAGGAATAGAGAAAATGGCTGCATTTTCATCAGTTGTCAAAGCAGGAACATCCAATGTTAGCAGCATTGAAATTCGCCCCCCCCCTTACAAAAAGGAGGTTGCCCCTTGGTTTATTAGGATATTTCTCATAGAATCTATTAATGAGTCTGTTGGCTTTTATGTCACTAGATTTTACCCATGTGGCTTCAGACAATGGATATCCTTTCCACTGCACTAGGTACTGTAACTTTCCCTGAAGAATTCTAGAATCAAGAATACGCTTCACTTCCTAATGAGTCTGTCCAGCTACTATGAGAGGCCCAGGTGCCTTCTTCGGGGAAGGTCGTAAGGTGGAACCCCGAAAAGGTTTCAACAGACTACAATGGAACACAGGGTGGACTTTCCCCAGGAGTCTGGGAAGTTTTAATTCTAGCATGACTGGGTTAATGATTCTCACTATGGGGAAGGGACTCAGGTACTTTGATCCTAACTTCTTATTAGGCAACTTAAGTCGTAACTATTTTGTGGATAAAAAGACTTTTTCCCCAACTTGGAATGATCTTTGGGGAGCTCTTTATTGGCTTGCTTTTTATACGTCTCAGAAGCCTTTTTCAGAGTGATTTTAGTGTTTTTTCCATACCTTCTCCTACCCCCTCACCCATTGGTCAAGCATTTGGGAAGTAGAGGGCCCCTGAATATATTCGGGTATTGGGTTGAACTCTTTTCCTGTGGCAACTTTAAAAGGTCTAAAACCAGTTCTGCTGTGAACAGTTATTGTAAGCCACCTCTGCAAAAGGGAGGAGGTCAATCCAGTTGGTTTGCTGATAGTCCACATAGCATCTGATATACTGCTCCACCAGTATATCAGATGCTATGCTGATTCAGCCACCCCATTTGTAGATAGGTGGAAAGCCAATGATAGACCTTGCGATGAGCCAATTAGCTTGAGGAAATCCCTCCAGAGGTTGGCTGTAAATTGCACCCCTCGGTCTGAGATTATTTGCTTTGGCGTGCCGTGTAGCCTGTAGATGTGTTTTTAAAACATCTTGGTTAATCTTTGGGATGACAGGAGTCCTTTGCAGGCGATGAACTGAACTTGTTTTGAAAATAGGTCTATCACAGTCCAAATCACCATATTCCCCCTAGTTTCAGGTAGTTCTACTTTAAAATCCCTAGCAATTTCTTCCCATGGTTGGGAAGGGTCCACAACTGGTTGTAATAGTCCAGGAGGCTTTCCAGGAAGTCTTTTCATGGTGGCACATACAGCACAGCTCTTGACATAGTTCTTTACGTCCCATTTTAAACCTTGCCACCAAAATTGCCAACAAACCATATGCAATTTCCAAAGTGTCCAGCTTGTTTCACATCATGACCGTGCTGAAGAGGAGAGTTTCAAGCAGATAGAACTTCCCCCCTTTGTAAGCCAAACCATCCCTGCACATCAAGGAGGTTTGATTTTCCTTGAACCATTGATCGTTGAGGAGTTCCTGTTTTATTTTCCTCACACCAGGGACATCAGGGTTTGGGACTTTTGAAGATGGGGCTCTTTGTGGCATTAGTTAAGAAGCAGCTTGCAGTGTAGATATAATAAACGCTGGCTCTTGTACTGAGGTAATCTACATAAAGCGTTACCTAAAAGCCTTGGTGGAGCAGTGGGCTAATGCCTCCTTAAGTAACACCAGCTGCCTGCAATTAGTGCAGGTTCGCATCCCACCAGGCTCAAGGTTGACTCAGCCTTCCATCCTTCCGAGGTAGGTAAAATGAGGACCCAGATTGTTGGGGGCAATAAGCTGACTTTGTAATAATGCCGCTTGGGGTGTGTGTGAAAGCCCTAATAATATAAGCAGGCATATACACAGAATGAAGCCTATTGCTAAGCACATTGGTTTGTGCTTAAATTGTAAGCCGCCCTGAGTCTTTGGAGAAGGGCGGGATATAAATGGGATTAAAATTAAAAATTAAATTAAATTAAAAAGTTTTTTACTTCAGGCTGAAGTTAAATCCGTTAAAGTATTGCACCCACCGTACTTGTTTCAGGAACAGTTTGTGGGGAGTTTTCAGTGGCTCTAGATTTTTGTGATCAGTCCATACTTCGAAAGGCACCTTGCTCCCCTCTAGGTAGTGTTGCCAGTTTAATAGAGTCCAGTGGATTGCAAAGGCTTCCTTCTCCCACAATGCCCACCTCTCGCAATCAGTGAACCTTTTTGAGATGTAGGCACAGGTCTGTAGGACTCTGTCATGGTTCTTTTGCAATAGTATAGCCACACTGCTGGCATCAGCTTGAATCACAAGGGGTTTCCCCAGACAATGATGCTTTAGGACTGGTTCAATCGCAAATAGTCTTTTTAAATTCTCAAAAGCAGTTTGACAGTTCATAGTCCATGCTAGCCTAAAGGAGATCAACCCTGTCTGCTCTTTAGAAGGCCAGATCCTGAAGTTGAAACTAAAATACTTTGGCCACCTAATGAGAAGGAAAGATCACTGGAGAAGAGCCTAATGCTTGGAAAGATTGAGGGCAATAGAAGAAGGGGACGACAGAGAATGAGGTGGCTAGATGGAGTCACTGAAGCAGTAGGCGTAAGCTTAAATGGACTCCAGAAGATGGTAGAGGACAGGAAGGCCTGGAGGAACGTTGTCCATAGGGCCGTGATGGGTCAGACACAACTTTGCAACTAACAACAACAAAAGTCCATGCTAGCGGCTGGCCAGTTGTGGCTTCCCCCTCTCTTTGCCTGTTTTCAGGAAGTCTGTGAGGGGTAAAGCAATTTCAGCAAAGGAGGGGATGAACTGTCAGTAAAGTTGGCAAATCCCAGAAAACTCTGAAGCTGCTTGCGAGTCTTTGGGGGTTGCCATTCGATTATGGCTTTCACTTTAGCCAGGTCCATTTCAATGCCCTCACTGGAAATTCTGTAGCTAAGATAATCTAGTCAGGTCTGATTATGTATTATGTATCTTATGTATTTGTGTCTCTGCTTTAAGAGCTATGGATGGGTCCTCGAACCTGGTTCTTAGTCCAAGAAGGAAGAGGTAGAGGTTTCCCCAACTCAGGCGCCTGCTCATTGTACAAATTTTTTAGCCACTCAGACGCGACTACCAAATTGGCTGCGACTACATTGACCATAGCAGCTGGATTTGGGTAGAGATTGGCATTGCTATTCATGTGGGAATGCACTTGATTTAGGAAGAAAATAAGCTTCTCTGGGACACCGTTAAACATCACTCTGAGGGGTGGCGCCATCATGGGTCGCTGTCCCCCCCATTGTGGCTTCATCCCCAGTGGAAGCTGACCTCCCATGGTGGCTGTGGCATCCCCAGTTGCTGCAGGCCTCCCAGCAGTTGCTGCACATTCAGGGGCTGTTGCCAACCCCATTGCTGCTGCATTCCCAACAGCTGCTGACTTCCTAGCAGTGGCGGCTGTTGCATCCCCAGCTGCTGCAGGGCTCCCATCAGTCCTGGTGGCAGTTGCTGTGGCATCCCCAGTTGCTGCAGGCCCCCCAGTGGTTGCTGTAGATTAAGTTGTTGGTTGCCAGTGGTTGCCAGCCCCACTGTTGCTGCGCTCTCGTCAGTGGCTGCGGCATCCCAGTTGATGCAGGCTTCCCAATGGTTGCTGCACATTTAGGGGCTGGTACCAGCCCCACTGCTGTGGTGCCCCCACCTGCTGCTGACCTCCCAGTGGTGGTGGCTGCGGCATCCCCAATGGTTGCAGGGCCCCCAACTGCTGCGGAACTCACCTGTTGCTGCCTGGCCAACAGATCGTGCAGCTGGTGCATTATGTCATGTTGAACGTTCACATCTGAGTCTTCCCCCTGCATAGGCTTCAGGCTTGGGTGGTGCTGACGGAGAAGCTCTGAGCTGTGTGACTGATAGTAGTGATGGTCAGTGCTTCTAGAGGAATGATGACATCTCAGTCTGCCGTGTTCAGAGTGGTGTCTGGGACTGTCCCTCCTTGCAGGGCTGGAGGTTAATGTAGATGGCTTCAAAGATGGGGAAGCTGTTTGTGCTCCATGGGCGAGGCTGGGGCTTCTTTTATGCAAGGATTTATGTCTGCTCCACCAATCGTCATCACTTGCATGGGAAGAGTGAAAGGGCTGCTTCCATTCTTCATCGCTAGCCCCTTGAATCTTTCCACCAACTTCTCCACCAATTGGCTATGGGCTGCAGACCAGTACTTCCATTCTCCAGAGTCCCCAGTAATCATTGATTTCCTGATTCTCCAGCGGCTCGGGGAACGCGATTCTCAAGAGGTTCCTTCTTGCAAAGCAACTTTGAATGCTTTCAAAGAACTTGCTTTTGGCAGGGTCGCCTCAAGGGGTTTGGAGTCTTCACTGGGCAGCATCCACTCCGAAGACCAGATCAGCTCCCACATTTTGGGTCTCGCTCCCAGCTGTAAGGCCTGGGAAGATTCCTTCTCCACCGGTACGCTGGCTTGCGCTCGCTCCACTGAGGTGGCAGCCACGGCCAGGGTGCTGGATCCAGGCACTACTTCCTTCTCCATGTTGAGATCTTCCCTTTGTCAGCTGGCCCCTCAACTTAGAAACGGTGACTGGAGCTCAGGACCCCAATGTGGTTAAGGTAGAAAATGTTAGTTTTGGGGTTAATGTCATGGTTCCAAAAGATGAAACCCTTCAAAAGAACTTCGAAGCATTGTTTTCCTTAAATAATATTTTATTCAGGAAACAAAGTATTGGCACTACATAGTTGAACCCAAAAACTAAATTCCCTTCCCCCTGATACAATTTAACAAAGTGCAATTCCCACCCCCAATAAACTGTCATAAATCACATTCCCCAATTAGCTTAAAACACGGGCTTTCTCCTTAGCTCCACAGCCCGCCAAAACATTATCAGCTTGTCCTTGGGTTCCCACCACAGAGTTATGTTATGGCTAGCTAAGCTTACATTCCAACCCCCCCACTGCTGCACCTAATTTCTAAACCAAGAAAAAGCATGTTAAAGGAAAAGAGAAAATGGCTGCATTTTCATTAGTTGTCAAAGTGGGAACATCCAACGTTAGCAATGTTATTCTTTTATTTGGTCAATCAATTATGAATATGTATGTATATATATATATATGTCAGCTGGCCCCGGAGCGGGGTGTGGGACTACCTATTACCACGACATTAGGGAATGGCAGCAGGTGTTCGAACAGAGGGCCGTATCAACCTTCAGGAGTGCGTCCCCGCTGTCTTCAAGCGGTGATGCGCTCCGACTCTCTGGTTTCATCCCGTGGGCCTGGGAACGGGGATGAGCAGCCACCAGAGCTCAGGCTTGTGTATTTTAACGCCAGGTCCGTAGTTAATAAGTCCCCTCTCATCCATGATTTGGTTGAGGAGGAGCGTGCGGACCTGGCTTGCATTATGGAGACCTGGTTGGGCCCAGAGGGAGGTGTCCCTCTGGTTGACATTTGCCCACCGGGTTTCCGGGTGCTTCACCGGCCTCGGGCTCAGGGTAGGGGCGGGGGTGTGGTGGTAGTTGTGAGGGAGACCTTATGTCCGCGGGAGGCCACCGTTGTCCAAATAGCCGGGTGTGAGTCTCTCCTCATGAGATGTGGCCCTAGGGCTCAGTTGGGCTTGCTGCTGGTGTACCTTTTGCCTAGTCGCATAGCAGCAGCCCTGCCTGAGCTTCTCGATATCCTCTCAGGGTTGGTGATTGAGTTCCCCAGATTTATGATTTTGGGTGACTTCAATCTACCGTCCCTGGGGGGATCATCTGAGTTAGCTCGGGAGTTCATGGCTTCCATGACAGCCATGGACCTGACGCAAGTAATTCAGGGCCCAACTCATGGGGGGGGGTCACACGCTCGATTTGATTTTCCTATCTGGCCGGTGGTTAGATGATCTGGGTGGGGGTTCCCCAACTGTTACGCCCCTGTCATGGACTGATCATCATCTCCTGTGGCTGGTCTTCCGTTTTGCCAATCCCCGTCGTGGGGTTGTTGAACCAATTAGATGGTTCTGCCCCAGGCGCTTAATGGACCCTGAGCGGTTCCAGGCGGCGCTTGGGTCCCCACCTGCCGCCCTACTTCACAGCTCGGCCGAGGCCTTAGTGGAGGCCTGGGAAAAGGCTTCCACGGAGGCACTCAACCAAGTTGTACCCATGCGGCCCCTGACCCGGTGCAGATCCCAGTGGGCTCCGTGGTTTTCCGCGGAGCTCCGGGAGATGAAGCGTCGGAGACGGGGCCTAGAGAGCTGTTGGAGGTCCAGCTGGTCTGAATCCAACCGATTGCGACTAAGGTCCTTTACAAGGTCTTATCTCGCGGCAATGAGGACGGGAAGGTCAAATTACTTTGCTACCCTCATCGCGTCCGCAGATAATCGCCCGGCCGCCCTGTTTAGGGTGACTCGCTCCCTCCTGAATCAGGAGGTGAGGGAGGAGCCCTTTCAGGGTCGTGCCGAGGAGTTTAGCCAGCATCTGTCAGACAAAATCACTCGGATCCGGACCAGTTTGGACTCCAACTGGGCAGAGTCTGACGGTGAGAACATGGGTGGTCTTGTCGATGTCATCTGGAAGGAGTTCGATCCTATGACTCCAGAAGATGTGGACAGGATTATGGGGAGGCTGAGCTCCACCACGTGTTTATTGGACCTGTGCCCCTCCTGGCTGATATATTCGGCTCGGGAGGGGACACGAGGCTGGCTCCAGGCAGTGATAATGGCTTCTTTGAGTGAGGGTAGTTTTCCCGCCACCTTGAAGGAGGCGGTGGTGAGACCCCTCCTCAAGAAGCCTGCCCTGGACCCAGCTGTGTTAAACAACTATCGTCCGGTCTCCAACCTTCGCTTTCTTGCGAAGGTTGTTGAGTGTGGTGGCGCAGCAGCTTCCTTTGTTCCTGGAGGAAGCTGATTATCTAGACCCATACCAATCGGGCTTCAGGCCCGGGTACAGCACGGAGACAGCATTGGTCGCGCTGGTGAATGATCTCTGGCAGGCTCGGGACTGGGGCTGCTCCTCTGTCCTAGTCCTATTAGACCTCTCAGCGGCTTTTGATACCATTGACCATGGTATCTTACTGCAGCGTCTTCGGGGGTTGGGAGTGGGAGGCACCTTCTTACGGTGGTTCTCCTCCTACCTCCTGGGACGTTCGCAGTCGGTGTTGGCAGGAGGGCAGAGGTCGGCCTCGAGGCCTCTCATTTGTGGAGTTCCTCAGGGGTCGGTCCTCTCGCCTCTCCTGTTCAACATCTATATGAAGTCACTGGGTGAGATCATTTGTGGTTTTGGGGTTGGGTATCATTAATATGCTGATGATACCCAGATTTTTATTTCTACCCCAAACCACCCCAGTGATGCCCTCGATGTGATGTCCCGTTGCCTGGAGGCGGTTCGGGTCTGGATGGGGAGCAACAGGCTTCGGCTCAACCCTGACAAGACTGAGTGGCTGTGTGTGCCAGCCTCTCGGGAAATTCAGATTATTCCATTGTTAACTATGGGGGATGAGATATTACCCCCCCCCGTAGATAGGGCTCGCAACTTGGGTGTCCTCCTAGACTCACAGCTCTCTTTGGAAGATCATATAGGAGCTGTGACTAGGGGGGCCTTCGCCCAGGTTTGCCTTGTGCACCAGTTGCGGCCCTATCTGGACTGGGATGCCTTGCGCACAGTCACTCATGCGCTCGTGACCTCCCGTTTGGACTACTGCAATGCTCTCTACATGGGGCTGCCCTTGAGGACTACTCGGACGCTCAAGCTGGTGCAGAATGCGGCCGCGCGAGTGGTGGTGGGGGTTTCCCGATACTCCCATGTAACACCTCTACTCCGCGAGCTGCATTTGCTTCCGGTTGTCCTCCGGGTAAGACTCAAGGTGCTGGTTATGGCCTATAAAGCCCTAAATGGCATGGGTCCGGGTTACTTACGGGAGCACCTGCGGCCGGCATCAACTTCCCTTCGTCCAGTGCACTCCCACAGAGAGGGCCTCCTTAGGGTGCCGTCGGTCAAAAAGTGTCGACTGGCGACCCCCAGGGGGAGGGTGTTCTCTGTGGGCGCGCCAGACCTTTGGAACCGTTTACCGGTTGAGCTCCGGATGGCTCCCGACCTTTGCTCCTTCTGACGTGACCTAAAAACATATTTATTTGAACAAGCCGGCCTGGTCTGATGGGTTTAGGGGTATTTTAATATTATTGTATTAACTTATTGAATTGGGCTGTAGTATTTAATATTTTGTTTAACTTTTGTATATTGTATTTTATTGTATTGCCCTGTACACCGCCCTGAGTCCTTCGGGAGAAGGGTGGTATAGAAATTAAATAATAATAATAATAATAATAATAATAATAATAATAATAATAATAATAATAATAATAATAATTATTATTATTATTATTATTATTATTATTATTATTATATGCATCTCTGCTACCAACTGAAAAGCCTATGGCCTTCCTTCCTTCCTCCTTCTCTTCCTTTCATTCTTCCTTTTTCTTTCCTTTCTTTCTAATATATATAACTGCCTACTGCACAAGAAATATTATTAGATACCTTATGCTGCCCACTACAGAAGAAATATTATTAAATACCTTATGCATAAGAGTAAATTATAAGTACTTTAGAAGAAAAAGATTATACCAGATTTTGATTAGATAAGATGAGATTTTAAAAAATGTCACTGTGAGCAGTTAGTAAATTATGTGCAAAGAATCTGAACTCCTGTTGAATGAAAGTTGTTCTTAGCCTGTTGAAATATCATTATATGCTATAAAGACCATAGCTTGCAAGATTGTTGAGCCACTCAAAAAGTCAAGGTGTTGGCTGTGACTGTGAGTTAACCTATTTTTTTAGGACTGTCATTTTAAAGTATTTAATCACATTTTGCAGCCACTAGACACTGGCTAGCTAGAATAGCTTCCAGAAAGAAAAATTTAGTTGTTTAGATCAGAGGTTATTTTTTCTGAGACTTGGTAGACTTAAGTAATCCCACTGAATGTTTTAGAAAGGGTATGTTTGTTTGCGTTGTTTTGAAGATTAACTTAGAAGGAAACAAATGGAAAGCTCATCTACTTTCTTCTTTTGATTTCTTTGCCTGCTAATTCTCTCCCTCTCCTCACTGTTGGTTTTCCAGTATTTTCTAATACTTTGTCATTCTTCCCAATCACTGAGAATGTGTTTTGTTTGTTCCACGCATTCATGTTTGGTGTTGATTTGCAGCAATATAATTTAATACAATCCTGATCCTCTTCTCCAAATATCTACGTTGGCACAGCATCAATCACATAATCTCCACAATTATAAGTTGGAACTAAAGTTACAACTTTACCTAAATTTACCTAGATTTTCTCTAAACAGGTTCTATTAGTAAAAGCCTTCTAATGAAGGCAGATGTTTTATGAATAAAGTTTATTTTGAAGTATCTGAGATACAACTATTATGAAGAAAGTGGCAGGAATACTGCAGTTAGATACATTGTAAACTAGAACAATCCTGTTTGTAGATCATATGTGGTTGTTCCTTTCTTTAGATCTAATTCAAGTCACAGGGTGAACATGTATATTATAAATTTACTAAAATGTGGTTTCAAGTTAGTACTTTCAGCATCTTCTCTGAATTTTATACATATAAACTTTTCTGTAATTAGAATACAAGGAATGTCATTAAGTTAGTAGAAAATATATTTTAAAATATTTTACAAACAAAATGATTCTAATCCATGAATTTTATTTCAAATGCATTTAACTATACAGCACTCAGAGTTCCTCTTTAAGGGAGATGGGATATAGAATTGTGAAAAATTAATAAAATAAAAAAATAAAAAAACAGTGAAAATAAAGGGATAAATTAGAATCTTCCTCTTTGCCAACAGTTTAAAGCAGATATTCTATCATTAGTTGCTTTCTACCATATAAGAAAACTTGAAGAAAGAAGCTACAAAGTCTTGCTTATAAGTCAATACTTTCCATCAAAATACTACTTATTTAGTTAAACATAGTGAATCTTTTGTTTGGGGTTCTTAAATTCAAAAGGATACATTAGACATAGTTTGGTCCTGCATAACTGCCTTTAAGACAATATTTCATCTGATTGCCAAGAAACAAGCCACACATGCTGAATAATTCGAAAGACACATATTTTGTAAATAGGAAATTCTGACTGTTATAAAATATTGCATGGGATGATCAAATTATTATGACCACAATTTGGCAAGTTATATAAGGACAATCCCCTTCATGGATTACTGCCTTGTCGTGGCGAAGGGGCTTGCGTAATTCAATGAAGCTATGAGCTATGCCATGCAGGGCCACCCAAGACGGACAGGTCATAGCAGAGAGTTCTGACAAAACATGATCCACTGGAGAAGGAAATGGCAACCCACTCCAGTATCTTTGCCATGAAAACCCTATGGACAGTACCAAAAGGCAAAACGATATGACGCTGGAAGATGAGCCCCTCAGGTCGGAAGGCGTCCAATATGCTACTGAGGAAGAGCAGAGGGCTAGTACTAGTAGCGCCAGAAAGAATGAAGCGACTGGGCCAAAGCCAAAAGGATGCTCAGCTGTGGATATGTCTGGCGGTGAAAGGAAAGTCCGATGCTGTAAAGATTTTTTCTCCATAGGAACCTGGAATGTAAGATCCATGAATCAAGGCAAGCTGGACGTGGTCAAACAAGAGATGACAAGACTGAACATCGACATCTTAGGTATCAGCGAACTAAAATGGACAGGAATGGGTGAATTTAATTCAGATGACCATCAGGTATACTACTGCGGGCAAGAATCCCTCAGAAGAAATGGAGTAGCCTTCATAGTCAATAAAAGAATAGGAAAAGCAATACTGGGATACAATCCTCAAAATGACAGAATGATCTCAGTTCGAATCCAAGGCAAACCATTCAATATCACAGTAGTCCAAGTCTATGCCCCAACCACCGGTGCTGAAGAGGATGAAATTGACTGGTTCTATGAAGCCCTACAGCACCTTATAGAACTAACACCAAAAAATGATGTCCTTATCATCATGGGGGATTGGAATGCTAAAGTAGGAAGCCAAAAGATAACCGGAATAACAGGCAAGTTTAGCCTTGGAGTACAAAATGAAGCAGGGCACAGGCTGATAGAATTTTGTCAAGAGAATACGATGGTCATAGCAAATACTCTTTTCCAGCAACCCAAGAGACGGCTCTACACATGGACATCACCAGACGGTCAACACAGAAATCAGATTCACTATGTGCTCTGCAGCCAAAGATGGAGAAGCTCTATACAGTCAGTAAAAACAAGACCAGGAGCTGACTGTGGCTCTGACCATGAGCTTCTTGTTGCAACGTTTAGGCTTAAACTGAAGAAAGTAGGGAAAAGCACTAGGCCAGTCAGGTATGAATTAAATCATATCCCTGTTGAATATACAGTAGAGGTGACAAATAGATTTAAGGAATTAGATCTGATAGACAGAGTGCCTGAAGAACTATGGACAGAGGTTCGCAACATTGTACAAGAGGTAGCAACCAAAACCATCCCAAAAAAAAAAAGAAATGCAAGAAAGCAAAATGGCTGTCTGAGGAAGCTTTGCAAATAGCTGAGGAAAGGAGGGAAGCGAAAGGCAAGGGAGAAAAAGAAAGATACGCCCAATTGAATGCAGAATTCCAGAGAATAGCTAGAAGAGATAAGAATGCCTTCTTAAATGAACAGTGCAAAGAAATAGAAGAAAACAATAGAATAGGGAGGACCAGAGATCTTTTCAAGAAAATTGGAGAGATGAAGGGAACGTTCAATGCAAAAATGGGCATGATAAAGGACCAAAATGGCAGGGACCTAACAGAGGCAGAAGAGATTAAGAAGAGATGGCAAAATTACACAGAAGAACTATACAAGAATGAGCTTAACGTCCCTGATAATCACAATGAGTTGGTCACTGACCTCGAGCCAGACATCCTAGAATGTGAAGTGAAGTGGGCCTTAGAAAAGCTGAGCAACAACAAAGCTAGTGGAGGTGACAGTATTCCAGCTGAGCTATTCAAAATCTTAAAAGACGATGCAGTAAAAGTGCTACACTCAATTTGCCAGCAAATTTGGAAAACTCAAGAGTGGCCACAGGATTGGAAAAGATCAGTTTACATTCCAATTCCAAAGAAAGGCAGTGCCAAAGAATGTTCAAACTATCGCACCATTGCACTCATTTCTCATGCTAGTAAAGTTATGCTTAAAATCCTACAAGCTAGACTCCTGCAGTATGTGGATCGAGAACTACCAGAAGTACAGGCAGGATTTCGAAGAGGCAGAGGAACTAGAGATCAAATTGCCAACATACGCTGGATCATGGAGAAAGCTAGAGAGTTCCAGAAAAACATCTACTTCTGCTTCATTGACTATGCTAAAGCCTTTGATTGTGTGGATCATAACAAACTGTGGCAAGTCCTTAAAGAGATGGGAGTACCAGACCATCTTATTTGTCTCTTGAGAAACCTATATGCGGGCCAAGAAGCAACAGTGAGAACTGGACACGGAACCACTGATTGGTTCAAAATTGGGAAAGGAGTCCGGCAAGGCTGTATACTGTCGCCTTGCCTATTTAACTTATATGCAGAGCACATCATGAGAAAGGCAGAGCTAGATGAATCAAAAGTTGGAATTAAGATTGCCGGAAGAAATATCAACAACCTAAGATATGCAGATGATACCACTCTAATGGCAGAAAGTGAAGAAGAACTAAAGAGCCTCTTGTTGCGGGTGAAGAAGGAGAGTGCAAAAGTTGGGTTGAAACTAAACATTAAGAAAACCAAGATCATGGCATCAGGCCCTCTCAATTCCTGGCAAATAGATGGAGAAGAAATGGAGGTAGTGACAGATTTTATTTTCCTGGGCTCCAAGATCACTGCAGATGGGGACTGTAGTCAAGAAATTAAAAGACGCTTGCTCCTCGGGAGGAAAGCCATGGCAAATCTAGACAGCACACTAAAAAGCAGAGACATCACCCTGTCAACAAAAGTGCGTATAGTCAAGGCTATGGTCTTCCCAGTTGCAATGTATGGCAGTGAAAGTTGGACCATAAGAAAGGCTGAGCGCCAAAGAATTGAGGCCTTTGAAATCTGGTGCTGGAGAAGACTCCTGCGAGTCCCTTGGACTGCAAGGCGATCAAACCGGTCAGTCCTAGAGGAGATCAACCCTGACTGCTCTTTAGAAGGCCAGATCCTGAAGCTAAAACTCAAATACTTTGGCCACCTAATGAGAAGGAAGGACTCACTGGAGAAGAGCCTAATGCTGGGAAAGATTGAGGGCAAGAGAAGAAGGGGACGACAGAGAATGAGGTGGCTGTATGGAGTTACTGAAGCAGTAGGCGTGAGCTTAAATGGACTCCAGAAGATGGTAGAGGACAGGAAAGCCTGGAGGAACGTTGTCCATAGGGTCGCGATGGGTCGGACACGACTTCGCAACTAACAACAACAACATAAGGACAATGATCGAAGGTGAGTGAAATAATGGAAATGGCTAAGTCATTCATACAAATTTTAATGGATTATCTAATAGTAAAAGAAAAGTCATAACCATTAGTCAAATGGATCTAGATGTCATCCTTCAGTATTAATAATGGTCCTTTATGTATCTACAGATTTTGGTATACATTATTTATCCTTAAATAATGCTACTTAAATTTACTACTTTCCTTAAATTTATTACTATTAAATTTAAGGTACTACTTTGTTCCTTAAATAAAGCAAAAGTGGTATCATTTCTTTTGAAAACAGTTAATAATATCTTAGACTTTGAGTTTCATCTCAAGCATTATCTTCCTAGAATTGTTTGAAGACTGCCATCTAATGGTTAAGACTGGAGACAAAAGTATTTTATTAGCTACAAACTATATCCTGGATAAATTTGCTCAATATTTTCAGCCTATTTTTTTGTTCATCAAAAATTATTAATTCCAGTGATTATAATAGATTTGAATGTCCAATCATGATGCTGTCATTTTTCTGAAAATTCAGGATATTTCATTATCTTTCCTGTAGAATTTGTTTCCAAAAATATTTCATCAGAATATCATTAATAACAAAATGATAAAGGTGGATGTGTTTAACCAAGCTTTTTGTCTTTCCCAGAAAATTATTCAGAGAAAATATCAATTCTATTCGGTTCAGATGAATGGAATTTGTAAACTTGAAACTGAGCTTCTGATAGAGAATCAATGCTCCATGCCCTTTTGCAATCTTTAAGAAACTGGGTGACATTTTTATTATTTTGGTTGGAAGAAACAAAATTACTACGTAGCCTTGGGGTACTGAGATTCATGTAAATAATGTGAAAATATCAATAACATCTCGCTTTCTAAACCTACAGTGCTACCCATTTATTAGAGCCCAAATCTCATTGTGTCCGAGTTCACACATACTGTCAGAATCAAACAAACCATATTGTTCCCATATGTATTCAAATTAAATTATACAAATCCTTGTGTGTATAACAGAATCTAAACAATGTTTGAACATTATTTAATAAAAAGCACAGGAAGATAATTTTCACTCAGATTAGAGTATACTAAAAAGATATATTTAATTCCTTCCACTCATGTAAACTTGATGAAAATTGAATTTCCTCAAATGCCTTGATTATCTTTAACCTAATAAATAAATTTTCTCCAAAACAATCTGTTCCCAACCTGGTTCTTCCAAGTTTTTTTTTCCAAGATAGAGCCTATGGAGTTTTAAGGACCTTCAATGGAAATGAATGCTTTCAAACATTGTGACCCATTCATTTTATTCATTTTTGTTTATTTTCATTTCACCTATATTGTTGATACAGAAATTCATTTATAATCCACTGTGTTTTACAACTTCCCCATTATTACATCCATCAATTTCTCAATGATCTCCTAAAAAACAAAATCTCATTTGCACATCCAGACTGGAATAAACCTGACTGCACTTTCCAAATTCTGTTCATGTTACCTCTTGAATTTTCCAATCAGAGGTTTGCCAAAAACATTCTCAGGCACACCTAATATCCAAATCATCCCCAGTATTGACTTTACAAATTTTTTTAATCAAGGAACAATAATGACATTCTTCTAATTCTATATAACAGGGATGCAATTTACAACTGTACATAGGCATTAAACAAGCGCAAAGCTTTTCCATAAGGAAACCACACCTATATTTTTATATTTCTTCACTTATTTTTTTCAATATTCTCACAGCATTCATTACTTTTCATCAGTTTTTTTCTTCTGGGACACTGAATTTATAGTTGCAATTCCACTCTTTATATATCGTTATCATTTCCAAGCAAAATTTCCAGAATTGTCCGTACATTTTCTCACTTCAGTTTCACCCCAATTATCTCTTTACTTTCATTTTGAAAACCATTTCTGCTACTGGAGGTCCATTTAGCTCTTTTCACATCCTTCCAAAACACTTTTTTTAAAAAACTTCAATCAGTATTGCTTTGCATTTTTTTCTCTGTCTTTTAATCTGAATTGTTGCCTGTTCTCTTTTATTTTTTTCAACAATCTCTTTTTCTTTGTAAATAGTATAACATATCTTTCTGTCATTCTCATTTCATATTGTAATCATTCTCTTATGTACATTTTTTTTCTCATTTCAGGCTCTTTCACTATTATTCTACCAGACATCTTATTTAAATAAATAAATAAATAAACCTTTATTGTCAAAGTACAACATGTGTACATTGAGATTAGCTGAGCCTCCCCCTGTGCTCTCTCCCCCCAACACACAGTGACAACAAACCCTCCATCCCACCACACTATGTGAACCAACTACACCACACACCAGCCTCCCAAGTCAATTATGCATAAGATTATGTCCCATTTAAAAGCCTAACAGCCCACGGATAAAAGCTATTTTTCAGCCTGTTGGTACGGCTGGCTATATTCCTATATCTCCTACCGGATGGTAGGAAAGTAAAGAGATACCGTCCAGGGTGTGAGTCATCCCTGAGAATCTTCCTCACTCTTCCAAGGCAACGAGCCCTGGCGATGTCATCCAGTGGTGTCAGGGAACAGCCCACAATGTCTTGTGCTGTGCTCACTACCCTCTGTAATACTTTCCTATCCGTGGCTGTCGGATAGTAAATAGTAAATTTAATATTTACTATTAATGATACATCACACTTTTGTATGCGGTCTGCAAACAATTATCACCTGGTGAAAAAAAGGGAATGAAAATGCATTTATTTATGACAACTGATGGAAATTGTAGCCATTTTTACTTTGCTTTTAACATGCTTTTTCTTCTGTTTAGAGAGCAGTGTTGAAGGGGAGATGGGGTGAATGCTTGAGCTCAGCTATCCATAATAATAATGCAGCTCCGTGGGAACTCAAGGACACAAACCGATAACATTTTGGCAGGCTGAGGAGCTGGGGAGAGAGCCCTTGCTCCGGGCTAATTGGAGGATGTGAATTATGACTGCTTAATGGGGGTAGGACTTGCAACTTGTTACTTTGTATATGGGGGAAGGGAATCTAGTTTTGGGTTCAACTATGTAGTGCCGATACTTTGTTTTCTGAATAAAATATTCTCTAAGGAAGAATTCTTGCCTTAAAGTTCTTTAAGGGGTTTCATCTATTGGAACCATGACAGTAGAACTTTTTGGCCAGTATCCCAAAAGGGAAACTAAGCTGCTTATCATATTCTATGCAAGCTAGGATCTGTAATCTAGAGATTATATAACTATAAAGCTTTAGCCAATATCCCATCAACTTGGAGATACATGAATGTATTGACAACAATCAGCCAAATCCAGGTAGCAAAAGTTTTGATTAATAATTTGAGATACTTGAGTCCAATGGTGATAGGATAAGTAACTTTCCCTTTGGTAGGAATTCTTACCCCCTCTGTCATCCCTTTAGGTCAGAAAAAACCTCCATCTATTTCTTTAGATTGGCTAAGTAACATAATATTTAAAATTTAATTAATGCTTCCCTCTTGCCTCTAACATAAATATGAATTAGGGGACTGTCTATTTGACACATCACTCTTTGGATTCTAGCAGTGTTTTCCTTTTGCTTGCATTAGTACTCAAACTTCCCTTTGTCCACCAAGATCATCCTATGTACTCTTTACAATTTCTATGGATTTTTTTCTCTCATTCTCTCATGTGCCTTTGTACTATTCCATGATTTATTGTAGTTTTTTTTCCTTTCCTAATAGAGTTTTCTTCTCTCATGTCTTGCAACAAACATCTCCTGGCAACATTTATTTCCAAGATACAGATTTCATTTTGTCTCCAAGAAATGAGTTCCTTAGCTATTCCAGTGTTGTAGCATGTACCCCTTATTCTAACTCCCATCTAAGATCAACTTTAAAAGTTGTAGAATATATTAGGCTTTTCCATCCTTAACCTTGAAGGAAAATCAGCTCTACATTAGAACCACTTTAGTAATTAATACTGCAGTTGCAAATATTATTGATGACATAGGGAAAATGCCAAGATGTAAAATATACTTCCTCTAGAGTTGCACTGCCACAGCCTTACGCAAACTACAGCCTGTAACATATTAAAGGTAATGCTCATATTACTGAATTAGTATATGTTTTAGATTATAAATAGCCAGACAGCCCAAAGGTCAACAAATAAGTTGACAATAATGTAATATATTAAAATTAAGCAATGATAGCAAAAGCAGTATAACAATATAAATGGCACTACTCCCTGTTCAAGATAATAAATTATATATGAATTATACATTAATGACATTATTGCAATGTAAAGAGGGAAAAAAGCATACATCTGGCCTCTCTCACAACTAAAGTCACAAGGATCATGGAAACACAAAGCCCAGTAATTTAATGTGAGAGGAGTGTTTCAAAAGCAAACTTGCCAGGCCATTTGCAGCTAAGCAAATTGTTGTTCCCAATCATATCATCCTCAAGACTGCCCTTGTTAGATACTGGGTTCGTTGCGTAATCGACAAGACGAGGCGAGTGAGTTGAGCAAAGAACATTGTTTATTGTTTTCAGGAACTGAACTGAGAAACAGGGCTGCAAATACAGCAATTTATACCCTAGCCTCTAGGCGGCGGCCAATATGTTTAAAGCAACCTATTGCCGCCCTAGCGGCGCTGGAGACGGGTTGTCTGAGGAGCTGGGAGCTGTTAGCCAGCTTCCCCACTTGAGCAACCTTCCAGCAATTAATCCACGTGATATTCCCTGAGCAAGACAAAGCCCAATACATTACACCCCTCTCCCCTAGAATGTACATATATTATGACAACAAAAGGAAAATGATCACAGCAATACAAGTTTTACAGAGGTACAACAGTAACATACAATGTCCACATTTTTCCATACTGACTAATACAGAAAGTCTCCTGGCTAGTAGCATGTTAATAATACAAAATTTTAGCTCAGTTATTTCAGAACAAAATCTTGTAGATAGGCAGGAGGCTTGCGAACCCTCATGGAACGCCTGGGAGAGCCAGGTACTCCCTGGCCTACCAGCTTGCCCCCCGGGCTGGGTAGATCAGGGTCCATAAGTTCAAGCGAGTCTGGCTGACTCGGAATTCTCTGGCTGGCCCTCTCTGGTCGGCCCACCCAAGAGTCCAATCGCTCCGCAGAGTTAGCACAGCAGCTGTAGTGTTCTGGTTGGCTTTCTCTGTCAGGGGCCCCATGTTGCTCTGCTCCCCTACGGACACCTCCCAGTTGTTCTGACTGCTCGGGACCTCAAAGTCTATGGATTGTCCGGCCTGGTTGCTGGTTTGTGGTCCGTGAATGGGACCTGGGACGAAGTCCTTGTTTTGTGGCCGTTCTGGAAAACGCTTCCTAAGCTGACGGATATGGCGGTCACTTAGGCTCACTTTGTATGAGAGAGGGTCTGATGTTTTGGTAATTTTCCCTGGCACCCACAAGTTCCCATCCCCATAGTTCCTGGCCCACACCCCTACGCCCACTTGCAGCCCCCTTGGGGGTTTTGGGTGAGAGGGCTCAGCTGCCACCCAGTCTGGGTTTAACCTGTCCAGTTTCGTGATTAGTCGCCTCCCCCAGCGCAGCTCTGCTGGGCTTTTACCCATTGCCGTGCATGGCGTGGAATGTTGGCAGAGCAAAAAGTCGGCCAGTCTGTGGTGCCAGTCCCCAATCACTATATGCTTCAATGATTCTTTTATGGTACGCACCATTCATTCGGCTAGACCATTAGTAGATGGCTGAAATGGAGCTGATGTCGCATGCCTAATGAGGTTTGCCCTCAGGAAGGCCTGAAATTCTGCCGCAGTAAATTGGGCGTTATCGGACACTATGAGGTCCGGCAGCCCATGCATTGCAACAGTGGCGTAGCGTGGGTTGTCAGCACCCGGGGCAAGGCAAGTAATTTGCGCCCCCTAACCCTTGGATTTTAGCACTCGAGTCTCTTCCACTAGCTCAGGAATTCTGGGAGTTGAAGTCCGTGAGTCATAAAAGAGCCAAGGTTGCCTACCCCTGAGTTAGGTTCAAGGCAAAAAAGGGTCTCTGGAGAAGAGGGAAAATGCTAGTTTAAAACTGAAACAAGGCAACTTTAAGGTGCCTCAGCTGTGATTTAGGATGAGACAAAGAGAGGACATGGCGTTGAAAATGGTTAATGGGGCATGTTTGTTCCACTCTTAGTGGACGTCAGGATAAACCCCACGAGAGAATGACCTTACAACAGATGTGAATAGGCTTGGACTACGTTTGTAGATTGAGTGCATACATCGCATGGAGCGATGATGGGCTTCATCAAGATTTATGATCCCACAATTGGCTAGTTTTCTCCATCTTGTCCTAAACCCTGGATACCAACCACGGTTTATGGCTTAGCATGTGGCGTGGGGTTGACCCAACATGTTAGGCGACAAACAATGACTTCCAACTTACAATGCCTCAGCTTCCCAAGGTTATTCCAAAGCCGGAAAAGCCAACCAACCCACCCTGCAGCTTTGCCTGCTTAGGCTGAACCCCAGGAATTCATACTTAAAGTTGGGAACTTTAACTGAGTTTCCGAGTGAGGTACTATCATTCCTTCTCTTTGTACCTTTATCCACATCCATAACAATAAGAGAGTTGGAAGGGACCTTGGAGGTCTTCTAGTCCAACCCCCTGCTCAAGCAGGAGACCCTATACAATTTGAGTAGTCTCCTCTTAAAAACTTCCAGTGATGGAGCAGCCACGATTTCTGGTGGCAAGCTGTTCCACTGGTTAATTAATTGTCCTCACTGTCAGGAAGTTTCTCCTTAATTCCAGGATGTTTCTCTCCTTGATTAGTTTCCATCTATTGTTTCTTGTCCTGCCTTCTGGTGCTTTGGATGTATAAGTTCACACACACACACACACCATTCTTTGCTGTCATGTCACCCCAATGATACGTTTGGTTTGCCATTAGGGTGCTGTGTGAATGTGGTCTTTAAATAAACCGCTGTTTATTAAATAAAACAGTTTTTTAAAAAAAACAACAAACCCCCTTTAAATAAAAGGGAAAGTCTGTAGCTTGGGAGTTTGGAGAGAGAAATGTTTTGACACAGTTAATGTGTGTTTCTGTGACGTTCACGAAGCCCCAGTTGAATGACATGAAACGAATCCCAGTTTATGGCCAATTTGGGGAAGGCGGCATCTGAGCGCTCGTTTTCCCCGCACCGGGTCCGGTCAAATTCACACACTCTTGAGCCAATCGAACGCATCCTTGTCTTTTAATCCTGTTCGCGCTCCAGAAACTGAGATTGAAGGCAGAAGAAGAGTTCAAGCTTTTAATGGGGGGGGGGCGAGGGCTGCTTTTCTGCATTCCAGCAGGACAGGATTTATTTATTTTTTTATTTTTTATTTTTTTAAAAAGCGCCTTTTGCAGAACAGAGACAGCACGGGCACGCCCACAAACACACACACACACGCACACGCACCCGACCACGTCCTCTCGCCCCCAAAGTCTGCATGCACGGTTGGATCGGCAACCTGCCGACGCAGCTTTCGTTCCAGAGCAGGGACCCCCGGAGAGACGCTGCAGCGATCCTCCCCCCGCGGGAAATCCACCCTCTTTCAAGCCCCGCTGCGCCCCCCCCCGCCTTTGGCAACCCCGGGAGCGCCTTGGGAGAGCCTCCGCAGCGGAGCCCCGGGCTTGCAGGAGGGCCGCGCTCTGTGCACGCTCAGGAGCCGCCTTCTCCTTTGTGGGGGGGGAGGAGGGAGAGAAGGCTTCCGTCCAGCGCCGGAGCGAAGGCGGAGCGGCCCGAAGGAGGAGTCACGCTGTGTGGTTGTGTGTTTGTGTGTGTGTGTGTGTGTGTGTGGCGCGCCGTGGGGCGTCAGGCCCTTCCCAGCTGGGGCTCCGGTGCCTCCGCCCTGCCGGATCCTGGCGCCGTCGAGCGCGCCCCCCCAGATGTTGCGCCCGGTGCGGCCGGCCCCCCCTGCACCCCCCACGCTACGCCACTGCATTGCAAAGTGTTTCCTAAGCACCTGGATGGTCCTAGCAGTAGTCATATTTGCGACTGGTATAACTTCTAGCCATTTAGAGTGGCTGTTGACCACTATAAGAAAGAGCTGTCCCTGAAAGGGGCCAGCAAAGTCTATATGAATTCTTTACCAGGGGGCGTGTGTCTCCTCCCACCTGTGAACAGGAGCGTGCGGCATTTCAGGCCTAGCTTACTGGCATGTATAACACCCATGCACCTGAGCCTCAATGGCTTTATCTAATCCTGGCCACCATAAATAGCTTCTTGCCAAAGCTTTCATGCGAACAATACCCAGATGACCTACATGAAGCGATTGCAATACCCTGTCCCTTAATGAGGTGGGAACAATGACCCTGTTCCCCCAAAGAATACAACCCTTGTGAGCTGAGAGCTCATGTCTCCTTGTGAAATAGCTCTGAAATTCAGGACCTGGGCTTTTATCTAGCCACCCCGTGTGTACCCAAGAGAGCACTCTGCTTAGAGTCTTATCTGCTGCCATTTCTGCAGCTATGTCCCCCGTGTGGAGGGGAAACTCTGGCAAGTCCTGAATGGACAAAATGTGGGCCTCTGGGACCGGATCTGGTTTGATTTGAGGCAGTGGAAGCCTGCTCAGGCCATCTGCATGGCCCATATCCTTGCCGGGTTTGTGAATTAGCTTAAAGCTGTAAGCCGATAAAAAAATGGACCATTTTAGCATCCTAGGGGATAAGATGTGGGGAGTCTGTCTGTCTGTCTGTAGTGAATAACCCCAATAGCGGTTTATGGTCTGTAAAGACCGTGAAGTCCCTTCCGTATAAGTAGTCGTAGAATTTTTTTACTCCAGCTACTATAGCCAGTGCCTCCTTGTCAATCTGAGCATAGTTACATTTGGCGGAGGACAGTGTCCTCGAGTAAAAAGCAATTGGAACCAGAGTTCCATCGCTCTCTAAGTGACTTAGGACTGCCCCCACCCCACACAGAGACGTGTCACATGCTAGGCATACTGGCATTGATTCCTTGAAATGAGTGATTGTGGAAATGACTGACAGAAGAGACTTCAATTCCTGAAAACTTTTTTCGTGAACACTAGTCCACTTCCATGCAGCATTTTTGTCCAAGAGCCAGTGTAACGGCCTTGTTAGGAAGGTATGCATGGTAAAAATTTAGGAGGCCTAGGAATGCTTGCAGCTCTTCCTTCGTTTTGGGGCTGGGTGCCACCTGAATGGCTTTTACTTTAGACTCAGCAGGGTGGATGCAGTCAGCATCTATGTGGAAACCCAAGAATTCAGTTGAAGGGACTCCAATACTGCACTTATTCTTTTTAAGCTTGAGGCCTGCTTCGTGCAGCCTTTGAAGGACGGCTCTGAGACTCCTTGCTAGCACCTCAGTGGACTCACCGGCGATGAACATGTCATCAAAATAAGGGCAAATCCCCAGAATGCCCTTGAGCGTCCATTCCATAATGCCCTGAAAAATGCCGGGGGCTACACTGACCCCGAATTGCAGGCATTTTACTTTAAACGCCCCCCTGTGGGTTACAATTGTCTGTGCCGCGGCTGTGGCCTCATCAACAGGAAGCTGTTGGTAGGCCTGAGCCAAGTCCAATTTTGCAAAAATTGTACCACCTTGCAAAGATGCCAGGATGTGGCTTACTACTGGCACTAGGTATGCATGCTGTTTGAGTACATGGTTAATTGTGCATTTATAATCAGCACAGATTCTGACCTCCCCGTTGGCTTTTAGTGGCGTTACAATTGGGGTCTCCCATTCACCCCCATCTACTGGCTGCAGTACACCCTGTTCAACAAGTTTATCTAACTCAGCATCTATCTTGTGCTTGAGAGCAAATGGCACCCTACGAGGTTTAATCCTGACCGGCACTATAGTAGGGTCTAGTTTAAATGTTATTGGCGGGTCCGTGTAAGTCCCCAGGGCTGAATCAAACACATCTGCGAATTCCTCGCATACTGTTGCTAGACTTGCGACTTGCGTCCAGTTAATTCCGATTACTTGAATGCCTAGTGTATCAAACCAATTGAGCCCGATCAGGCTCATTCGCTGACCCCTACTACGACAATGTCCAGGTGCCCAGAAAACCCCTTAAATTTAACGGCTAGTGTGGCCTCACCCTTGACTGCAACTCTGGCATTCTGGAAATCAGTTAGTATAATGTCAGAAGGCCTCAGCTTGGCCTATCTCTTACTGTGATTGCAGACAAAATTAAATGTTTCAAGTGAAATGATAGATACGGCGGAGCCCGTGTCCAACTCCATCTTGCAGGGTACCCCTTGCAACTCCACCCTTGCAACTTTGGCTTAATGGGGCGGTGAGCTCCTGTACTGCAAATGTTTCTGTGGCTGGAGCAAAATCCCACGCTATACTGTCCCGGGGCCCCGGTACCTCTCCTGGTTGGAATGTCCAACTGGCGATTCAATAGCCGATCCCTCTGGCAACCTCTGCAGATGGATGTGATGTGGCCAGTCTTTCCGCAGGCCTGGCATGTGGCTGTCCAGAACCTACAGTCCAAACATTGGTGGCAGCTGCCACACCCTGGGCACCTAAGGAAGGGATCTGTCTTGTAAGTTGCCCCTTGTTGTCTGTCACTGTGACACTGTTGGTCACTGTGTCTTTGTAGCTTGTTGATCTCTGTGTCATCTTTGGGGTCTTCTGTGTGTTCGGCGTCCTCGTGGTGGATGGCTTCCTCATGCTGTGCTGTTTTGGCAGGCCACATGGCTCGTACAGCCCCGCCGGCAGCTTCATCCACCATGATTTCTTTCAGCGCATCTGGAAACAACAGTCTCTTTGGCGAAGAGTTTTTTCTGTAACTCTCGATTCCAGAGACTGCAGACAAGCCGGTCTTGTAGCCTCTCCTCGACATCAGAGAACTGGCACAAGTGCGCGGCCTGCCTCAAGGCTGTGATGAACTCAGATGCTGTTTCACCTGGTTGCTGAACTCTCAGTTTGAATGCATGGTGCCAAGCGATTACCGACAGCTTGGGCTGGAGGGGATATCCGAGCCTCTTCTTCAAGTCTGTGAACGTTACGGACTCTAATGGCGTGGGCATGAACAAATTCTCTGCGATGTCGAACCTGGCTGGGCCGCACACACACAGGAGCATAGCGGCCTTCAGGCCGTCCTCTGCAACTTGATTCGTGCGCAGATACTTCTCGACCCTGGATAGATACAAAGACCATCTTTCTGGGTTAGGTATGTCAAATTCTTCCAGCTTTCCGACTTTGGCCATTTTTGCTGGTCTTCGCAGCTGGGGCTCGATGTCTTCTTGTCCTGCTCCACCGTTGCCCAGGGACTGGTCTTCTGGGCGCGTGGTCGCTAGCGTGGCTGTGCTAGGCTGACCGTAGGGGGCGGGAATTGCTTTCCCACCAGGCATGTTTGGCCTCTCCGCTAGTGACTCTTCAGCTCAGTTGGAGGAGCAGGATCCCACCTTCATCGCCAGTGTTAGATACTGGGTTCATTGCGTAATCAACGAGACGAGGCGTGTGAGTTCAACAAAGAACATTGTTTATTGCTTTCAGGAACTGAACTGAGAAACAGGGCTGCGAATGCAGCAATTTACACCCTGGCCTCTAGGTGGTGGCCAATAGGTTTAAAGCAATCTATTGCCACCCTAGAGGCAGCCAATAGCGGTGCTGGAGATGGGTTGTCTGAGGAGCTGGGAACCGTTAGCCAGCTTCCCTGCTTGAGCAACCTTCCAGTATTTAACCCACGTGATATTCCCTGAGCAAGTCAAAGCCCAATACATTACAGTCCCTACAGTGTCCTAAATTGTCTACATGGGTATTTTGTTCCCAGAGAAGCAAAGCACCACTTTCAAAATGTAACAACTAGGTTGGGTATGAGACGGAGGACATATATGTCAAGCACAGTGACATGTTTTTGTGCCATGGCAAGCAGGATATGATAATGAGCCCAATATGTACTATATATCCATTTGTGTTCAGTAGGGCTATTCTGTAACAGCTCATTTGGATTCCTATAGTCATAAGCATGCTTATGAGAAAATAAATCTCCCTACAGAAAATAACAAAAGTCGGTATCCTGGTAATGCCTAGCAACAAATTTCATTCATTTCATTTCATTTTATTAAATTTATATGCCGCCCTTCTCCCTGAGGACTCAGGGCGGCTCACAACAATAAAAATTAAAAAACATAGAGTAAAAAATTTAAAAGAGAATTAAACAATAAATGCAAAATTACAAAACAATTTAACTCAATAAAAAGCCTAATTAAAAATCCTAGTCAGTCCAGGCCCGCTTGTTGGAACAACCACGTCTTCAGGTCACGGCGGAAGGACTGAAGGTCAGGGGCCATCCGCAGCTCCGGAGGCAACTCATTCCAGAGGGTCAGCGCACCCACAGAGAAGGCTCTCCCCCTGGGGGTCACCAGCTGGCATTGCCTGGCCGACGGAACCCTGAGGAGGCTGACTCTGTGGGAGCAAACCGGGCGATGGGAGGTTGACAATGGCAGCAGGTGGTCTCGCAAGTACCCCGGTCCTGAGCCATGTAGGGCTTTAAAGATTATTACCAGCACCTTGAATCACACTTGGAAGGTAACCGGAAGCCAATGCAGCTCACGCAGGAGTGGTGTAACATGGGAATACCGAGATACTCCCATAAGCACCCGCGTGGCCATATTTTACACCAGTTGAAGCCTCCGGGTGCTCTTCAAGGGCAGCCCCATGTAAAGAGCATTGCAGTAATCCAGGCGAGAAGTGACGAGGGAGTGGGTAAGCATGCATAGGGCACCTCGGTCCAAAAAGGGGCGCAACTGGCACACTAGGCGAACCTGTGCGAAGGCCCCCCTGGTTGCGGCCGTTAGATGATCTTCCAAATTAAGCTGTGAATCCAGGACGACACCCAAGTTGCGAGCCCTTTCTGAGGGGGGCAATACCTCCCTCCCCATCAAAAGAGATGGAACTTGTTGGACAATACGAGATATTATTATTAAAAGAATGTTTTAATGTATAACACTTCATCAGACAAGCAATGAATGTTCTTTTGAACATGTATAAATGTTGTGCCATAGGGCTGCAATAATTTTATGCATATATTATAAAAATCTGTCATACCCATCTTACCAGGAATGTATTAATAATCAATAATACAATTTCCACTTTCAAATCACAAAATTCTTTGCCAGTTTACAGACAGACCTATACTAGTTCCACAGTCCAAAAGGCATTCCTTTCCTCCCTGAAGATTTTTTCTGGTAAGAAAAAAAAGAGTAATTATAGCAGAGTAGACAAAAATGTTCCAAAAAATTGGTATCTGACATCTTTACTTTGTTGTCCTACTTTATGTATAGAACATAACATATTGCGTTTGCATAACATATTGAACCATAAATTTATAAATTTTAGCCTACTGTGAAGGGCAGATTCAACCCCAGTCGTGCATTTATGAAATCATAGCAGGGGACTTTGTAAGCATTCAGTTCAATCCCCTGCTCAGTGCAATAATTCATATTAAAGCCTCCAGATAGATGGCCATAAGGAGATCAGTAGCCTGCGGACATGTATGGTGAACCCATCCCAGTTTTTACATTTTGGTTGGGTGGTTTTTTTTTCTACATGAACCACGGGCTTCGTAAAAAATCAGTGGTTTTATAAGCCAGACCGAAGTTATGTCTAGAAGGAAAGATGTTCAAAAGGCATCCCTGCATTGCTGCTCAGTAGGAGGAACTGCCTACCTCTGCCTGATTTTGTGAGCCATCGATTAGAGATGGGCTCTTGGGCGTTTCCTACGCGCCGAGTTCAGCGCGCTTCAGAACAACCGTTTACAGCGCGGGCTGCTTGCCCGTCGCCATAGCGACCGTTCCAGGCACGTGGCACGTTTGACCCCTTTGCTCTGTGCACGAGCCGTGGACGGGAGCGACGGACAGAGCCTGGAGCAGCGGGAAAGGGACCCCAGTGCTGCCCCCAGGACGTCTTGTGTATCCCTCTTTCACCGGGCTGGGAAGCCACGCGCCCACTCCCAGATAAAAATGTCGAAAAAGTCCGTTGATGCCCGACAGACTTCAAAAGCCTTTCAGTGTGGTTCAGGAGGGGACAAAGAAGGATCTAGTATCAGTTTGGATGAGCACCAAATTGTTAACGAGGTGAGTCTCATCACCATCCCACTCCTTCTAGGGCAGTTTTGCAGGGGGTCTGTCTTTAAGCCCTTTTCTCCTAGAAGGTCCTTCCCCCCCTTTCCTAAAAAATAAACCGTTTTCGAATCGGAGAGAGCCTTCCAAGTCCATATATATGCCCTAAAGGTTTTGAGGAAGGAGGTGTCCCTTTTTAGCCTCCCTTTTAGTTTGAGTACAATCTTATTCTTGTATTGGCGATTGGCACATAATGTGTTGTGTTTGGCTTGGGTTTAGATTATTGTGGGAATTGTGGATGACTTCCTGCAATGTGTACACCCAGCCAACTGCAGTTTATTCAACAGTTATGATTAAAAATATGCCTTTGAGTTCATTCAAACTCCTTTTTGAAAGTGTGCTCTTTATTTTCAGCCAGCTGTTAACCTAGGCAGCAAATCAGGTAAAGCAGAATTAAGGTGATACATGAACCCAAGAGGTTCTATAAGATGCCAATCTAGGGAGCAATAGGAAAAAGGTGTTGCTTTGATTCTCAAAGCAGAACTTTAACTTGGGGAAAGGGGATGCTCTTTCTATTCTTCTGCAGGAGAAAAGTATATAAAAAAGAAGAAATATCAGCTACAGAGCTTAAATTTGTCCTAGGAAAAGCAAATTTATTCCCTCCAGGTGTCTATGGAGAGTCTCAGTCATCCAGGTCATAGTTATTCCAAAGGTGCCTTTTTCAAGAGGCAACTGGACTCTTGTTTTTTCTTGGGGATATTTCGCTTCTTATCCAAGAAGTTCTTCAGAACAGTTTCTTGATGAAGAGCAAAACATCTTCAAGGAAAAACTATGAAAGTCCTATTACCTCAAGCTGTTGTCACCTCTGTTACTTGCATGCTTTAACTATCAAACTTGGAACAAAAGATAATGGATTCTCACAAAATGGTTGTTTTAAAGAGCATGGCCATGTAACTGCCCCTTGTATAATTTGGAATATTTTTGTAGTGCTTATCTTTATTCTATTTATTTATTTTTCACATTTTTGAACCGCTGATGTGTCTTGAGGAGGGACTCTGGTTGATGTATAATAAATTTTTCTGATACAATCTATTTTCAGATTTTAAACAAACAATTAAAAATTTGTGGCTATAGGAATGATAAAGAAGTCACAGATCTGTACCTTGGAGAAAAGTAAGTTGTTTGCACCTGTTACTATAATTAAGCTATACTATGTAAGACCAATGAATATTTCAGTAGCAGACAGAATATTTTTGGGGCTGTTTCTTAATTTATGTTTTCCATTATTTTAAATTGAAGTATGGTATCAGCTTTACTGTTTAGTCTTTATTTTATTAGACCAGTAATTTAGCATGGTCTAAGTACCAGAATTTAGAAAATTTTCCAAGTTGAAGTCATAGAAATAATTGTAAATAAGAATCATTTTGCTTGCTCATCAGCAATTTTTATTACAAACTTTGTTCCATGTTAGTGATTGCCTAACTAAAATGTTCTCTCCCCCTCTCTTTCTCCCCCTCCCCCCTCCATCTCTACCCCTCTCTATTTGGAAAGAGAGGTGGAATAATAAAGATGCCTTGGGGTTGAAGCAGCCCTCTTTGAGGTATTTTGGTTCTGAGGTTATCCATGCCAGGAGACTAGAAAATTAAATCTTGTTGTTGCCACCACCCCTTCTTTATTCTGAAATTCTGAACCAATTTCCATCAGGCCTCTGGGGCAACCGGAAGAGGACTAAATGGATAATCCTCATCCCTGCCTTGGATCTGACTGAACTGCAGGAAGAGAAACCAAATAACTGTGGGAGTTGGTAGCTCAGCCAAGCTGAGGTGGATGCTAGAAGCCATCAGTCAACTCCACAATTTGCTTTAAAAAACAACTTTATTAAAGATAACAAAGAAAGATAAGATTCTATATACATGTACAACACTCCGTTAAAAAGAGACAAAATATAACCCCCGTCTCACAATTCTAGTCACAACAAAACAATCTGGAATTCCAGCCAACTCCCAAAGCCCCCCCCCTAAAAAACGGTGCCAGCTATCAAACCTGCAGCTGCTTCCCTCCAGAACAAGTTTTAGAAAATGAAAGGGTAATGAATACAGACAAAGGGTATATTTCATTTACCTGAAATATAACAGCTATGCCAAAATACATGTTTCTAAAGGTCATTGATTTCAATTGTTTTAGGGAAATTGTGTCTAATAAGTTTGAATTTGCTTTTCATAATTTGATACATCAGCAAACTGTGATTTCTTTTTTTCTTATCTGTATTTAATCCTGATTTTCAGAAAGGAAAGGAAGAGCAGAGATATCCATTATTTCAATTAATAGTTTGTTGGATTAGAAATAATACCTCTGTATTATCTGACCTGAAGTTCTGTTTATTGGAAATAAAATTGAAAGTAGGCTTAAAAATGGCAATATTAAAAAATCAGTGGGAATAAGGAATATCATCTTAAAATATTGTGACAAATCATCCATCTTTAAAGAATTATAAAGACTAATTTCATTTTAAAATCACTGAGCTAAAATGTATAGATTTAAAATCATTTATCAGAGATTAAACTGCCCAGGATTGTTATTATATTACATATGTTGATTGGCTAATTAAATGTCTCTTTTATGTTTTGATTTTGATTTTTTTTCCTTTGCCTTACTTTAAATGGATATGCATGTATAGAATACTTCCTTATTAGGACTGCATTTATTTAATGAAAGTTTATTGGGATGATCAATTTTTAAGTTTTTAAGATTTGATAAGATTCTTAGTTTTATAGTAAAGTACTATAAAATTTAATCACAAGCAAATTGATATCCTTACCTCTACATCTGGATACTCAAGGCCCAAAGAACTTAGTTTTATTAAAATAAAGGATAAATTTAGACATTTGTGATAATGAGCATTTTTTAAAAAAAGATTGAAATGAAATTCTGCTGGGGAAAAAATAGATCCCTTGGGTTCAAGTCTTCAGATGTATTTCTTCAGATTTTTTGCCAATGATTTCAGTGAAATGTATCAAGAGTAAGTAGTTTGAGATTTGCAACCAGATTATCTAAGGAATAAGAACAGGTTGGAAGATAAATGAAAACATTTAGAAGTAAATTCATGATTTTAGAAAACAAATAAAAAGAAGAAATATTTGTATGCTTGTGTAATTTTGTATTCTGTAAATAAAATGACAGCATGAGATATTTAAAAGAAAGCGGTATTATCAATACAAAATTAGGTATCTTAGAACCAAAATGCAGTATAAAAATTGTCTCTCTTTTAGATTGGTTTGTTGAGAAGAATTAAGAATAGAATAGAATAATAGAATAATAACCTTATTGTCACTTTGAATGTACACTAATCAGCATACATTAAAATGAAATTTTGTTGTATACAGCTCTCAAAGGGATCCCACCTCCAATATATACTACATAAATCAAATGCATAGGTATAGTATAGGTGGTACCTTGCTCAATAGTAGTAACTGTGAGAGGGATCTCGGACTCTTAGTAGACAATCACTTCAATATGAGCCAGCAGTGTGCTGCAGCTGCCAAAAAAGCCAACACAGTGCTAGGCTGCATTTACAGGGATAGAATCAAGATCAAGTGAAGTACTAATACCACTTTACAATGCTTTGGTAAGGCCACACCTGGAATACTGCATCCAGTTTTGGTCACCATGATGTAAAAAAGATGTTGAGACTCTAGAAAGGGTACAGAGAAGAGCAACAAAGATGATTAGGGGGCTGGAGGCTAAAACATATAGGGAACGGTTGCTGGAATTGGGTATGTGTAGTTTAATGAAGAGAAGGGTGAGGGGTGACATGATAGCAGTGTTTCAATATCTCAGGGGCTACCACAAAGAAGAGGGAGTCAAGCTATTCTCCAAAGCACCTGAAAGCAGGACAAGAAGCAACGGATGGAAACTAGTCAAGGAGAGAAGCAACCTAGAACTAAGGAGAAACTTCCTGACAGTTAGAACAATTAAACAGTGGAACAACCTGCCTCCAGAGGTGGTGAATGCTCCAACACTGGAGGTTTTTAAGAAGAGACTGGACAGCCATTTGCCTGAAATGGTATAAGGTTTCCTGCCTGAGCAGGGGGTTGGACTAGATGACCTCCAAGGTCCCTTCCAACTTTATTATTATTATAATATGACATAAATAAATATGCATATACCCACATATATGACACTAAGAAACAACAGTCTAGTTCGGGTTACATACATGTGCATGGCAAGAAAAACTAATCTTGTGAGTTTATCAGATGGATGGCATAGGGAAGAAAGCTATTACAGAATCAGGTAGTCCTGCTAGAAATACTTAGAAACCTCCTCCCACAGAGGAACAATAGAAACAGACTATAAAGTGGGTGTGTAGGTTCTCTAATAATGCTTTGAGCTCTACGAACATAGCACTTATAAGCAGCATCCTGAATATCAGGGAGCGAGCTTCCTATGATCTTCTCGGGTGTCCTTACCATTCTCTGTATGGACTTTCTATTTGAAGCACTGCTGCCACCAAACCATATAGTGATGCAGTTTGTTAAAATGCTTTCAATCATGCCTCTGAAAGGACAGGAGAAAGATGTGCTGTCCTCATCCAACGCAGGAAATGCAGACGCTGGTTTTCACGCTTCACTAAGGATGATGTGTGGAGAGACCAATTCAGATTGTTAGTTATCTGCCCCCTCCAGATACTTAATACTGTTGACCACCTCTACAGCTGCATCCTTGATACTGAGTGGAGTATGACTATGCCGTCTCTTTCTAAAATCTACAATTATCTCCTTTGTTTTATCAGTATTTAGAACCAGGTTACTTTTATTGCACCAGTCCACCAGAGCCTTCACCTCTTCCCTATAAGCATCTTCACTGTCATCCTGGATAAACCCACCACTGCTGTGTCATCTGCATACTGCACAATATGATTCGTAGCAGATTTGGCACAGCAGTCGTGGGTCATCAGGATGAACAGTAGCGGACTCAGGACACAGCCCTGTGGGGGAACTGTACTCGAGATGGAATCGGAAACTTTCTTTCCAACTCACACAACCTGGGGCCTATCAAGGAAATCAAGTATCCAATTACATAAATGAGTATTAAAACCTAATAGGCCCAATTTGTTCACCAGATGCTGAGGGATGATTGTGTTGAATGTTCAACTAAAATCCACAAGCAGCATTCGCACATGAGTATTCTTCCCCTCCAGGTGTGCCAAGCTAAGTTGAAGCACACAAGAAAGTGCATCTTCTACAGAGTGGTTCTTCCGATAGGTAAACTGTAATGAGTCAAATGTAGGGGGAAGGCATGAAACCATGTAGTCCTTTACCAATCTCTCAAAACACTTCATCACAATTGAAGTGAATGAAGTAAGTGAAGCCCATTAAGCGTATTTGCCATTTTTATGGACAAAGTCTCACAGTAATGTTAAGCTTTAAGCTTATCTTGCAAAATCATAATCTGTAGGCTAAACCATAACTGGTTAATCTTACAATGCTCCAACCTATAGCTGCACTCATGAAAGAAAAAATAAAGAAAATAAATTATTATTTAGGGGCATTGTGACACCAATGTATGAAGGACACATTTGTTACCATATATTCTAGATACTATTTATTTTATTTATTTTAATTCCATTTATATCCCGCCCTTCTCCGAAGACTCAGGGCGGCTTACAAGCTTGCCGACAAAGCTTTTCCTTTTCTACCACAGAGTTGTTTTAGTTTATGACAAAATATAAGTCATATTTGAAACTGCATATGGTGTAGTTTTTGGTTTTAGTTTCATTTTTTAAAAATAAATCTGAAGTCATGTGTTTTGTTTCCATTAAAATAAGTTAAAGGGATTCAAGATGGATATGGAAAAGCTGATGTGAATCCAAATCAGGCTAGTGATGAATTTTCTAGTGTCTTCTCTGTATCCTTTGCATCATATCTACTATCTGTAGTTGTTAATATAGGTGGTCCTTAGTTAACAACCATTCAATCAGCAATCATTCAAATGTTTGGTAGAGTTGAATGACCAGTACTTACAACCAGTCCTTGAAGTTCTGGCTGCTGCAGAACTCCTGCAATCACATGGTCACATTTGTGATCTACCCTGCTACCTTTCCACAACCAAAGTTAAGAGGTGTGTCAGCAGGAAGTTGTTATTATGTGTTCAATGAGAGTAACTTAGGGCTGTTCGAAGTGCTGTCGTTAAATGGCACAATCACATGATATTGTGCTTTATGACCGCATCAGCAATGGAAATTCTAGTCCCAATTATTGTAATATGAATGAGTAAGAATATTTCTGTATGTTTAATAATCAGTCATGAGTATTGTGTTACTGTGGTATACTATTTCACTAGTCACTTCCTAATAAAGTTATTAATTTCTCTTTCAGTGGATTAAAAGATGTTCCTCATTTATCAAGGTTCCGGAAATTGAGAACTTTGTGGCTAAACCATAATAAGGTATTAAAATACAAGAATTTTTATAACTGCAATTATTTCTTATCTCTGATTATCTCAGATTATTCTTTCAAGGGGAGCACCATTGGCTGTATTTACAAATAAGCCAAAATTTCAGAATTATAATGAAAATTATAAAAGCTACAGGGACCTCCCTGAAACATAACTGTATGTATAGTGGACTATTAATTTATCATATTAAGCTAAATAAATATGCATGTTTAAGAGTCTTCATAAAACTACAATATTCCATAGAATCTAGCTGTGTATAAATTCAATGGGATATTTTCTGGAATATCACAGCAATTTTCTGGCATATCACAAAATGTTTCCATGTTTGCAGATTACCTTTTGGAAAATGTCCAGACTGCAAGAATAGTGACAGAAAAGACAAATGAAATGTTCTGGATTTATCCAAAAGCGTTCAGTTCCAGAAATATAATTGTGTACATTTCTAATCTCTTTTAATTCAGCAAACTCATTAGAATAAATTTCCCAAAATACCCTATGTATGTACATTATTAAGGAATTTTTTTAAAAAATCAACAAAGCCATTGTAAAAGTGACTATGCTATACCAATAAAATAATAATAATAATGCTATTCTAATTTCTTTTTTTAGATTCAGTATATAACATTCGTGAAATATAACTGTTGCTTGACAGAATTATATCTTCATAATAATGATATCAGAACTATAACAGGTACTGTTTAAACATTTCATTTTATCTGATTTTTCTGAGTAAGAAATAAGTTTAATATATGGACAGTAAAAATGTTCTCTTAAAATATGTAATGGCCATTCTTGCACTAGATAAGGACTTTTGTTCTTCTATTTATTTTCTTTTGAAAATACATATATTGTGTTGATTTTTATGCGGCAATGGTCCTTTTTATCTAATTTTCCTTACCTGTAATTGAAATGCCACAAAAACAATTATTTTTTGCTTTAAAAGTATTAATTGTAATTTTAATGTATTACAATTCCAAAGTTTCTTTTAGAATGGCATATATATATTTAAAACAAAGAAAATATTTTCATAGTATGTCTCAGTAAGCTCCCCAGAGATAGATGGAATATTTAACTCAACAATAAATCTTAAATTCCAATTGTTACTTTTATATGATTGAGATTAATTTATTCATATTTTAGTTGAATTCTTATATTGACTTGGTTATATGATACTGGTACTTGTACTGCCTGAGTTTAAGTAATGTTCTCATGTAGTGAAATCTCTTTATGTGGATATTAATAAAAGAAGTTTTACATACAATAGACTATATTTCAACAGTGATTTGTATCACTTCTGTGAATGATGAAATTGCATCAACTATGTCACTTGCATAATTGCATAATCATAAATGTTGTAAATGAACACAAACATATGTCAAATTTAATTGATAGTTGCTAATAACAGGCATGTTGGTCTACTATAATTTTATTAAGATTTCTGTTAAATAGCAATAACACTTATAACTACACTTATAACTGCTTCGTAGTGCTTTACAGCCCTTTCTAAGCGGTTTACAGAGTCAGCATATTGCCCCCAACAATCTTAGTCCTCATTTTACTGACCTCTGAAGGATGGAAGGCTGAGTCAACCTTAAGCCAGTCAGGTTCAAACTCCTGGCAGTGGGCAGAGTTAGCCTGCAATAATGTGTTCTAACCATTGTGCTACCATAGCTCTCAAAATAACTGTTTTCAATAATAGTAGGCCAGCTGTTTTCCTCTTGGCATGATTTCACTTGATGGTCATAGTCAAAACATGGTCTAGGCCAGAGTCCCCCAAAATCCTATATCGCCAAAGATTGCTGGTATTATCCCAGGGGTGGATAAATGACTGGGAATAAAAAGTGGATCAGTAAATGACTGGGAATCAGTCAACTAATGATAGAAGGTCAATTGGGGTCAATTAATCTTTTGGGGTCTTTGCCAGTTCTTCATCCTAAAGGTGAGATGGAATTTAGCAAGATTGATATCTAGAATATGATGATCAGTTCCAGATGATTACCACTATTTTCATGTAATAAATGTTTGGAGGTGGATGAGCAATCTGAAACTTCATGAAAAAGGTGATGAAGAGTTTGGACATTCCTTATCTAGATTATTGGTCCATCAAGCTTTTGCCATCCAATCAAATGCTTTCAAGAATCTTATAAAGAAAGCATGAATGTTTTAATTGTTTTATTGCCTTTCTTGCAATAGGAATTAAAGTACAAGTTGTTCCTATAGTGCCTTATTTTTTATTATCATTTTTAGGTGCCCTGAAAAATTTACACTCACTGCAGATCTTGCTGCTTCACAACAATCAGCTAAAAAAATTGGATATGACTATGAAAGAACTACAAGGACTGCGAACTTTACATACCTTAAGTAATAATATGTGTGTGTGTGTGTGTGTGTGTGTGTGTGTGTGTGTGTGTGCGTGTGTGTATTTCTCACATAGAATAACAGTACCAACATAAATACATTTGTTTCATAGAAGCAGCTTTGGAAAAGGGAATGGGATACTATACTTCAATGTTTTTTAAATAGGTTCTTTTGTTGAGAAACATTTTTTGTAATTCAGCACACCTGTGTACTTTTTAATTAATGTGTGTGTGTGTGTTCTTTTACTATATTGGGCAGAGCAAGGGACAGATGAAAATGCCTGAGTCTGAAACTTCATATTAAGATAACAAGACAGTACTGGCGCCACTAAATTCTGCTGTATGAAATTGCCTGCAGGGAAGTAGGATTATAAACTGTTAACCTTAAAGTGAGTGTGTAGGCAATCTTTCTCCCCCCCCCCCAAGGAATGCACTCATGCATCCTGCTAGGCTTTTAGAATTCTAAGAAGTAAGTATTCCTTGGTAAAGTAATTATTAAAGGTGTTTAATAAAATCCAAATGATTACTAGCATACCGAACATTTCACAGGAACATATCTGAATCACTCTAAAGTTAAAAAGATGATTAATGATTGTCATATTATCCCAGCTACTATGGAAGATATAGCCACCACGTTTTGAAAATACCAGCTATTGAAAGGGGAGAAAGTTTATGATGGTTATGGACATTTCCAAAATAACTGTGTTGAGATTGGTTTAGAAGCATGAACACTTTTCTTAGATAAGAATATTTATTTAAGATAATTTAAGTAGATCAATAAGAGTCAGTTCATTATAGTGGTAAAAGGCACTAGGCTATAAACCAGGGAACTGAAGAGTTCTACTGCTGCAGGACACTATTGGATGACTTTTGGCCAGTTGCTCTCCTAGCCCTAAGAAAGTAGCAATGACAACCTGCTTGTGAAAATCATGCCAAGAAAGCTATATAAATTCAGGCAATTGCCAGGAGTTAAGACTGACTTGAAGAACAATACATAAAAGGCCATTATGCCATCTATTTTAAAAACAAACAAACAGACAAACCCAGAATACTACACAATTTTAAAGACATTATTTATAATTCTTTCAAATTGACAGTCCAGTAACCAATGTTATCCAGTGAATATAGACGGAATTATTTTTATTTTGCAAAAAAGTATTAATTATAATGTTCAGCAAAACTACTCATTTATTACATTAAATCTTGATATATTTGTGTAATTTATTAAATTACACAAAAGATTACACACGATAGCATACTCTACAAGTAATTAAAATGAAAATCCATACTATGATAGGAAAAATGTTTTGGTTAATATTGACATAATTTCTAAGTTACAAAAATAGTGTAAATATGTGTTCTTTCCACTGCTGCCATCTAGTGGTTCTTTAAGTGCAATTAATTAGATTTCCTTTTTATGAAAAAGAAATCATGTCTAAAACAGACTTTAGAATTCCTTGGAAAAAACAAACCTCATTATCCATTATATGTTGTTTGTTGTTGTTAGCTGTGAAGTCGTGACCAACCCATCGCAGCCCTATGGACAATGTTCCTCCAGGCCTTCCTGTCCTCTACCACCTTCTGGAGTCCATTTAAGCTCACGTCTACTGCTTCAGTGACTCCATCCAGCCACCTCATTCTCTGTCGTCCCATTCTTCTCTTGCCCTCAATCTTTCCCAGCATTAAGCTCTTCTCCAGTGAGTCCTTCCTTCTCATTAGGTGGCCAAAGTTTTTGAGTTTTAGCTTCAGGATCTGGCCTTCTAAAGAGCAGTCAGGGTTGATCTCCTCTAGGACTGACCAGTTTGATCGCCTTGCAGTCCAAGGGACTCGCAGGACTCTTCTCCAGCACCATAGTTCAAAGGCCTCAATTCTTTGGCGCTCAGCCTTTTTTATGGTCCAGCTTTCACTGCCATACATTGCAACTGGGAAGACCATAGGCTTGACTATACGCACTTTTGTTGACAGGGTGATGTCTCTGCTTTTTAGTGTGCTGTCTAGATTTGCCATGGCTTTCCTCCCGAAGAGCAAGCGTCTTTTAATTTCTTGACTACAGTCCCCATCTGCAGTGATCTTGGAGCCCAGGAAAATAAAATCTGTCACTACCTCCATTTCTTCCCCAACTATTTGCCAGGAATTGAGAGGGCCAGATGCCATGATCTTGGTTTTTTTAATGTTAAGTTTCAACCCAAGTTTTGCACTCTCCTTCTTCACCCGCAACAAGAGGCTCTTTAGTTCTTCTTCACTTTCTGCCATTAGAGTGGTATCATCTGCATATCTTAGGTTGTTGATATTTCTTCCGGCAATCTTAATTCCAACTTTTGATTCATCTAGCCCTGCCTTTCTCATGATGTGCTCTGCATATAAGTTAAATAGGCAGGGTGACAGAATACAGCCTTGCCGGACTCCTTTCCCAATTTTGAACCAATCAGTGGTTCTGTGTCCAGTTCTCACTGTTGCTTCTTGGCCCGCATATAGGTTTCTCAAGAGACAAATAAGATGGTCTGGTACACCCATCTCTTTAAGAACTTGCCACAGTTTTTTATGATCCACACAATCAAAGGCTTTAGCATAGTCAATGAAGCAGAAGTAGATGTTTTTCAGGAACTCTCTAGCTTTCTCCATGATCCAGCGTATGTTGGCAATTTGATCTCTAGTTCCTCTGCCTCTTCGAAGTCCTGCCTGTACTTCTGGTAGTTCTCGATCCACATATTGCTGGAGTCTAGCTTGTAGGATTTTAAGCATAACTTTACTAGCATGAGAAATGAGTGCAATGGTGCGATAGTTTGAACATTCTTTCGCACTGCCTTTCTAGATGTACTAAACCAAAATGCTTTCCAAAGTAATGTATCTTCAAATCCTAAAATTTTAATGTAACGTGGCTTATTATAGAGTTAGGAGATGGAAATAGGCAAAAACTGTTATATAAACAAAGAGATCTAAAACTTAACTTAATTCTTGGGAAGCAAGATTGTATTTAGAAGACACAAATGTAGCTCCTATCCGATACACTACGATATAAAAGGGAGGGTGGTAATACACAATCAGGATATAGAGATTCTCTTGAGCTTGTCTACTTCATCAACTTTGTAAACCTGGATGTAACATGTATTGAATACATGTTATTTTACTGAAATATGATGATGATCTTAATAAGTCATCTTTCAAATAAGTCATTTTTTAGGCTTTTAAACTGCCAGAGGCGGCTGGGAAAAGCTACAATACTGTGAGTTAAAGTGGGTAAGGAGCATAGTAGCTAAGCCCTTGCTGATTGGACCCTCTTTGCTTTTAAAATGCCAGAGGCTGCTGGGAAAAGCTACAATACTATGAGTTAAGGTGAGTGAGGAGCATAGTAGCGGCCCGCACGCCTAACGGCGCGCGAATCACATAACTAAAAATAAAAAATAGTGGTGGTACATTCAGGGCAAGTGTATCTGAGATTCCTTTCATCTCAGCATGTCTGGCTTAGTTCAGTGCAACACTTATTTTGCAGCTGTCTTTCGCAGCACTCTTTTCAAACTAGGAAAATGTCCTATCTGTACTATTATGTCGTAGCCGCCGTGTGGACACAATGAAGAGACTAGGTACATGACTGTTCCGTTTATTGATTACATAATGGAAGCCGTGGTCCTTCCCTTGTCAACCCCTTATATACTACTGATGCCCCACCAGCTAACCAACCCGATTACTCCATTTTCCCACCAGTCAGGTAACACCCAACCTGGTGTCGAATATTTCCCGCCAGACAGGTTTACCTATCACATCACCTGGGTGATGTCAGTGATGTTAGGTTGGCTCTGCCAGTCAAGCATCCTACATACACAACACCCCTTCCCCCCACGAGAACAATTATTATCCAGTCACAACACCAACAATCACCTCCAGTTATGGTCTCACGTAATCCTTAAGATAGGCCGGAGTTTTGTGAGTTCTGACAGGGTACCTTCCTGACGGCTTTCCGGCCTCTGTATTAGCTGGCTTACTGTCCACAACATTCTTTTCATGCGAGGACTCTTTTCCCACTGACTATTCTACAGTCCCTGTGTGGTCTGTGGCAGATTCCTGATTAGGCCGTCCGGCTGTGACTGCTTTGCTGCCAACTTCAGTTGTTTCTTGCCTAAAACGAGGTGCAGTTACGTTTGGTACAGAGAAGGCCGCCGTCGGTACTGGTGGTTGTAGACCCGCCGCCAAGTCCATTTGTGGTTCACTGATTGGCCTTTCTTCCATCTCTGAGCGAACCACTTGTTGAGATTGTTGAAGTTGCAGACTCTCAGGTACCCGCTTCCTAAGTTGATCAATATGTCTTCTGATCTGCCTTCCCCCTTCCCCCTCAACAACATAAGACAATGGTCTTGTTTTGTCAACCACCACCCCTTGCATCCACTTGTCACCCAGTCCATAGTTCCTGTACCAAACTAATTCCTCCACAGACAGTTCCCTAGCTGCGTTGGGTTGTTCCGCCTCTGCGGCCACCCTGTCTGGGTGAAGTCTGTCTAATCTAGTGATAAGTCTTCTACCCCAACGCAGCTCAGCTGGGGTCTTACCCGTGGCTGTACATGGAGTTGTGTGTTGAGCCAATAAAAATTGTGCCAGTCTCTGATGCCAGTCACCCGCTATCACTTGTCACAGTGCGTCTTTCGTTGATCTTACCATTCTCTCTGCCAATCCGTTACTGGAGGGGTGAAAGGGTGCCGATGTTGCGTGTCTAATCGAGTTGGCCCTGATAAATTCCTGAAATTCAGTAGACGTGAATTGAGGGCCATTATCAGAAACAATTAGGTTGGGTAACCCATGTGTGGCAAAGAGCCCCCTCAGCACCTGTATGGTGTTTGCAGACGTCATACTTTTTACAGGCACCACCTCTAACCATCTAGAATAACTGTCCACTATTACTAAGAATGTTTGTCCCTGGAATGGTCCCACATAATCTATATGTACCCTAGACCATGGGTTGTGCGTTGTCTCCCACCTATGTACAGGAGCACATGGTTGTTCAGGTCTGGATCTTTGGCACTGGTAGCAACTTGCCACTTGTTCCTCAATAGCTGGACAGCCATTTGCCTGAAATGGTATAGGATTTTCTGCCTGACCAGGGGGTTGGACTAGATGACCTCCAAGGTCTCTTCCAAGTTACGTATTATTATTATCTAGGAAAGAGGCAGATCTATTGCAGTTGCAATTTGTCTCTGAAATGCATTAACAAGTCTATTTGCAAGGGGCAGGAAAAAAAAAGAATAGCACATGATGTGGAACCTGTAGATTCTTGCTTAAAGTGGTAACTTTTCCCAGTTAATCACAAGGTACATTTAAAAGATAATGAACAAAGGATGACAAAAAGCAAGGGTGGTCATATTTTCACAATGCATTTCACAGTGGGTGAGAAGGTTCAGGAAAAATATACTTTCTGAATTCAAAATAGCATATTATATTTGCAAAGTCGAAATTAGCGTGAATATTGTCAAGTTTTTGCTGAATAATTTTCTTCTGTGTTTCAACTTCTGCAGACCTGTTTAACAATCCTCTGTCACAAGAATGCAGATATCGCCTATATGTAATATATCACATTCCCTCAGTAACTTTGCTTGACAGAAAAGGTAGAATTCTCTTTTTTTCAAGAGAAGTGTTTTGTAAAGAATAAAAGTATTATTCTTATGGTTAAAATAATTGTATAAGGTTTAATATGCATGGATTTTATAGTTGTATGTTTTATTGATGGAGCTAGCATTGGATAGTTGATGGATAAATGAGTTTTATTGACTTACAGTAGAAATTGGGACCAGAATTTTCATTGCTAAGTGATGCAATTGTAATGAACTACCATATTGTTTAGCAAAAGCAATCTCAGTAGTCCTAGCTGCTGTTGTTAACCGAATCCCATGGTTGCTTGGTGAAGTGTGTTCCTGCCAGGTTTCCTGAACAAAATCACAAACTGTCAGGCACTGCTGCTGGGTGGAGGAAGTAGCAAGAGGTACATGGGAAGGAATGGAGAGGATGAGGCAGGATGTGAAAGAGTATGAGGGCTGTGCTAGAGGCACACTGCAGGCCAAGAAGCGGAGCTAAGGAGGTGCTTGAGAGGTGCAAGTCTGAGTAGGTGCAAGGGGGTGCATGAGGTGACATGCAAGAGGAGTGTGCAAAGTGGTGTGGAAGAAGGATGTGAGGGTGTATGAGAATGTGGATTGGAGATTGAAGATGCTATGCAAATGGGAAGGGTATATGCAAGTGTATGTGAGAGGTCCACCAAGGGTTGAGGAAGGAGTGTGCAAGGGGTGCAGTTCATAGAAGGTACTAGGTAGGAGGTGCATGAGAATGATAGCTAACGGGTTCAAGAGACATGGGTCATGGAGGTTGTATAGTAGTTCAAGGGTCACATGAGTGTTAGGGAGAGTACACTAGGGAAACTAGTGACCTTCCCTGATGGCTTCCCCTTTTAATTTCTGAAGAAGCCAATAAAGAAGATAGCAAATGGCAATCACATTATTGCAGAATGCTGCAACTGGTTGCAAACCAATCACCAAGCACCCAGATTGCAAACAAATGACCAAGAAGGTACTATAATGACTGGCATTTCAAGGATTGGTCCTAACCACCTTAATGTTCAGGATTTTTGTAACAAACAGTCACTGAACAAATGACAGTAGGTTGCAAACTACATGTAGTCACTATTCATACCCATGATTCCTATGAATTAATCTAACTTTTTTTGCAGCCAGTCAAGCTTGCAGCCATCAAAACATCATATTGTAGCAAATTCTGAAGTTTAATTATGTGTTATAAAAATGATCTTTTTTGTTCTGATTTTTCCAATTTCATTTATTCAGTTTCATTGATTGACATCTGGCTATAATATTTTGAAAGGGAAAATAGCTATTATCCATTTTATTCACACCATAAATTTCAAAACTTCTCAATTTTATGGATCAACCACCAATAATACCTTTGGAAGCAAGGTTTCAAAATGCCTCTAAAAGGGCAATTGGCACTGAAATTTTCAGTGAATATTCTAAAGAAAGAATGGAAGGACATAAAGGAGTCTCTGGAATATTTTGTGGAATGTGATAAGTCTCTTAAAAAAATAAATAAAAGCCAAAGAGACTTGAGCATGTAATGAAAAGTATTTAAATAGTTTAATGATCTGACAAAACTTTTTTTATTTTCCCCAGAAATAACTAGAAAAGAAAGAGAATCAGCTCTGCATATCTACAATCATGAGAAGACTCTTGTCCTTCAGTCCATAGGATTTGGGAAGAGAGTAGATATACCTTTGTTGCCAAAGGCAGCATTCAGGCTGGCACCCACAAAAGCATTGCGCTTGCCTCCAGGTATTTCAACAATAATTTACTAAAATAGAATAGATTTTGCACTCTTGTTGGAGGCACCAAGGTTTGAAAGGATTAGCTAGTGACATCACTGTTGCCTGGTGTACACCCAGTTGGGGGCTTCTTTAATATCTCCGGGAGGAGCTGGAGCAAATAACAGGAGCTCACGCAGCCCCATGGCAGCACTTATTTATTTTATTTATTTATTTTAATTCCATTTATATCCCGCCCTTCTCCGAAGACTCAGGGCGGCTTACAAGTTTAGCAGTAGCCTTCATTCTATGTATATGCCTGCTTATTAGGGCTTTCACACACACCCCAGCGGCATTATTACAAAGTCAGCTTAATTGCCCCCAACAATCTGGGTCCTCATTTTACCTACCTCGGAAGAATGGAAGGCTGAGTCAACCTTGCCTTGAACATGAGTTTGCTGCTTGTCAGGCCAGTGTCCTAATCACACGAACTACCAGGTTTCTTAACAACATAGATTATCAATCAACATTCTTTTCCTAACATGTTTAACAATTTCCAACATTATCTAAACTTTTATAATTATTATTATTTTACCTCTTCACCTCAAAAGATCTTTATTTGTAATTATATTGTACATATCAATAAAAATTATTCATAAAACATAATTGAATTATTTGATCTATTTTTAGCTTTTCTGGTTCAAAAATTAAACTATTTGAGATTTTGAACTTTGGTAAATGAAACAAAAATGTTTATTGTATGTATATATTGCATGAATATAAAGCACCTATTAAAATTAATTGTTTTGCTTCTAGAAGTTGAAAATGATTCTTGAGCAGAATAATGATTAAGTGGCAAAGGCTTTGGACTATATAAATCTCCAAATTATATAAAAAGCATGACATATAGAAATTAATCTGAATAGAAAAAAGCAATATTTCTTATGCCAGATTTACAAATTGTAAATTTGTAAAGATTTACAAATTATAAGAGTCTATCCATAACCATTTGAAATTAAAATTCAATACATTTTACTGAATAAATATTTTAGATTGATAATTTTATGTATTTATTTTTTAAAATGAATGTAATTTAAATTGATTAGTTGTTTAGTAGTATATGTCAGTTGACAAAAGGTATATACAACATTCATTTTTTAATAATTATTTTAGGTTGCAAGTTTGGAAATCACTTAGTTAAGTAAGTAGCTGAAACAATTTCTCCATATTTTAAGATTATATTGTAAATAAAAAGTTCTATTTAAGTAAAAGGACAAGTCAAGCCATAGCTCCTTAAATTGAACAGATAATTGTGCTTATATAAACATTAATGCTCATTTTATAAACTTCATGAAGAGTTATGCTACATTAGAAGTTTAAACATTTCTAGATTCACCCATCTTGAATTTTAAATGATTTGCAAAAGAACATTTCAATGGAAGATATAATTGGTATGAATATATTTAGACTATTTAACTTGTATATCATGTATATTTCCCTTTTTAATTTGTATACCATTTGCATAATTATATGGTACAAAGTATACTGAGAACCAGTTTGATTTAGTGGTCAGAGCAGTAACTAGAAGTGGGGAAACTTGAGTTCTCACTCTTCCTAGATCAAGGACAAAAGCAATGGAAAACCACTTCTAAAAATCTTGCCAAGGAAAGCTCCTGGACTTGTCCAGGCAGTCAGCAGGGTCAGAGTTAGCTTAAAGACAAAAACAAACAAAATACACTGAGGGAAAAACTAATTTTGGGCAGAGCAGAGTTCAGTTTTGGGTTTGGAGCAGGTCTTGAGATTTGAGCAGAATTTGGTTGTGAGTTTGGAGCAATTTTTGAGATTACAGAGGAAGAAATAAGGGAGCCTCATTTTAGAAATGGTAGTCCATTTTTGTGATTATTTTTAGAATATGCTTAAATTCCAATACAAGTGCCTATTTAATCATTGGTTGAATAAGAATATTGTCATTTACTAACTTTTGGGGGGTGGGGTTACTCTTAAAGAATACCATTTGCAAATCCAGAAGATGCTGTCTTTGTGCGGGCAATGAAGCGTGGCATGACGGAATTTTCAACTGTCGATTGGGGGAAAATGCCCACCTGTGAAGAAAAACGCCTTGGCAGCAATCCAGAGAAAAGACCAGAAAAACTGACTATTAGATTCAGATAAGAGCCTGTTTCCTACAGAAAATTATCTCTAAGAGCTTCTTTTGAATTGTATTCCTATTAAATGTTCTAAGTGTTAATTGAAGATATTTTAAGGGGGAAATATTATTTATTGTTTTAATATTGTATGAGGAACACTTTTTAAAATAAGTGTGATTCAAGAATTCAGTGGTCAGGGCAATAACATTACATTACTGAAATAGGTCAGCCTTGGAGTTTCAAGGTTTTTTTTTTAAGAATTGGTATATTTTGAAATAATAGCAATTTAAATACCAATTTTTGCCACCCAACAATAACACATAAGGATTATATTACAATATATTACTTGAAATATCTTCAAATATATGCAATGACTATTGAAAATTCTCAGTCATTATTGCCTTCTATGTAAAGAAGTACTGTGAGCGGGTAGGGAAAACGGTCTGTATGAGATTAGTTATTTTATCCCATAAGGTCTATCTTAGTATTTAAAATAAGTGTCAATATCTTTATAGGACCATTGAAGTGAGACTAAGTATAGTAGTCAAATTTCATTTGCATCCACAAGTTGTAAATAATGCAATAAGCTAAAAAAAATTATCTGGCATTAATTTTTAAAGTCTGCATATATAGCTCTCTGAACATTACTGAAACCCAGGGCCAGCTGTCCCAGCTAATATATCCACCAGTGAGACAACTTAGCAACTTAGCAACTTCTGGATAGCCTTGAATATCTGCTATAAATTAGTCACAGCCACCCAACCTAACCAGTATTCATATTCTTTTCTTTGTAACAAGCCCTAACTAAATTTTATTTTACAGATTAAACTATGGTTTTCTTTTACAAAGATTTTATATGCTGTCTTTACCATAGATACTTTTATTTTGCTAATCATAGATACTTTTATTTTGCTAATCAGATACTTTTATTTTGCTAATTTAGAATGCATCTATTATACATTCCAATTGGGCAGCAAATAAGCAGTCTATCAAATTAAAACATACTGGAATGTCTTACATAACATTTCTCCTGTTATAATATTAACTTTTGGAAGCAAATATTCAATGTGACAATGTTTTGCATGGATTTAAAAAAATATGGAAATTAGTTAGAATACTGAACTGTTTAAGGGATTGCCCTACTTATTGCATAAAAATAGCAAGTCCAAAACAATTCAGCTTGTCTTGATTTTGGATTGCTTATAAAATACTTTGTTTTATGTATATTCCTAGTACATCTTCCCAAGTTCAATATTTTGCATTTCATACATAAATGAGAGAAAAAGTATTATTTGCTATTTTGGAAATTAGCTGCAAATTAATATAGATAATAAAAGTAGATGCAACAGTGTTCTGAGCTCTCTAATTTTTTCCTCATAAGAAATCTTAAAAGTTGTGTGATTTATCCTTAAAAAGGTACAGGAGGTGGGAAGAAAGTATTGTTAATGAAATTTTCCTATGGTTTGTAGAGGTAGTTCGTCAAGACAGAAAGGTCACTTGACAGCTGTTGAATATTACACCAGAATCCCCAAAACCTACATATGACCCTTTTTCAAAGTTACAGCTGCTGCAGTGCTTCCCCTCCTTTCCCCTCCTTTCATCCCACTGTCCTCACACCACTTGGGCCTGCTCTTTACATGCCTGTCACATATCCCACATTTATCTTTTGAAGATTTCTGGACATATTACAAAAGGACACGCTACATGTCCTTGGGCCATGCAGCGGTGATCCATATGCAACCATTTTGTTCCACCCACTTGTGGCAGGGCAAAATGGCAGCTAAGGGACAAATCGGTTTTGTTGCCTTAAAACTGCTTTCTGCATCGCTATGCAGACCTCATTAGGTAGCAAAGCAGAGTGCTTTGTCCTGTGGCTGCATAGTGCATTTCCAAAAGCGGTAGCTAATTCTGTCTCAGAGGTTTCTGAATGGTGGTGCAAACTACATTGTCCCTCACGCATATGGCACTATTCTAAAAGTGGCTGCCAAATACCCAGCGGCTGAACTGCATTCTGATGGCTATAAATATCTCTGCCACTGTTCCAGCACTTTAGGAGGCCTTGAAGTTTCAAACAGCAAGTGAAGAGGGTGTTTAGTTCAGTGGCATGGGAATCAGGCCTAAGGCCCAGGGGGTCACAATGGGAGTCAAGAGCAGGGGCAGGAAGTATAGCATAGGATATCTTGGAGAACAGGGAGGCCTTGGGAAGGCCAGGGCAGACAGACCAGGGCCTATTCTAGGTCACCAAGGGTCTTCCCCACCTGAGGCACCCCATGTCTCACTTAACAACCTGACTGCATTGGGGAGAGTAGGCATGGGATATTGTTATGTGAGATGCCAATGCAACATGCGACCATAATAGACAGGCTCCATTACAATTGTATCTTGAGGACCATATGTATATGTTATCAATCAGTGGTATGGACAGTGTATAACACTGCTAATTTGTTTAACTAAGATTTTAAAGGAAATTAGCAGTATTATATGCCCTGTATGACAGTGCCCAACAGAAATATTTTGAAACCTGTTTCTGGTCCTTTGCAGTGTTTTGGAGTGATATACAGAAATGGTAATTCAGTATTTACCAGGTCAGTGTTGGATTACTAATTAATACATTTGCTTTAAAACTGGATGTTATTAAAGTATTTTATCTATATTTATATAGATATTTTAAAAGGAATTACAATTATCAGTTCATATATTTTATAAATTACTAGAAAATTTATAGCAGCCAAAACCCCTAAAATATTTTTTTAGCAAAACTGAGATTTAATATATCAAATTTTCAGCTTACCTGGTTTTCATTTCATATATTCTTGTGGAATAATTTTTTTTCTGATTATTGCCCTGTTTTGGCTCAATTACATTGTATTACCCCTTTGAAATCTCAGCAAATTTTACAATGAAAGTATAACAACAAGGATAGCCTTAAAAGTAGCATATTTTGTTACTAAATAGGTAAAGGGTGAAAATTAGACCCAGAACCATAAAGAAACTAACTTGAACAATCCATATTTGAAGACAGTAGGCAATATGTCTATATGGACCAGATGCCTAGCAGCTTCAGAGGTACCTGGAATCTTATGATCCTTAAAAGAAACTGTGCTTAAAGTGAAATTAACAATTCAATTTTACATGGAATTTTCAAAAATAAAATGAAGTAGAAATTAAATGAAAACTACTATTATATACTTGAAATGTGGAATGAAGAATTGAAATACCCAATCTTGAAAATCATTAGAGCCAAGTCCAGATATTGATTTAAGAAAGAAGCGAATACATCAGAAAGTATGTTTCATGTTTATGGAATCCTCAAAGAATGTTTTTAAGAGACTGGGTATCAAATTGTTTCCTTTTTAAATTTTTTTTTATTGAATATACAGTTAAAAACACAGAAAACAGAGTGGACATGATACAGCTTTCCTGGCTTAAACAATACTATTAGTATTACCTTGTGAAAAGAAAAAGAAAAAGGTCTCTACAATATAACAAAATTTACGTATAGAATCTGTGAACTCTCTAGTAAATATTCTTTAGATCGTATACAGTTATAGTTAAATAACTTTCTATTCTATCTTATAGAGAATACTGGTATAAAGATTTCTATGCTATCGACTTACCAATCAACATTTGTCCCAGCCTTCCTCCTTAACTCTAGCCATTTATACACTTCATTCCAAATTTCGCAATAGTCTGTTTCAGTTTTGTTCTTAAGCTCTAATGTTAACCTATCCATTTTGGCGCAGGATAAGATTTTATTTATTACTTCTTCGGTGGGGGTTTCTTTTCCATTCCATTTCTGAGCATAGGCTAGTCTTGCTGCATTTAAAAAGTGCAGTACTAAATATAAAGATCCTTTACTGACTTTATCTTTAGTAATTCCTAATAAAAAAGTTTCTGATTTTAATTTGATATTTTGGGATTTGTGATATCTCTTCCAGCCAATTTTTTATCAGATGCCAAAATTCTTGAGCTTTTGGGCACTTCCACCACATGTGATAGTAGGTCCCTGGCAATGATTTTCTACATTTCCAACATATTGAAGAAGTTTTTTTATCCATTTTTGCTAGTCTTGGGGGGGGGAATGCTATCTGTTAAACATCTTATATAGATTTTCTTTATAGGTGATGGCTAACGTTAGCCTCTTGTTCCTATCCCATAATAATTGCCAATTATCTAGATCGATACTATAGCCAAAATTTTTGCTCCAAATTAGCATTGTGTTTTATTTGTTCTTCTAGCATGTCTTGCTCTAATAAATATTGATATATCGTTTTATCTTCTGTTTCTAATAGAATTTTATCTAATTCTGTGCGTTCTAATTTTATCCCGGGTTCTTTTTTCTCTTTTCTGTATCGTGATTGTATTTGCAGATATGCCCACCATTCCAGCTCTATGTGATCTAATAATTTTTCCCTTGTTTTCAACTCTCCACTTTCATCTAAAATGTCTTTATATGTAATTACCTTTCCTAAATTCATAAATTTTGGGTGCATAAATATCTCCAATGTTGATATCCAATTGGGAATTTTTATGTAATTATTTTTTTTATTTTAGTCCACACATCTAATAGTGCCTGTCTAATATAATGCTTCTGAAAATACTGGTGTGCCTTATGTTTCCCATCCCACAGTATTGCATGCCACCCTGTCTGCATGTCATGGCCTTCTAATGCTAACAGTCTCCTATTCCTTAGGTATATCCATTCCTTTATCCAAGCAGATGTTGCCGCCTGATAGTATCTTTCTCAATTTGGGAGGCCGAATCCTCCTCTTTCCTTTGCATCTTGTAATAATTTGAATTTAATTCTCGGTTCCCTCCCTTGCCAAATAAATTTGTAATTTTATTTAAATTTTCAAAGAAGTTTTTGCCTAATTTAATCGGTATGCATTGAAATAGAAAAAGTAATTTAGGGAGTACATTCATCTTAATTGTCGCCTTTCTCCCCATAAAAGAGAGCTGCAGGTTTTTCCATCTATCTAAATCCACTGTAATTTGATCTATTAGTTTATCGTAGTTTTCTCTTTTAAGTGTGATGCATCTTGCCATCAGTTGAATCCCCAGATACCTTACTTTTTTAGTTATTTGGATACTATTTTTTTCTGCAAGCTCGTTTTCTTGTGATTTGGTCATGTTCTTAACTAGCATTTTAGTTTTTTCTTTGTTAATCTTCAACCCTGCTACACCTCCATAGTTTTCCAAAACCTTTAATAGTCTTGTTCCGGACTCTTCCAAAATAAAGACTAAGTCATCTGCATAGGCCTGTAATTTAAATATCTCTTTTTTAGTTTCTAGGCCTTTAATCAATTTATCTTTTTGGATTATTCTTGTTAAGACTTCTAGAGAGAGTACAAATAATAATGCTGATAGTGGGCAGCCTTGTCTCGTACCTTTTTGTATTTGGAAACTTTTTGTTAATTCTCCATTTATAATTACTTTTGCTTCTTGTTTAGAATAAATTGGTTTGAACACGTTTATGAATCTTTCCCCAAATTCCATATGTTTGAGTTGGGTAAGCATGAAATCCCATTTGACGTTGTCAAATGCTTTCTACGCGTCATCAAAAATCAATGCCATTTGTTTTTCATTATGCGATTCGTAGTATTCAAATGTGTCTAATATGATCCTAACATTATGTCTTATTTGCCTTTTGGGCAGGAAACCGTTTTGGTCACTATGGATAAATTCAAGCAAGTATCTTTTCAATCTTTCTGCCATTATTGTTATGAAAATCTTATAATCCGTATTTAATAAAGAAATAGGCCTATAGTTTTTAATGACAGTCAAATCGGAGTTTTCTTTAGGGATTAACGTAATGGTTGCTTCATTCCATGAATTTGGGATCTTTGCTACTTTTAATACTTCATTAAATGTATCCAGTAAAATTGGGCTCAAAAGTTCTTGGAGATTTTTATATATTTCAGACAATAATCCATCAGGGCCGGGTGTTTTATTACTGTTTTTTAATTGTGTCTATAATTTCCTGAAGTGTTATGTCCTTATTTAATATATTTTGGAATTCTTCCAGGACCTTCGGTAGATTGGCATTTATGAGGTATTGTCAGATTCTTCCCTCACTAATCTTTTCATCGTCTATATAGAGGTTTTTATAGAATTCGTATGTCATGTGTTTTTTTCCCCTTCAGTCTGGTATATCCTCTCTCCCACTTCATTACATAGTTTATTAATCCACCTTTTATCTTTTTGTTTTTTCAATCTATAAGCCAACCATCTCCCGGGTTTATTTGCCTGTTCGAAAATTTTTTATCTGATATTTATTTTTGTGCCAATTCTTCTTCCTGAAACTGCAAGCAGCCTTTCTGGAGCCTCAGAAAGCCTTCCCAAGGATTTGGAAAGAAGGCTTCACTGACCTGCAGCCACCTTATGGAAGATTGGTGTAGGCATGCCTTGTCAACAGCACTAGGAGAAAGAAGACAGTGAAGGTCAGCTGGGGACAGCAGAACGCAGATGGCAGGGTCCATGGGGGTGCAGGATGGCTCAAAGGGCAGAGATGGTGGGATATAGGCAGGTGGAAGCTGAAGTGGTCCTAAATGTGAACAGGCTGCCAATGTTTCTATGAGGGCACTGCAATGGCTGCAAATATCATTTGTTCAGTATCATGGTAACTTTGAGCAGTCACTGAATGAATGGTCGTTGAATGAGAATTACCTATAATTTATTGCACAGGTAAAAATACTTATTTATATGCTTATATATGAATTTATTAGTCACAGTTGTAGTAAATGAGTAATTCTTCCCCCCACAAAGCCTGTATCTCTTTGAAAACATAAGCACTGCAGCCAACAGATAAATGTAGATAGCTTCTACTATATTTAAATTTGGTTATTTCTAAATAAAAAGCTGTCCTGTATAATTTGTACTTCCATTCCAATCTCAAAGAGAGAAATTGACATTGCTATTTCTGAATACTGTTAATACCAGTCTGTGCTTCTACATTTACTAAAGTATAATCTGAGTGTCTGGGATATAATGAAAGTCAGGTATAGTTAAAGAAAATTTGTGGAATTCAGCTGTTTTAGCCTATCTTTCCTCCGTCCCCCAATAAATCTGGCTTCAAGGTGTTACAGACCTCTCTACTCCAGATTATGAGTGATTAACATATTATTCAAAGATTAATTTGATTACTAAAGCATCCCTAATATTTATATATAGCCATGCTGTTAGTCAATTTTTCAGCAAACATTATGCTTAATTTGGTTTGAAAAAGGTTCTATAACTGAAAATTTGTAATTAAAGTCAAATCAATATAGATTAGCAATATTGTTTAACAGAAACAGGCAAGTAGCATACTAGATGAAAACTAGGAATTTTAATGTACAAGTAATCTTCGACTGATGACCATAATAGAGACTGTCCATTATGGTCAGAGGTCATTTTTGTATATATTTTGTTTTGTTTAAGACAAAGTTAAAATACAAAAAAAACCCTAAAAAATCCAAAATCCTTACAAGCCTTGGGCTTGTTTCTATCCCAGTAGAACCTACACCCTCATATTGCTTCACTCATTGTGCATTTACTTTTCAAACTGGAACTAGGATTAGAGAACAACAGGTGTCCTCGTTCCTGGGCTGTGAAATCCTGGAAGAGGATGCCATTTTCTGAGTGGCCACAATTCAATAGTGGCCAGTGATGGGATTGCAGCGATAACTGGCCATGAAGTCCAGGAACATAGAGACCTATCCTTTCTTAACCAGAGATCTTTTAAAGGTGAGGAGGAGGTTGTAGGGCCCTGTGGGTTGGAAGCAGGTCCAAAGCATGTGGGAAATAGGCAGGGATATTGCTGCAGTTGGTCATAAGAACAAATGACCACAGAAGTGCTGCAACAGGTGTAACTTTGAAATAGATATTTAAGTAGCTTTGGAGGAGGGTCCATCATAACTTCAGTCGCTAAGCAACCAGTCCTAAGTCAAGGACTATGTTTATATTTCAGATATCATTATAGTAGTAACTTGATATTTGAATTAAATAAAAAGCTTTTTTATACTAAACTGGTTTTTAAAACATACCTAAGGTATAGGACCAAAAACAGATGGGTTTATGTTATTCTGATTTCAACCATCTGTTTAAACTTTATCACAATTATTTGATCGAAAAACTGATATAAGCTAAAATCCAATATGTCATTGAGCACTTATCACGTTATGAAATCCAGTCTATAGACTGTAGTCCAGATGACATTCTTTCAAAAGTACTTTATTCTTCAGATTCTTGAACTTTTTTACTAACAATGTTTTTTGAAGTAGTTTCCTCTTCAAGACAGTTACAAACTGCTGGAGATGACACAATCATTTTTATGTTGGGAATCATTTCACTTTGGTCTCCAGTACTTTTTATTTCCATATCTTTATGAGTTTCAGGTTCAGAGCACTGTTCTTCACTTGTTAAAATAGATTCTGAAGTTTGTGCTGCTTCTAGAGTGAAAACAAGCATGTGTCAAGTGAAATATACAACCATGTACATTTTGGTAAGTAATACAGAAAACTGACACCCCCCTGCCTGAATTACAACTAATAAAGAAAGCTACTTGTAATATTTTTGTCAATTTGAAAGTAAATTAAAAGGACAAATTTAACTAAAATGTGATGCTATATGAGTTAATATTTTTAACAGTAGAAGTATCATGTCTGCACAAAAGAATATTTAGGTTGTTCAGTCTGAGCAGGTTGGTTAGGGAAAAACCATGTATGTCCTCCAGGATATTTTTTTACCTAATGTGAATAGGCTAACTAACTTGGTGAGACTGAAGAAGTTACTTGGATTAGCAACAAAAAAATTCCAACAAACAGTTGCCATGACTCAACTTCCAGACATTTGGATAGAAGAGGATCCACAAGAGGGAAAAAAAGGTCTTCCTGTTATGGGGTGGGCATAACTAGTCCAATATGGGTACTGGAAGGAAGAAGTGGTAAAGGACGGTGTCAACAAGGTTCCTCTTGCCTGAGGTGCTTGTGTGGAGTGCTAAAACAGTTCCCTTATCCTCTGTTCCTGTCCAAGATGTTTGTTTTACCACAGGTATGACTGTGTGTCTGCCATGGAAAGATCCCTGACATCTCTTGTATATCTACTCCCAACTGTCCTTCAATCTGAAGCAACTCAAAGGGGAGCCTTCTTGGCTCCATTTGACATTCTGAATTGTGCATTGCTGGAGTCTCTGCCCTGGAGTGCTTGCAAAAAAAGGTGTCCATGGGCAGCTTGACTTGCTGGCTTGGATCACATCAACCTGGGACTCCAGCTGATTTTTTTCTGTTTAATGGGGCAGGATCTGTGGGGAAAAATTAACTGGTCTTGAGAAAAAGATGGTGCTTTGTGGTGGCAGCTGCTTTGTTGTGAAGAAAAATTTGATCAAAAGAAGGGGACTGCGAAGAGGTCAGGATTTGGTGAGCAGCCATGGAGCTATCTCTCTGCCTGATTTGGCAAAGTGCGGGAGATGTTGTCGGATGGCCATCAATCCCCCAAAGGGCACTGAGCTGCAAGGAAGCCTGGCCGGCCGGCCCAGGAGATGGATCCCTGGCTGGAAGGCATTGCCTTACTTTTGTATCATCTCCCTAGTGAGTTTTCTGCTCTGCGAGAGGGAGAGAAAAGAAGAAAACAAATTTCTATCGGCAATGTCTCCTGTACCTGATGTACCCCACACTGCAGGAGAGATTGGAGAGGACTTACAAGAGAGTAAAGAGGAACACAATGAAGAATACTCTGTCTGTTCACCATGCACTCTTGCAATGCCAATTCCCCATTGTGTGCCTGCTTACTCTCTTCTTGTATTCCCTTCAGCAAAAACATCATAAATCCCAGTCATATGACTGCAGGATGCTAGAAATAGCCATAAATGCAGGTTGATTTCCAAACAGCCAAAATGTAATCATGTGAACATGGAGAGGAGGGGTTGGAATTCAGAATCAGGTCATAAGAATATTTTGGTCTGCTATAATTTTGAACCATCACAAGTCAAGGACTATTTATACTAACTCTAATGGTAATCATGTGACCAAGGAACACTGTGAAGGTCATAAATAATTGTACATTGGTTATAAATTCATTTTTCCAGTGATGTTGAAACTATATGGTCACTAAATAAATTGGTTGTAACTTGCAGACTACTTGTACCAACCAATATTAACACTTGACAAAAATAAAATTTTCAGGTGAAAATTAACTGCTAAGAAATAGATTTTAAGATTGAGAAAGATTATTAGCTCAAGGTTGCAAAAGGTCTGTCTGAAAAAAAATCATCAAAAAACTCCTATCACATAATCCCAGCATAAAATGTTGTCTCAATATAATGTCTTTGAAGAAGCTTATGACAGGGAAGGGGATGAATTCTGACAAAAATAAAAATATAGTAGTACACTAGTGTAAAGATTGTCATATCCTGTTATTTTGGAATACAACCAGCATCTGTTTTAGTTATTAGTTTGTTTTGAAGATACTTCCCACCATAAAGGACATATTCTTAAATGCTCTTGAAATAATAAGGCATCTCAACCTTTATTTTCTTTGGCTGCGTCTTCCATCTGTTTCTCATAAATCTTCTTTAGCATGCTGCACGATTTCTTATGCGTAAACCAGTGCATTTTCTGGCAAGTCTGATCACAGTAAATAACCTGAAAATCCACAAAAGTATTTCACCATTTTGATTTTTAAAACAATTTGAATTACCTAAGGATCAGAGATATCCATTTACAATTAAAAAATACAACTGAGAATTTTCAAATAAATGAGCAACCAGTTACATTCTGTTTGCTCCCACAGTTAGAATTTCAATAATGAGAAGTTATTTTCTTGTTTTCATTTTAAAAGGTAAAAATAGTTTTGAAGATTGAGATACAATACCATTAAATGTTATGGGTTGTCACTCAGTTGTTGGTAATTTTATTTGATAAATACAAAGGATGGGAAAATGAAAAGAAAGAACATACAAGTGATAGAAGAAAGATAATGTATAAAAAAACCTTAGCTGAAAATAGCAAAAAAACTTTGTGAGAATGGGCTTCTGGCCATTGATACATGGAAGTGGAAATTGGGTATGTCAAGAAAAATGAAAGTTGAATGCAATGTGGAAGATTATAAAGTGTGTGTGATAATTGAAGGAAGGCAAGAATGACTTAATGAGTGACCAGTATGAAGTTGTTAAGACTGCAGACAGATTGAATGATGACTAAATTATAAAACATACGTGAAGGAAAGTGAATGGCTCACGAAGACTAAGTAATACACAGTTGTGAAAATCTTGAAGAGAAATAAAAAGTGTGAGGAAAAGGCAGTATGGATATGGCAGAAATACGAATTGTTTATAAGGATTACAAAGTATGGAGCAGTGATCTCTTTTCCACATGTGATGCATGCTGTGCCTTTGTGATTTGGTGGAGCAGTGGGCTAATGCCTCCTTAAGTAACACCAGCTGCCTGCAATTAGTGCAGGTTCGCATCCCACCAGGCTCAAGGTTGACTCAGCCTTCCATCCTTCCGAGGTAGGTAAAATGAGGACCCAGATTGTTGGGGGCAATTAAGCTGACTTTGTAATAATGCTGCTTGGGAGGGGTGTGAAAGCCCTAATAAGCAGGCATATACATAGAATGAAGGCTACTGCTAAGCTTGTAAGCCGCCCTGAGTCTTTGGAGAAGGGCGGGATATAAATGGAATTAAAATAAAATTAAATAAAAATTTGCATGATGTTTAACCTAAGGGGGAATGGAGTGTTGGTTATATATAGTATGTGATGAGGATAGTTTTGTTTATTTATCTGCATACTCTTACCATTTTGCACGTGGAACATCTTTTGTCCGCTCCCTTTTCCCCACATGTTGTACAAAATTCAGCATCTATAAAGCCTATATGGCCAGTAATAGCTTGTGTAAGTACAGAAAATGCTGTAGGATCAGAACCCTGGAGAGGCAAAGGGAGATGAAAGAGCAGTTTTTCTTAACAAGAATTCTAAGTCCAAGACCAAAGGGGAAAAAAAATCCTCTATGCTCTGGTTGTTTTTTGTTTGTTTGTTTTAAAAAGTACCTGACATGCATCTACCTTAATACCAGGTATCCTGAAAAGAATGAAATGATTTCAGACAAAATTTCTAAATACTGTTCTCGCTGAAAGGACTAGAGTTTCCATTTAAGGAATCTACACAATCGAGTATTTTTACTCATGAGAAAATATTTAAAAAGAGAATGGAGAAGAATCTACATTTCCCTGTAGATTTCCAAATACTATTTAAAATGGATATATGTCACTTAATGGTACACATTGATTCTCAGGCCTTTAATCTAACTTGCCAAAACAAAAGGCAGGAAAATGAAGAACTTGCCTGACAAATTTTGATTCTTGTTGGCACATCAAGCCAAAACCCCTTTCAAGCACTGTTATAAATCTATTAATGGAAGTGTTCTAAGAAAAGGTTGTTCAAGAAAGTAGACCCACTGGTGAATAACTTGCATTCTACTGTTAAAGTAGGTTTGGCTGAGATCATATAACTTGTCCCTAAATCAACACTATTTACTCTGCATTGTTTGCCAATTCCACACTGCTTAATCTAGATCAGGGGTGTCAAACTGCCGGCCCGCAGGCCGGAGCATCACAGAGAAACCATGCCCATCCCATTTTCGGCAATGGGAAAAAGTTCCGTTACGTTGCGCGACGTCACGTGACCTCGTGAGTTTGACATGCCTGATCTAGATGAATTGGAAACCAAGGGCAATCAGGTATCACCAGAATAACTATGATCTCTGTTTGTGAGGACTTCTATGTTATTTGGAAATTATCTTAAGGAAAAAGCTATAAAGAAGACCTATCAGCCAGTCAGTCCCAAAAGCATCCAGTTTTACGTTTTTGGCAGTGAATATCGACATGAATTGGAACATTATGTTTTATCCTAAAGATGTCTAAATGAGGAAACAATCTGTTGGAAGGACTGAAGGTTTGGTACCCATGCTAATTCCTGGATTATGTCACTGCTGAATGCCTTCTATTAGACCTTTAAGGATTCGTAAAACATGATTCCATATTTCTTCCCTGTACTAGTTAGAAAAGAAAGACAAGGACAAAGCAGCATAAGATTGGAAGCTTATGTATCCTTGTTCCCCGATTGTGTTCAGGTCAGTTATCTAGCTGGATTAGATAACTTTTAACAGATGCACTGAAGCATCTGCTTTGATTGCTTTTTCCCCCTGCAGCCAGAGCCAGATTGATTCATGTTTGTGCTAAGTGCTAGTTGTTTTGCCTCCAAATATTTAGTAAGATGACACTAAAAGAATCCGTAATATCTGGTACCTTTGGTTTTCATGGCTGCTATGCAAGTCTTAGAAACTCAAAAGGTTAGCAAGAGCTGAACTAAGGCAAAAGACAATTTTGGAAAACAACATGAAGTAGGTAGAGAACACTTTGAGATAATCACCTGAAGAACCAAATTTGTCTCCTCTCCCCTTTCCTTACATTAATTAGAATTTGGTTACAGTGAACAGGTGTAAATAATACATACTTAAAACTATCTTGTAGATTCTAAATGTTCAGTCAGTACAAAACAACAGACATACTGCTCATCAAGATACACTCACAATTTCAACAGGAGCAATGTTTCTCACAAGCTGCTGAAGCAAGGTAGTTTCACAGTAAGGAAATTTCCGAATAGATTCCCTGATGATCTTCTCTTGATAAACTGGAAATCCATCTCTCTCTCTGCCTTTTAATAGGCTGAAATTAAAGGTAAATATAGCTGAAGTTACATAAGTTGGCCACATTTTTTCTTCCTACTCATGATGCAAATGTATGTGTAGCATAAGATCAGACCATTAAGAAAAACTACAATGCAAATACTTAATATAGGAGTTTTGTGAGTGCAGTATATTCATTCACCTCAAACAACAGCATTGGATTCTAATTTCTAAAGAATGTAGTATGTATTACCAACTTTAGCTAACCTATACAAAACTGAAAAGTAAGCCAGTTACTCTACCTCTCAAATCATGCATACAACCCAATAACGTAATGGGAAGCCCCAGTTTCATACTTAAGAGTACGAAAAGTGCAAGAATCTGTAATTGTGGAGAGATAATATATTGTATGGAAAAGCCATCTACTGAAAAAGTAACATACCTTTTGATTAATCCATCCAATTTGTCATCTTGTTCAAGGAAAAGGATACATTTTTTGAAAACGCAGCTAATGTAGTGCATTTTAATTGCAAGGACTTCATTCATCTCTCTCTGTTTCATGCACTTCTCACAGATAAGATCTAATACTTTGTAACATTTCTGCATTGCTTCAGCTTCTGCCAAAAGAGGATTTTCTTTCACCAGCAACACAACCTATAGAAAACGTTTATATACCCAGTAAGTTGTACTTCCTAAAACATAGCCAGTGCACAATTGGATATGCTTCTACACTAATGGCTCAAAGTCAAGTTAGGAAGGCCTTTGCACTGCTTTGTGTACCATTCCTGAAAGAGGAGGTTCTACACACAGGTCACTCATGCTCTAGTCATCTCATATAAATTATGCATTTAATATGGGGTCACCCTTAAAGATTATTTGGAACTTATATTGGTGTAAAATGCAGTAGCGTGGGGCAGTTGTGTATGAATCTACACTTATATATGTTATCTTTGTTCAATGAGATGCACTGGTTACCAATTTGCTTCTAGGCCAATTCAAATTGCATGTGATAACCTTTAAAGCTGGTGATAACCTCTAAAATCCCTCAGGTGGCTTATTTGAGGGACCCCTCCCCCCAGTGCCATGTACCGATACCATTGGGTCTGGCAGAAGAGACTTGTTGCAGTCCATCCACTACAAAGTGTCACCAAGAGAAGAGCTTTTTTTGCTGCTGAATGTGACCTGTGAAAGAGCATTCCCCCAATATTAGGCTGATCCCAGTTTTAATGGTCTTGTGATCAGAGTGATGTGGAACCCATAAAATGACTGTTCATAATCTACTGTTTTTCAAGTGACTGTTATCTATAATTTTTAATTGATTTATTTGTTGTGTGATTGCTTTATCTTACATTTATGAGTGTAAGGCTGCTGTATAAATTGAATTTAAAAAAGGAAATAAAGTTAATTCTTTTTTGAATTAAGACTTTATAATAAGCATTAACAAGTGCAGTTTAACAGGACTGCACATGCGCTCTGTCTGTCTGTCTCTCCCTCTCTCCCTCTCTCTCTCTGGTGTGTATTAGTATGTACATAAAAGGGTTAAACCCTTAATTATGAAAGACTACTCAATACTGATTTACCCTCAGTATTGTTCTGCCTTTTGAAACATAAAAGATAAAAATAATATAAAATGTTGTTTTTAATCATCTCTTTCTTGCTGTTTTTCTCTGCCTTTGTTGCCAGTGAAATGTTTTTGTTTACTGATGTTTAGTCAATAAACATCAAGCTATAATTTTGCTAGTGCAACTAAGTGATACATGGAGGCCATGGCCATGCTCACCTATGGTGGTGCACAGTTGTGGCCATACCTGGGGTAAATGGACGTAGTTACAGCAACCCCTGCCCTCATTATCATATATATTAAGTATTTCAATACACTTGGGGCTGTCCTTACAGTCTACTTGGAAACTATATCCCATGTGCTTACTGGCACTTATTCAATTTTGCAGGCTGCAATAGTTACTAGTAAGTTTCCAAGTAGAATTTAAGATGTTAGGGTTGACCTATAAAGCCCTTTAGGATTGGACACCTTCCAGATTGTCTGCTCTAATCAGTATCAGTGCAATCAGTTAGAATTATTAGGGAAAAGCTTTTATGTAGTTTTACACTTCTCAAAGTTTAAGATGTTAAGGCTGGATGACGTTTCTCCGGCAATTCCATTAAAATATATAACTTAGACCAGGGCTTTTCAACCCATGGTACGCGTATCACTGATGGTAAATCAGCACCTGGCAGGTAGTATGCGTACGGCAGGTTGAAAAGCACTAAAAAAAAAGTGTAAAAGTGTAGGCCTGTGGCAGAGTCAGCTGGAGCTGCAGTGTTGCCAGGGCTCTGCTGAGCGCCCAGGATCAGCTTGGGGCTCCAGCTGATTGACGCACAGCTTCGTTCTGCAAAGCGGGACTCATCCTGCACTCTTGCCTGATGTCATGCCGATAGTCCTGGTGGGATCAGGAAGGCTCCGAAGGAGGTAGCTGCAGGGGGGAGGGGGAAGCAGGATCCAGTCCCGTTGGGATCAGGAAGGCTCCGAAGCAGGTAGCTGCAGGGGGGAGGGGGAAGCAGGATACAGCCATGTTGGGATCAGAAGGCTAGGAAGCAGGTAGCTGGAGGGGGGAGGGGGAAGGCTCCGAAGGAGGTAGCTGGAGGGGGGAGGGGGAAGCAGGATCCAGCCCCGTTGGGATCAGGAAGACTCCAAAGCAGGTAGCTGGAGGGGGAAGCAGGATCCAGCCCCATTATTATTATTATTATTATTATTATTATTATTATTATTAATTATTATTATTATTTAGATTTCTATACCGCCCTATTCCTGAAGGACTCAGGGCGGTTTACAGGGCAAGGTTAAAAACAGTTAAAACAGTACAAAAATTAAGATAAAACCAAGATTAAAATAGGATTAAATAACAATAGCCCAAATATAAAATTTAAATTTAAAAATTTAAAACCCCTCAGTCCAGGCCAGATAAATCAAACAACCAGGTTTTTAGGTCCTGGCGAAATGAACGAAGGTCGGGGGCGGTCCGGAGTTCCACAGGCAGGTCGTTCCACAGGGCAGGCGTGCCCACAGAACGCCCTACCCCTAGGGATCACCCGCCAGCACTCAGTGACCAGCGGCACCCTAAGGAGGCCCTCCCTGTGGGAGCGCACAGGACGATGGGAGATTGATGCTGGCAGCAGGTGCTCCCTAAGATAACCCGGACCCATGCCATTTAGGGCTTTATAGGTCATCACCAGCACCTTGAATCTCACCCGGAGGGCAACCAGAAGCCAATGCAGCTCGCGGAGGAGAGGTGTTACATGGGAGTATCGGGAAACTCCCATCACAACTTGCGCGGCCGCATTCTGCACCAGCTGAAGCCTCCGAGTGGTCCTCAAGGGCAGCCCCATGTAGAGAGCATTGCAGTAGTCTAACCGGGAGGTCATGAGCGCATTGGGATCAGGAAGGCTCTGAAGGAGGTAGCTGGAGGGGGAAGGCTCCGAAGGAGGTAGCTGCAGGGGGAAGGGGGAAGCAGGATCCAGCCCCGTCCCAAGGTTCTGAAGGAGGTAGTTCTAAAATTGATGGGCTGCTGCTAGGGAGAAGAATCAAAGAAGGGCAAAACAAGTGTAACCCATCATGGTTTATTTATTCCTTGGGTTTGTTTTCCTGTCCCTTCCTGGGCTATTAAAATCACATAGGCAAGGTCTGTACCGAACATCTGGCTGCAAACTAGTCAACTGGATTTTAGCCTAGCCCCTTGTGCAATACTAAGCCACATTCTGGAGGTAAAAGGATGTACTAACAGGAGAGAGCTGCAAAATTGATTTATTATTTATTCTTGCCTTTAGTAGAAATAACTACATTCTTTGATGACTTTGCTAGCAACCTGCAGGTTGTGAACTTTCCTTTCCCCCTTGGAGAAAGAATTCAGAAATGCTAGATTTATTTTTCCTGCTAATTACAGTATACTTTGTGGGGGGTTTTAAGGAGCAGTGAGAAAAAGATGTGTCTGAAAAATTAAAGGATGTATGGATTGAGTTATGGAGCAGGAAAGGAAAGTACATGGACTTATGCACTTCCAGTTGCTGACAGATATGCCACTAATATTCTGACTTGACACCTGCATGCTCTCAGGGTCCAAAGATTATTTTCAGTCTTTATAGGGCAGTATTGCGAATTAACTAAGTTTTTCTGGGTTCTGATTTTAAGGTGAGTATCCTGAGCTATGGAGGCCTTTGATATTCTTAAATACATAATAATAAAATAATGAGAATTAAAGGCTCAAAGGGAAGGCAGATTAGAAAGAACAAGACCTTTTGGAGTCTTCAATTCCCTTCCTGTTAAGAGTTCCTTAATAAGGTTTGCTCTTCCTTCCTAACATCAATAAAGGTGGTTTTTCCAGAAAATATGTGAAGAGCTGAAATTAGTGGTTTAACTAGGTTTTCTTTTTGGCTGTGTTTTAATTTATATAATGTATGTTTAATCGAGGAGGGCTTGGAGAGGTAGAAGTGGCCAATATGGAGGCTGCGCCTTGCCCTCCAGATCTGCCTCCTGAAGATCTATGGAGAGAAGGAGGGGATGGCAGGGGAGATGTGCAATGGAAGGCTGCCCCAACAAACCAGCACCCTTATCACATACAATTGGAAATGGGAATTCCATTTTGAGAAGACCCAGCCTCCCTTGTGCAGGACCTGGGAGTACTGCTCCCCTGCCACCTCCTCTTGCTCTCCAGAGATCTGTCAAGGCAGAAGTTGGACTTGGAGGCAATGGCTTCCTGCAAACTTTTTCCTCCGCGCTTCCACATGTAGCACATTGTCCTACACCTCCTGCTTTGCCAGAAGAGGAAACCAATGATGTCTGGGATTGGGAGAATAACGTCTCCTTTGGAATGCTATGCGTGCACGCGCGCGCGCACACACACACACACACACACACACACACACTCCAAGCTTGGACACTTTTATGCACATCTGAGCTAGCAAACTGCCAATCATACCTGGGCTTGAGGAGAAGGCCCTCTCCTTCCTTTGTGGATAAAAGTCCCCAAACCTGGAATGTGTGTGTACGCGTGTGCATGTGCTTGCTGCTAGCAGTTTGGGGAAATTAGGAATTTGTGGGGAACCGAGTTGTCCCCACATCGAGTTAGTTGGTGCAACTTGTTCCATTCCGACCCAGCTGTCTTGACTCAGCTGTATCCAGTGAGTGGCGCCCACCTGCTAGACGACTGGTGGTACTTAGACACATACTGTTTCATAGTGCTTTACATCGCTCTCTGAGCAGTTTACAATGTCAGCATATTGCCCCCAATGGGTCCTCATTTTACCAATCTTAGAAGGATGGAGGACTGTCTGTAATACTGCAGTTTAACCACAGTGCCACCAGGGCTCCTTTATATTTTGGACATCACACTTATCTTGTCCATGTTGATTTTCTGAAATCTTTTAAAAATTGTGTTTCCTCTGTGGGCCTGTCATTGAGTAATAGCCAAACTGCTTTCCATTTCTGGAAAACAGTTTATTTTCTGTTTCTTGTCATTTTTTATATCCTTAGTGTTGCATGTCAGGGCTGATATCCTAATCGTTATAACTGGTTGGAAATTTACCCTTGATCTTTTAACTTAAAGTGTATCATGATTGAAGCAAAGTAGAAATATAATAAAATAAACAATCATATTAAATGAATCTTTCATCTGCTACCTAAAAGCAATGTTCTAGAAGGCAAATAGATACCTCTTGCTGATAACAGAATTTCACAAAAACTGTTCCATAACTAAAGTAAACTTTATACTGGCATGTACTTTGTTTTAATGTGACTTTGTTAAGCAGACGAACATGAGTCTACCTAATCTAGTAACTTCCAGATGTGTTCTGCATACAACTGTAAAAATTCCAACTCAGCATGGGTATTAAATAAGTTTTGAGAATTGTACCACTGAATTGTAACACTGAATGCTGAACTCCAACACTGAATTAATTCCACACAACATAAAGTTGCCAAATTTGAAAAACACTGGTCTGTACATTCAAAAATCTGGGACACTATAGCAGAGAAAACATGAGTTTCAAGTGGACATTAGGTGAAAATTACACTCTAAAGGTACTGCAAAGATGATTGCACTATACAGTAATAAAAATTCTTATATATGAAATCAGCCTTAAGATACAAATTAGGTATGTCATGGGATTCATTTCATTTGTGCAGGACCAATTAGCTGGCAACATGTTAAGAAAACATATCCAAATAAGAATATATTGTACCTTAACAGGATGCAAATTAGTAGTTGTAATAATTTTATGTAGAGGTCCAGCTAACTTAATTGGAAGCTTGGGTTCTTTATCCAGTCCTTGTGGTTTTGTGTAGTAGTTTAGCTTTTCACGCGGAAAGAAATTGTTGATAACTGTTACACAATCATGTTGACCTAAAGAGAGCAATGATTTCCTTTTATGAAGTGGAAGAAATCACAGTTAAAACTGGTCATTTGGTGATGAAGCATAGTTCACTGCATAAGACAGTGAAAATAATTTATTTGCTAATAATTGATAGCTTCAAATCAACTCTTCTGTACAGAAAACTCTGGATCTAAAATAGATTCATTTTTGATATATAATTTTAAACTCATTCCCATTTTTCAGGCCAGTAATTCTTTAGTTAAATGCGCTGTATCAATCCAACCTAAAAAGTATAGTTAGACAAAGATTTAATACTTCTAGAAATATTTCACAACTTTATATAAAGTACCACATACTCAGAAGCAAAATAATGTATGGGTATGTTAGCTAAAAGGGAGAGTTCTCTTCCTACCAAAATATTTTACATTTTTTCACGATTTAACATATGATGCAAATCAAGTTCCATTCTTTAACAGAAAATGCAGAAGGTATCTTAAATATTTAGACAGCAGAAGAATGGATTATAAATCAAATAAATAAATAGAATTAGATCTTTACCCACAAAGGCAGCCATCTGAGCTGCAGTTCTTCCCACAGAATTGACGACATCAATCTCTGCTCCAGCCTCTAACACCATCCGGGTTATTTCTTTGTTGCCTAAAATGAAGAAACTTTATTTAGACTTTTTAAAGACGTTTTCTCAAACTATAAATGAAATATGTTTCCCTCTGATAGATATTAAAACTAATGCTTCTACTAACAAGAAAGAAATCAAATGATTGGTTTTCTAACAGAATCAATTACACAGGTTCAAATTTTTTTCTTTCCCTTACTGTGCCTTCAATTAAAAGTATCTGGAGTCACAGAACATTTCTCTTTGCAAAGATGAAACAATTATCAACAAGATATCTTGAACTCTTGCTTTCTAGAACTTTAATTGGCTGCTATTCACCCTCCAGTCCACCATTACTGTGATCAACTGATGCCAAAGATTCTGCATGTTCTCCAATTAGGAGAAAAAGAAAGAGCATGAACCAAATAATTCTAATATATGGGTGAGAAAGCAGTTCTGTGGACATGATCCATCACTCAATTATTTTATATTAAATCAAGCTACAAAATCTTATACCAAATTAAAATGCCCATCCCATTGATTTCCTCAAATTCTGTTACCATTTGCTTTTTTCTATCAGTACAACTCAAATAAAAATAAAATAAAATATAACTTTAAAAATATATACATCATTAAGAGATTCTTATGCCATCAGATCAAAGTGGATATTATCATTTTTATACATTTGGTAGAAAGCGAAATCTTCCTAACACTTCTGTAGTCCCTGAGAAAAGAACTAACAGGTTTTTTTTCTTTGCCTAAATAAGAAACTATATTTAAGAGAAAAAGGAAAGCACTATTTACCTGAAAGTCCAGCAAACATTAAGGCAGTATATCCGTATTCATGATTATTGCAGTTTACATCAGCTCCATGTTGCATCAATAGCCTGCATATATCAGTTTTACCTTTATATGCTGCATGCATTAGAGGGGTCATTCCATGCTAATGGAAAAATATATAAATGAAAGTTCCATTTGTTTTCTACTTAACAGTACCATAGCAAGACTCATAATATTGATGTTAGGTGGACTGACAAAAAATATTAATTGTTAGAATCTTAAAGATAAAAATAGAAAATGCAGGGAAGCCCTAAGGCCCAGTAACAATGCAGCTGAACAGTATAAGAGTGTAATATTTCTACTGTTACATAGCTTAACAGAAATATTTTAACTCCATTGCCTTAATATAACCAAGTTGTTATTTTTTTTAAATTTATGATTGCTACTTTTATTTGCTTTTAGAAATTTTCTGTTTATTGTGGATATTTTATATAACACTTAGTGTCTGTTTTATGTCCATTTGCTTTAGTATGTTGTCTCATTATTTTGAATTTTACTTTAAATCTGTTTGAGATTTCTAATTGGAAGCAGCAGTATGGATAAAGAAATAAAACATAGGGTTAAGATTTTAGACAAAGTTGACTGATCATCCCAGGAAAGACTTCAAACCAGTAAATACTGATAAGAAAATGTGTACCTAAAATTACATCAACATTTGAATCAAAAGGCAGATGTGGTTTACTAGAATGAATTGCCTTTAGTAGAACATGGCCTCTGGATGGATTAAATCAGTGTTTTTCAACCACTGTTCCGCGGCACACTAGTGTGCCGCGAGATGTTGCCTGGTGTGCCGTGGGAAAAATTGAAAAGTAATTATAAAATACTTTCTTTGTGTTTATTTGATTCCTATTCAAGAGAATTACTTTATATATAGTCAATATAGGCACAGAGTTAAATTTTTTAACATTTTCTAATGGTGGAGTGCCTCGTGATTTTTTTCATGAAACAAGTGTGCCTTTGCCCAAAAAAGGTTGAAAAACACTGGATTAAATCATATTCTCTGGAGCACTGGAGCATTAAATATAGGGGAATGTGATAATTTCATTTTCAAGTCATCTAAAATATGAATTGAAAATAAATATTCTTAGCTTTATTTGAGTATACAGATTTGTAATTAAAGCTAGTTGAAGGGCTATTTGGACTTGATATAGCTTGGAAAGATAGAAGCTTTAAAATGATTTCAGAATATGATTAACATTAACAAAAGATAGAAAATCTTTGAAAAAATGAATGCATTTGGAAGTTATGTTGTAATCATTTTTATGGTTACAAATCCAGAGACATATTTTGAATAAACATGAATAGGATTGCATTTGAAAGGTATTATTTCCAACAAAATATATCTCTTTAGGCACTTCATATTTCTTTTTCTTTTTTACAGCAAACAATGAAAAAAAAGTAATGGCAAATACAGAATAATTTAACTAATGTTAAAACAAAAAGGTAAGACTTGCTCCATTATAAAATATTCAAAATCCATAGGTGGATAATAATGGTATTAGAAGCAACTAAAACAATATAAAGATTTATAAACTTCCAAGTTTTCCACTACTAAACTATGATAAATTCTAGAGTCTAAAGCAGAGTTCCCCAACCTTTTTGGGTTGGTGGCCTGGAACGGGAGGGAAGAGGGGATTGTTTTGTGGAAGCGGCAAGTGCACCCATGATGTCCATGGCCCTGAGCACTCTTGCAAGTGGGGCTGCAAGCACCCACAGTGCTCGTGCAAATAAGGCCCTGAACACTCATGCAAGTGAGGCCACAAGCACCCATAATGCTCACCAAATGGGGCCGTTGATGCCTGCAATGCTCATACAAATAAGGCCCTAAGTGCCTGCAATGCTCACACAAATTGGGCCGCAAGCACATGCAACGCTCACACGAGGCCCTGAGCACTTGCGCAAGCCCCGAGCACCCATGACACTTGCGCAAGTGGGCCCCAAATGTTTGTGCAAGTGAGGCCCTAAACACCCACGATGCTCACATAAATGGGGCTATGATGCCTGCGACACTCGCATGAATGGGGTCACAAGAACCTATGACACATGAGGGGGCTGTGCATACACAGTCAGCTACTCACACGGTCCAGTTGCAAATAGGCCATGGACTGGTAGTGAGCAATGGCCCAGAGGTTGGGGACCCCTGGTCTAAAGCATATTTCTTTTTTTATTGATCACATTTCTACCCTGCCCACCTCACCTAAGTGCTTTTCTATCATCTGTATTGCTTAATGCCACTACTTATCTAAAAGCGATGATTCTTAAAGGTAAAGGTTCCCCCGCACATGCGTGCTAGTCGTTTCCGACTCTAGGGGCCGGTGCTCATCTCCGTTTCAAAGCCGAAGAGCCAGCGCTTGTCCGAGGACGTCTCCGTGGTCATGTGGCCGGCATGACTAGACGCCAAAGGCACACAGAACGCTGTTACTTGATTCTTACTCAAAGTTAAATGCACTTCAGATATTGCTACTTCCTGGATCTTAAATTTGTGGCAAAATGTCTTGTTAGGTTTTATTTGGCTTAAGAAACCTATTAGATTCAGATAAAAAATATAATTTTGTCAAATGTTACCTCATCTAAACAATTCACACGGACGGTCTTGCTGCCAAGAAGTCTTGAAGCTTCTTCGGTGTTTCCTAAAAGTAAAAAAAGTTTATGAGAAGGAATCATAAAAAAATGTTTATTACATTATATAGTTCAATGTATTTAAACTGTATTTTTTCCAAATATCCATAAATCTTATAAAATATTTACATTCACAGTTCATGACTGAATCTTGAGTCTTTTCCAATTCCAATTCAATATTTTAATCATTATTCTACACTTTTAAACTTTAATAAAAATCTTTAAAACTATAAATTAAAGTTACTGTACCTTATTATCCAAATATGTTATTATTAAGAAATAATAAACTACAAAATTATTTTGGATAAATTTTTTCCAAGGTTTTTGGTCTTAGATCTGTCCTCCTCCTTTTTAACATATACTGAAACCATAATGATGGCCACCACCTGCATCATTTTACTGTTGGAAGAACACAATTAGGCCAAGGGCCAACCTTTGGGGAATTTAGCCCTTGCCTAACTTTAGTTCTTATTAGTGACAACTGGTTTGATATGCTTCAGGCAATCAAAACTTGGAAAGTATATTCTGTGACTAACAAATATTGATAGTAAACTTTACAATCAAGAGCTTTGTATTTTCAGTCAGCCTGTTTCTCCTATTTACTTCTTTTGAGGAGTAACTGGGAAATCATAACCATTACTTCATGTTTCTGATTTCACACAAACAAAATGTTCTCATTGGACAATGATGCTTGGATGATTCGTACATGGTTTTGGGTTAAATGGTCCGATTCTGATAACACTGACTACTTTCTAGGTTCAGGGGAAATACTACAAATTATATTAAAATACCGGTAGGTTACCAGAACATAGTGAAAGCATAAAATGGGCAGATACATATTTTTTTGCCTGCTACCTCTGGTCTTAAAGGATACAATCTTAATCACATTTAACACTATTTGGCATATTCCTTGTTCACCAGGATTAACTTCAGTATTTAATTAGAAATATAGCAGATTCTGATGCTATTGAGAAACAAAGCAACTGACTATTGCTTTGGTCAGTCTGCTAATATATATATAATTTTTGATGCATTTGGTATGCAAACAATTTATTAAGGGCTAGGTTTCTTTATGTGCAGAAGTATAAAGTATAAAAAACCTGTATGTCTGAAAGTAATTAATGCATAACAATTATCTAACAATGGTTACTAAGAATTCCCTAGTGAAGTTCATGCATTAATTTTGAATAATTTTAATTTTCCATTGTTTCTATAAGCAGAAAAATATAAGCATATAATCTAAAAAAAGATAGCATTTAAAAACTCTACCATTCATATTACTATTTTAAAAAATCAAGATAAAAAGAAACTACTAGATTTTGTGGGAAGGATTTTTTCATTTCATTAATATTTCTTAATTCTACTTATTATACAAATAAAAATAATAGCTGGATTAGTGCCACTTCTCAATTTTATGTATTACTGTTAATTTTATTACCCTGAGCTACACAAAGGAAAACAATTGAACAGGGTAATAAATCAACAGAATAGCTGAATACAGGTAGTCCTCAAATTACAACAGTTCATTTAATGACAATCTGAAGTTACAATGGCACTGAAAAAATGACTTTTCAACGCTTACGACTGTTGCAGCATTTCCAAAATTCAGATCAAAATTCAGATGCTGGGCACAACTGACTCATTTTTATGAGAGTTGCAGTGTCCCAAGTTCATGTTATCACTTTTTTGTAACTTTCTGGCAAGCAAAGTCAATGCGGAAGCCAGATTCACTTAGCAACCATGTTACTAACTTAACAACTGCAGTGATTCACTTAACAAATTGTGGCAGGAAAGGTCGTAAAATGTGGCAAAATTCACTTAACAACTGTCTCACCTAGCAACAGAAATTTTGGGCTCTATTGTGGTCGTAAGCCAACAACTACCTGTAGTTGATTATTGAAGTAATTGAAAGCAAAGACATCAAGTCAAACATTTAAAATGAGTTCCCAAAGTTAGGCTGACACTTGGAGCTAAAAATACTGTAATTCTGGCAACAAGTTTTTTCCCCCCTTGGAAACATATTCTATTTTTTACCATTACTTAAAAATGCCTTCTGTTATAGCAACTTCATTGCCATATCTGACAAGAATATTGAAATATTCTTGCGTACAGTCACTCATGCGCTCGTGACCTCTCGGTTAGAATATTGAGTACAGTCACTCATGCGCTCGTGACCTCTTGGTTAGACTACTGCAACGCTCTCTACATGGGGCTGCCCTTGAGGACCACTCGGAGGCTCCAACTGGTGCAGAATGCAGCCGCGAGAGTCGTGTTGGGGGTCTCCTGATACTCCCATGTTACACCTCTGCTCCGTGAGCTGCATTGGCTTCCAGTTGCCTTCCGGGTGAGATTCAAAGTGCTGGTAATGACCTTTAAAGCCCTACGTGGCATGGGTCTGGAGTACCTTAGGGAGCACCTGCGGCCGGCATCAACTTCCCTCCACCCAGTGCGCTAACACAGAGGGGGCCTCCTCAGGGTGCCACCGGTCAGAGAGTGCCGACTGGTGACCCCCAGGGGGAGGGCGTTCTCTGTGGGTCCGCCTGATCTGTGGAACCGTTTACCGGTTGAGCTCCGGATGGCTCCCGACCTTCGCTCCTTCCGACGTGATCTAAAGACCTATTTGTTTGAACAAGCCGGCCTGGTCAGATGGATTTGGGTTTTATTACTGTTTTTATGTAATTTATTTGTTGTATTTGGGCATTATGGTTTAATCTCTTCGTAATTTTTGTATTTCGGTATTTTAGTATTTATTGCCCTGTTCACCGCCCTGAGTCCTTCGGGAGAAGGGCGGTATACAAATAAAATAAAATAAAATAAATAAATAAATAAATAAATAAATAAATAAATAAATAAATACGAGCTTCAGATTATTTTTTTCAGTGTGAAGATAGAATAATATAATCATGCTATCTAATGTCAGGGAATCTTCTGGCTGAAGTTTCTGAACCATTTTTGAAGGCAGGTACCTGTAGATTTCAATATTCCAAATGATATGTTTCCATTTGAGTGCATAATACAGTTATCGCTGAAGCATCAATCTAAGCTGATAGAAGCTACACCATTTTAATGAATTTAGAAGACTCACAATGTGAATCTAAGCCTTAGAAGCATTAAGGAAAATATAGTCCAATGTATCTGGAGCAAACCTGAATAGAAAGACTGAAGTGTTCTACAAAGCAGTCACCTGTTCAGCTTAATGCAATTTTGAGCATACAGTTAGCAAAGCACATTGTCTGAATCTCATCATGTGAATGAACTGAAGGGAGCATGAACTGGTTGTCATATAGTCAGGGCTTTTTTTTCCTCATAGAACACTCAGAATGGCGTTCCGGCACCTTTTTTTGGAAAAAAAAAAGCTGCCTCTATTGGCTTTGGAAAGCCTATTGCAGTCTTAGCTCTTTTTTATGACTCATGGACTTCAACTCCCAGAAATCCTGAGCCAGCCACGCTGAGGGGAAAGAGAGTGTTTCCAAGCTGAGCCATCCTGGCTCAGGAATTCTGGGAGTTGAAGTCCTTGAGTCATAAAAGAGCCAGGTTTGCTTACCCTGCACTAGATGACATTAAAATTATTTACAAGGTTACTTCTTTAGGAACTAAACTTTTAGAATCTAAAATAGCTAATTCAAAAAAGCCAACAGAGAAGAACCTCACATTTTTCATCTGCTTCTGTCTTTTGGAAGGTAAAACTAGATAACAAAATAATCTATTTCCTATGTTAACATCTCTTCAATGAAATCAATAAATCAATAAGAAAAGAAATGAGAAACATTTTTCTCAATGTAATATGTCTAATTTAGCTGATGCTAGAAAAAAATAGTATCTTTTGTAAATACTCGAAAACTATTTTGAATCTACAAACATCTATTACAACTAAACTACTTTAAATTAAACAATTCTTAAGAATGAAATATTCTTAATTTGGACTTTACTTTTACTGTTTGGACTGTTGTGTGTTTTGAAAAATAGATTATTTAGAATCTAGTTATGTTGCACTTCAGTCTTTAAATAATTAACCTAGTAGATACATAACAATATATGATGTTTTCCATGGTGAGCTTAACATCAATAACAACATTTATTAAAAAGGCTAAAATAATTTCTGGTGGTATTATCTGTACATTAAAATTTTGTTTATTCACAATCTTTCACTTTTCACATTCTGGGCAAGCAGTAGTCATGTATCCTAGGAAAAAATGTTACATATGTGCATAAGCATGGTCAGTAGCATATGCCTTTTTAAAAATATCAAACATGCAAAGAAACAAAAATAAGTCCAAAATATCTGTATTACATCCAGAAATGCTAACTTTGCAACCAATATTTCTCATCCATAACTATGGCACCCTAAGGATACCTGCATACATGCAAATGCTTCTGTGGGATCAGTAACGCAGCAGGGATTGCTTTTTCCTTCCAATAACATATACCTAAAACCAGTTTATTGCATTTGGCAATTGTACTAAAAAAAACCTCATTGTCAACCAATATAATTCATTTAATTTGAAATCAAGTGAAAAATTGACTTAAATTGTTTTATTAAAACAAATTAATGGCATTTCTTTTATAAGAAGTTGCCTCAAACAAAATGAGTTTGACATGCCTGCTCTAGATAGCTGAATGCTCCAAAATAAATTCTAGACCAGGCCTGTACATGCAGCCTACCAAGCACCCTTGGATAGAGCACAGACTTTTTAAAAAATAATAATAATAAAATCACCACCACTGCCCTGAAAGTCATGTTGCCTAGTGCCTCCATAGCTTACCATGACCACGAGCTCCAACACTGTAGATGCTCCTCTAGTCACCAAATCATTGATTAGCCCACCAGCATTCTTTTGCAGACCACAAAGATTTTTAATTTATCAGTGTGGGCCTTTCCCTTCTACAAGTTGCACAGATCTCTTCTAGATTTTCCTCTTGCCTTTCAGAGTTAACTCCTTGGTCTGTCATTGAGCAAGAATTGACTTTGTTGGGAAGCATATTATTTATTTATTTATTATTTATTTATTTATTTATTTATTTATTTATTTATTTATTTAATTTATATACCGCCCTTCTCTCGAAGGACTCAGGGCGGTGAACAGGGCAATACATAAGAACAAAATACAAAAATTAAAAATTATTAAAAAGTAATTAAACAATGCCCATAATAAATTAGTACAGATTAAAAATTGAAGTCCATTTATAAAATCCCACCCCGTCCCATCAGGCCAGGCCAGCTTGTTTAAAGAAATGGGTTTTAAGATCGCGCCGGAAGGAGCGGAGATCGGGCGCCATCCGGAGCTCGACCGGAAGATGGTTCCATAAATCCGGTGCACCCACAGAGAACGCCCTCCCCCTGGGGGCCACCAGTCGGCATTCTTTGACCGGTGGCACCGAGGAGGCCCTCTCTGTGGGAGCGTACTGGGCGGAGGGAAGTTGACGCCGGCCGCAGGTGCTCCCCAAGGTATTCCGGACCCATGCCATGTAGGGCTTTGTAGGTCATTACTAACACCTTGAACCTCACTCGGAAGACAACATCATTTCATTAAATGTTCTTTACTAAAAGTCCAGTAAGGACAACCACATATATTCATGTTCTCTCTCTCCCTCTCCCTCTCTCTCCCTCCCTCTCTTTCTGCCCTTGGTCTGCCAGTCCTCTTCCCCCACTCTGTATTTGTGTTGTGGTTTTATGACTTTTAGGTGTCATAAAAAATAAACTTTATTGAATACACATCTTGGTACTGAAGAAGCAAAATCAACTCTAAGTGGTTTGTAAGTGTATGCAGATAGGAATATGGACCACCTGAGCATCCTAGGTGACAGAATTTGAGGGCGCCAGACCTTTGGAACCGCTTACCAGTTGAGCTCCGGATGGCCCCCGACCTTTGCTCCTTCCGGCGTGATCTCAAAACATTCTTTTTCGAACAAGCTGGCCTGGTCTGACGGGATGGGGTTGGGTTTTTAAAACTAGTTTTAACTTGAATATGTATTGATTTTATGGGCATGATGTTTAATGGCTTTTTAATTTTTGTATTCGACTTTTATTGTGTATTGCCCTGTTCACCGCCCTGAGTCCTTCGGGAGAAGGGCGGTATAGAAATTAAATTATTAAATTAAATTAAATTAAATTTAATTTGATGTATATTTAACATATGTTCTACCTTTATTTACCGATTATATAATATTTGTATGCAATCCACATGCGAGGTTTGGGCCAACTTACAATAAAAAAATATATATTTAAAATCATAAGATTAAAACATAAAAGCAGGGCTTTTTTTCTCATAGAACGCTCAGAATGGCGTTCCGGCACCTTTTTTAGCACACACACAAAAAAGCTTTTGCACAAGCTATGCTATACCCTCTATTGGCTTTCCGTTTCCGAATCCAATTCAATTAAAACATTATATATCTTTATATGTGCACAATTTAAATCTCTAATTTGTTTTACTAAATTTTCATCTGTAATTGTGATGCCAACCTTCTGATCCAACCTCCACCTAGCTTTCAATTGGGTATATTGAAACCAAGAGTAACTTATGTTTTCTTGTCTTAACTCATCTAATGATTTAAGTTGCCAATCATTCCCTTCCAATCTAAGTAATTGCTTATAGGAAAACATATCCAAACTCACTCCCATAGATACACCTTCTATCGCGTGTCCAGGAATTCCCCAAATCGGTATTATATAATTTAACTTATAATAATACTTTTTCCAGACATGTAACAAGGCACTTCTAAGAATATGAGATTTAAAAGCCCTATCCACCTTTTTATCATAAAGCAAATATGCATGCCATCCATATACCAAATCCCAACCCTCAAGGTGAAGTATTCTCTTATTAGTTAAATTAAGCCAATCGCTAACCCATGTCAAGACCACTGCATCATAATACAGTTTCAAATTTGGCGCCTTGAGTCCCCCTCTTTCCCTAGCATCTTGTAAAATGTTAAATTTAACTCTTGGTTTTTTCCCCGCCCAAATAAATTTATTAATACCCTTCTGCCATTCATCAAGGTTGGCATCCTTTTTCAATATAGGTATCATTTGAAACAAAAAGAGAAACTTCGGCAGAACATTAATTTTAACAACTGCGATTCTTCCCAGTAAAGATAATTGTAATTTTTTCCAATTATTTAAATCCCTTTGTATTTTCAACCATAATGTTTCATAGTTATTCTTATATAAGTTTACATTTGAAGCTGCAATATACACTCCCAAATACTTAACCTTTTTTACTATTTCAAAACCTGTTAATTTAATTAACATTTCCCTTTCACTCATAGATATATTCTTAGATAATATCTTAGTCTTATTACTATTCACCTTAAACCCAGAAACCTTACCATACTGAGTTATAATTTCCATCAAATCTATAACCGATTGTATCGGTTGAGATACTGTCAGAACCAAGTCATCAGCAAAAGCTCTCAATCTATAATCATTTTTTTATTTTAATTCCCTTTATCATAGAGGACTCTCGAATTTTAATTAATAAAATCTCTAACGTTAAAACAAACAATAATGGTGATAGGGGGCATCCCTGTCTTGTACCTTTTTCAATTTTAATTTTCAATTTCAATTTTTTTTGCTCATAAGAGTGACAAAACATAACTATTTTTCTGTTCTTATATCTGCAAATAGGAAGTCAACAGCCCTATTCAAAGTAACCCACTCCCTCCTAAATAAAAACGGTCAGTGGAACATATGTAAGGACTATTTAAGGCATCTTCTGGATACACCTGCTCGGATCCCCTCAAACTGCATAAGTCGGAGATAACTAAGATAACTGGAGATAACTAAGGCATATCTGGCTTAGTTTTCTGAAAACTGTTTCAGTCTTTTGGTCTTCAGGAATTGGAGACAGCCCAAGAAGCTGTGGATGTGGTTACTTTGTGTATTATACCTATATTTCTCCTTGTAGATCAAGGCTTTCTGGAAGACCAACGTGAGATTGGATCTAGGCAATGGTAATCCCACTACTTTCTAAACAGGCAGTGTTTCAACCCCATTTTAAGAAACATGTTGGATCTGATCGTGTGTCACAATTTTTGTTCTATCTCTAAAGTTTCCCTTTTTTAGGGAAGGCTATTGAGAAGGTGATCAAATTGTAGATTCAGAAGATTCTGGAAGAAAGACTATCTGGAACTTTTTTATCTGTGTTTCAGACAAGGATATAATACCGAGATCATCTTTGGCAGGACTGGAATAGTAAAGGTTGGGAAAATTAAAATAAGAATAAAACTTGGCCCTTTTATGACTTGTGGACTTCAACTCCCAGAATTCTTCAGCCAGGCATGCTGGCTGAAGAATTCTAGGAGTTGAAGTCCACAAGTCATAAAAGGGCCAAGTTTGAAGACCCCTGCTATAAGTAGTTAAATGTCCTATAACACCAGGAAGACCACTACAGGTCATACACGAGCAGGCCTAGATTTAATGGCACCTGAGTAGCGGTCAAGCATTACTCAACTTCATTATCTGAACTAGCAACTTCTCCACTGATTTCCTTATCTTGTATTTGAACAAGCTGCACCTTGTTAAATCTTACACTCACTGTCGGAAAACAACCCGCTTTAAAAACCATCAGGCCTAACCATGAGATTTGCATAACGATTCGCCGCAGCCACCAAAAATAGCTGCCTCCAACCATTCCAACTGCGAGAAACAAAACCTTCACCGTCTGGGCCTGAACAAGGAAGCAAACCAGCGAATGCAAACTGAGACAGTAGCGCGTTGCAAACCACTCACCGCTGCTAATGACTTCAAGCAATGCTTTCTCCTCCACATTCAAGTCTCCTCTCTTTGGAAGCGCCATAGCCTATTTTATGTGTATTCTTCCTTTTTGTTTTTCCCCTCCCTGCCAACAGTAATAAAATGGAGCTTGTTAGCCCTGGAAGGCAGAAAAAAGAAACCACAGCCGATCAGCTGGGGCAACTCTGTTGCGTTTTACGAGAGCCTTTCCGCGCGCGCTCCAACCTCATGGCCGGTTTCACCTTCTCACCGGGGAGAGGGAGGGTTTAAAGCCAGGCTGACATGTATAGGGCAATAATGCATCGCTTTAGGACACCTGAGCGGCTTAGTCGGTCACACATATATGTGCGAGGAAAAAACTAAAAGTAGCAATTTAGGAATATGCTAAACTGGCCATCCCGCTCCTGACTATGATTAATCTCCCCCTCTTTGGTTATAATGGTGCGACCTAGCAGTGAAGTAGGCGGAGCTCAGACTGCTTTTAGGTGTTGGCGCGCGCGCCCTTCACTTCTCCATTGTGTGCAGACTCTGGTCTCGTGTGTCTTCCTGCTTCTCCTTAGATCAGAGCCTCATCCCAGGCAGAGGTAAGCGAATGTTGGGTTGTGGAGAAACGGCGCTTTGAGCAAAAAACGGTCGGAAACCTAAGAGGAGAAAAGCTGAACAAAAGAAGTTTGTTGCTGCCGCAAGGCACAAAGAAAGGGGGCAGGAGGCATAATTACTCTGACTTTAAAGGGCATAGAAAAAGAAAAGACTCTTGTGTTTTCCGACAGGTTTGACTCCTTAGCTTATCAATTAGTAAGGCTTTGGGCTAAATGCTTTCAAGTGACTGCAGCAGCAGCGGCGGAATATCTTTGGAGGCGAGAGGAACTTTGTAGTGGAAGAGGTGTACGTGCGTGACTTTAGCAAGGTGACACGAGACAAGAACATCATGCTGGGTTGGAAACAGCACTGAGAGTTTTTAAAGCTTTCATTTGTGCAGCTGCCTTTTGTGGGAGGGCGGGCCAGAAACTGTCTTTGCGTGGGGATTTAAAGGCCTCGTAATAGAGATTTGGAGGAGGGGAAAAGCACAATTCGCGGTCCCAAGACTTGCTTCCAACTGCTTGATAAAATAGGATGCTAAGAAACGTGTTGGGCACTGAAGTAGTACCGGAGGGAAATCATAGGACGTTTCATCTTTTTCTGATCTCTTTTGGGAGGCACTGTGCTTGATGAAACGGTTGTAAACGAAGAAGACGTTTTGATATTTTGTAATATCCCAAAAGCAGGTACGGGTTGCTACAGGCAGTGAAAGCTGGCTGGTCTGCAGTGCTATGGTCCGATGGTTATTTATTTATTTATTTAGTTATATTTATATACCGCCCTATTCCCTGAGGACTCAGGGCGGTTTACAGGGAATTAAAAATACAAAATACAAAAATTAAGAACCAAATTATCTGGTTATCTGGTTTGGGAATCTTTAAAATCAAACTGGCTCTCTGTGGGGCAGCTGGGCACGCAGTTTTATTGCAGAAGCTCCCTTGGCATCCAAGAAACCTCAGCCAGAGAAGTATAACTTTCATGTGTGGCATTTTATGATAACTTCAAATATTATTATTTATCTGACAGTAAATTCCATTTTGGCTCAATTCGGAATTGTCATGTGGGTTACATCTATCAGAAGGAACCAGTGTATGGTTGGAGTGTAATTCATTAATTTTACATGTGTGTTTTTTAAAAAAAATATATCAAAGTGATTGAGATTTGTGGTAAAAGGTAAGTTGGGGGATAACAAATGTCTTGAAAAATCCTTGTATCAAACTGAAACTTTATCTCGGTCACTCTGAATGCTTTTTTAAATAAAGTTGCATCCTCTCTGTTTAGATTTCTGTGGATTTGTTTGAGGGCATTCAAGTTTATTATGCTTTCTTATACTTTAACTGGGTAGGGAAGACAAACAGCTTAAAAATAACATTTATTAAAATTGTTCACAAGGTTTGCTATTCCATTGGAAGATACTGTAGCAATAAACCAGTAATGTAAAGTCACGGATTTCAGATTTTAAGATTATTTGAGGAGATTGAACAGATGTAGGATGAAGTCTAGATGAAATCTAGATGATTTATAAAATTAGAGTTTCTTCTTTTATTTTTTGCTATGGGTTAGTAGAAATTCAATTTTGCAATTGTGGTTTATTTAGTGGAATACCTTCTGAATATGACTTCGAGCGCCTTACTCTATCTAAACTACTGCAGAGAAGAGATTTGAACATAGAAGTATTTCTGTGAAATCCAATTCAATCCTCAATAGGGTTGTAGAGAAATCTCATTATGGAGACCCTAATTCCTGCTAAGGGATCTAGTCTATAGTAAGTGTTTTTTCATTTAGATATTTATTAGATTCTAATAAAATATTAACCAGAGAGTTTTGAGTAAGGAACCTAGAATTATGATCAGCTGGTTTACAGGTGTAGCAGTATAAAATGCTGCACAATAAGAATAAAAACATAGAGAAAGAGGGATTTTGTTCTTTGACCTATATAAATATTAAATACTTAAAAGTTTCACAAATGCAATATTAAAACTATAATTTAACATTGGTTTTATTTAAGCAATATAGTAAAACGTACAACTACTTTTTAATATATTTTAACTTTCAGTTGTAATTCTTGCTTGGCTATTAGAGATTTTTCTATAGCTTGCAAATAACTCTGAGAAGCATTTTATACTATTGATTGTATTAGGCTAATTACACAAGATTAGTATTTTCAAGTAGATGCACTTCTGCATTCAAGTTGCTCCACATCCAATATCATGTGCCTGGCATTTTCATGGAGAGCTGCAAAAGTGGGTAGAGATGAGGGAAAGAACTACCACCCTAACCTGTGTAAAGCCTTCTGAATCAGATAAGATCCAGTTTGTATAGTGGACCAGAAACCAGGAAACTGAGTTCTAGTCTTAGAAGTCAACACTAATTCAAATGGACACACACACACACACACACACACACACACACACACACACACACAAAAACCCGGAACTTCTAGTTTGTTTTTCTTTGTTTTTTATTCTTTGTTCATACTACCAACCAGCTTTTAGCAACTATGATCAAAGGTGATTATCAGATCCAAACGAAAAGAGCTAGACCATCTTGGTATTCTCCCTGAAAGTTACCAATCCCCTGTAATAAGGGATTATACTCTTTTCCACTTTGCAGCTATGTTTATCTGGAAACGATAAGATCTGTAATCCACCACAAGTAAGGTCTATATTATTAGATGAATTTGTCACTCGTGATAATTTGTTCCATTTTGTACAATATTTCTTGGTACTTTATCATTTTTGGACCATTATTTAAGAAAAAACATGTGCAGTGAAGTCAAGATTATTCATAGGTGAATTGATAAACATGTTTAATTTGGAACAAATAGACTCAAGTTTTCAACTATTGCTTTCTTCCTAATAATATTCTGAAATGGCAATACATCATCCTGTCCTTATGTTGTATATTAAGCTACACAGTGTAGTGCAACTTCTGTTATTGTTTTAATCTTTCTCCATTGTGTAACATTGCACAAACATAAGATTATCTTTTTTAGTACTGCTTCCTTTCCATTGTGCTTTCTTTTCAAAAGATACAAAATCTTATGCCACTGAAGATTGAAAGATAAAATTATACAAAGCATTATAGGTGCCTCTACACGAAAACATTATTTTAGGTATCTAGAAAAGGCAAATCCATGTAGAATGAGGTTATCATTATTCTAAAGAGCAATATCCTGGGTGAAGAGATAAGCATTTAGTTTTAGATAATAATTCCTTCTTTCTTTGGAATATACTTCCAAGCAAGCTTCTCTGTTCTGGGATGTTGCATAATAAAATAATACATTTCTATAAACTTCTTTCCTTTGCTTAAAATTTAGGCTTAGGCTTATGTTTAGAGCTGTATTAGATAGAGCACAATTAAGACTTGTGTGTAATGCTTTAAAAAAAATTGCAGTGACTGGGCTCCTCCATAATTTCAGGAACACTGGATTTTGGATTTATATTGTTTATACTGGGAAAATTGTTATAAGAGATACATTTCAGAAAGGGAAAAATCAAGCTCTTTAGGAGTAATTTATATCTGCCATGTGAAGACTAAGCAATTATTTTCATCATGAAATTCTATTAACGAAAGGATTTTAAGCATAATTATTTTATTACTGTATTTTTTTCAGAACAAAAGAAATCCAGCTTAAAATCTAAAATTTACTCAAACCTGTCCATGTTGAAATCAATAATTCTTTTATCCTTAAATATTGTTGTTGTTACTTGCGAAGTCGTGTCCAACCCATTGTGACCTCATGGACAACGTTCCTCCAGGCCTTCCTGTCCTCTACCATCTTCTGGAGTCCATTTAGGCTCACGCCTACTGCTTCAGTGACTCCATCCAGCCACCTCATTCTCTGTCGTCCCATTCTTCTCTTGCCCTCAACCTTTCCCAGCATTAGGCTCTTCTCCAGTGACTCCTTTCTTCTCGTTAGGTGACCAAAGTATTTGAGTTTTAGCTTCAGGATCTGGCCTTCTAAAGAACAGTCAGGGTTGATCTCCTCTAGGACTGACTGGTTTGATCGCCTTGCAGTCCAAGGGACTCGCAGGAGTCTTCTCCAGCACCATAGTTCAAAGGCTTCAATTCTTTGGCGCTCAGCCTTTCTTATGGTCCAACTTTGGAATTCGAATGTAAACTGATCTTTCCCAATCCTGTGGCCACTGTTGAGTTTTCCAAATTTGCTGGCAAATTGAGTGTAGCACTTTTATTGCATCGTCTTTTAACATTTTAAATAGCTCAGCTGGAATACTGTCACCTCCACTAGCTTTGTTATTGCTCAGCTTTCCTAAGGCCCACTTCACTTCACATTCTAGGATGTCTGGCTTGAGGACAGTGACCACTTCATCTTGGTTATCAGGATGTTAATCTCGTTTTTGTATAGTTCTTCTGTGTAATTTTGCCACCTCTTTTTAATCTCTTCTGCCTCTATTAGGTCCCTGCCATTTTGGTCCTTTATCATGCCCATTTTTGCATGAAACATTCCCTTCATCTCTCCAATTTTCTTGAAGAGATCTCTGGTCCTCCCTATTCTATTGTTTTCTTCTATTTCTTTGCACTGTTCATTTAAGAAGGCATTCTTCTAGCTATTCTCTGGAATTCTGCATTCAATTGGGTGTATCCTTCTTTTTCTCCCTTGCCTTTTAGCTTCCCTCCTTTCCTCAGCTATTTGCAAAGCTTCCTCAGACAGCCATTTTGCTTTCTTGCATTTCCTTTTCTTTGGGATGGTTTTAGTTGCTACTTCTTGTACAATGTTGCGAACCTCTGTCCATAGTTCTTCAGGCACTCTTGTCTATCGGATCTAATTCCTTAAATCTATTTGTCACCTCTACTGTATATTCGTCAGGGAATATACAAGGCTACTGCTAAGCTTGTAAGCCGCCCTGAGTCTTCAGAGAAGGGCGGGATATAAATGGAATTAAAATAAAAAATAAAAATAAATAAATATGATTTAGTTCGTACCTGAGTGGCCTAGTGCTTTTCTCTACTTTCCTCAGTATAAGCCTAAATTTTGCAACGAGAAGCTCATGGTCTGAGCCACGGTCAGCTCCTGGTCTTGTTTTTACTGACTGTATGGAGCTTCTCCATCTTTGGCTGCAGAGCACATAGTCAATCTATGCTTAAATATATGTAATAGTAATTCTGTGGCACTTGAGGATTATTAAAATTGTATAAAGAAAAAGAAAATCAAAAGCAGGCAACTACTTTTAAAATATAGAATGTGCTATCTATTGTGCCATCAAATGTTATGAGTTAAAATAACTTCATTATATTACATGGATGGAAAGTTTCCAGTCACATTTTGTCTTCTGCAGGACCTCCCAGGATTATTGGAACCTTTCTAAGCCATGTGGAAACTGGACAAAGGAGGAGATATAATTTTTTCTTTCTATCACTATTGTTATGTTAATTTGCCTTTGAATAGAATCCAGAGGATTTTGAATATCTAAAAATCCAGGCTAAGCCACTTTCGTGCTAGAAAGTTTTATGGTTCTATACCTATATAGTCATCAGCAATTGAGCTTGCCTCATGTGGGTCTTTCTCTTAATAAAAATACAATAAAATTAAATGCATTTTAATTATTATGGGTCCAAATCTGTTATCAGGTAAGAATCCAGTTAAGTTCCTTGTAGGCTTCCACAAATTTATCATGAATGTGCAGGAAAGTATCCATGTTGCCTCTAGACGTTTCATAGACTCATCCTTCAGAATGAAAGTTGGAAGCAGTCTTGGAATCATGAATTTGGCTAAGCATGTAGATCCAGTGGGAGAGATTCCAGTAGTGAAATGTGGTGTATCCAGAGAATTCATATGATGCATGCTCTGGGTTAGAGACTATCTAAATATTGTCCCAAAAATAGTGGTCATGTGAAAAGTATTTTCAGACTGAGGGATATCTCTTTTCCCTAATAAAGAAGAAATAAAGGATTCAACTATGCTTCTAACTCAACTTGCTACTGTAATTTGGAGAGTGAACTTGGGCTAAAGCTAAAGATATACATAAAAAAATTATATACGCATGAAATTTGCAGAATGCATAGATATGAGGACTTATATCTTGTTACCATAGAATTCCTATACATGAAGTGAAATATGTGTATTAAATTGATGCTCAAACTAACAACTTACTGCGGGATATAGTCTTTTTTATATATAACACTTAAAATGTTAAAACAAGACTTATATTTGGAAATAGTTTTTTAACAGTAAATGGTGCACTCCTTCTACCAGAGTGACACAACCCTGTAGCAGACAAATGCATTTACTGTTCAATTTCTATAATTATTACAGATTGGAGAGGTAACAAGCATTCAGCTTGAAAAGGCTAAGCAAGGTCAGAATAATAAACACATGTTACACTTGTGGCATGGAATTAAGAAAAAAACATATCCCTACTTAAATAAAATTATTCTTCATCCTCATATTTAGAATTGAATTTCAATCCAATCATAGTCATATTTTAACTCATATGCAAGGCTTATTCAATTGACCACAGTTTATTGAATAAAACAAGATTTTATATGGATTAATTGAAGATATATTTTTGAATATTAGTTTATGTCTCAATCTGTACTGACATATATGGAACACAGATCTCCCTGAGATCTAAAATTGCATTGGGAGAAAGTATATATATGTTCTGGCTTTGTATTGTGTAATTGTTTTTCTGACTGTAGAAGGGATGGCACAGAGATTGGATTCATCCACCATATTAAACCATAATTTAGTTCATTGATTTTTGCTTATTCTGCTGTATGAGCCCAGCTCCTAGTAGTTTACTTAATAATCCATAGTGCATATAATATCTTAGCACAATGTATGGCTGTCTGATTAAAAAAAATCAGATAAATTCTAGTGTTAGTATATCAAGGTATGATCTAAAGCAAAAAAAAAATGTCATCCTGATTCATCCTATCAGATTTCAGTAGTTTTTCTTAAACCATGTGATACATGTCTTAGTTTTTCCACATTCTTTAGTTATTGGGAATTTATTTTTATGGGCAGGCAAGCAGAAACCTTTTATATTCCATCTTTTCTTTTCTAGTACCTTTCAGATGCTTGGGCTTCTTCTTCCCTTAGGCCAGGGGTCAGCAACCTGAAACAGTGAAAGAGCCACTCGGAACCGGTTCCCTCACAAAAGGAAAAACTGGGAGCCGCAAAAATTGTGTGCGCATGCGCGTACATGCACAAATGTGCAGAACAGGGTTTGACTGAAGAGTGGAGCCAAGGCGAGATATGCACCTACCCTGCATATTTGAATTGATTGGTTGAACTTTTTTAGTCCCGCTTTTTTTTTTGGACTACACATAGCAGAAGACTGGGAGCCGCAGGAGATGGCTGAAAGACCCGCATGTGGCTCTGGAGCCGCGGGTTGCAGACCTTAGGCTATGACTTTTAAGAAAGTAAGTGTTGCATGTCAAATATGTTTAAAAAACTAAATGAGATTTTTCGTTTTCTCCTACTTATTTTTGTCTTCCTTCCATCCTATGAAAAGGTTACTTTTTCCATCTCTTTTCAAATAAGAAAATTAACTCACTATGGCTAGCAATGGCTAAGTATGCTATGACATATTTGACATACCAGGTTAGCTGTAGTCACTGCATTTGATAGCTGTTGTGTTAATTTGAGGTCTGCAAATAAGCATTGTTGCTTTGGGGTCATCTTCTCAGCCTCTTGGATTTCAAAGTAGAGGTCAGCTTTTCTGTCATCGTGTTTAGTCGTCTCATACGTATTATTTGTCATGTTTATCAGCTTTCTAAATTCTTACTGATTTTTCTACAATCTCACAGTCCTCATGGGACAGCATCTGTGAGCTTTGCTAGTTTGGCACAATCAAACATTCTGTTTGTAATGTATCGGGTTCTTCGTGCAGGAAAGAAGAGGCAAGTGATTTCAGCAGAACTCATGGTTTATTGCTTGCAGGATCTGAACTAAGAATAGTGCTGCAGCTTGCAGCAATTTATAGCCTGGCCCCTAGGCGGCAGCCAATAGATTTAAAGTAACCCATTGCCGCCTAGGGGCAGCCAATAGCAGGACTGGAGACCTGGAGTCTAGGTTGCTGGAGAGCCGTTAGCTGCTCCAGCTAACCACATGGTACTACAATTGAGCCTAATACATAACACTGTTCTTCCATGATTTCTCTTAACTGTATTGTGTGATTGTAACTGGTCTTCAGTGCAGTGTATTAACAGCTTCCTTTGTCCTGGGAGTCTTAAATCAGGCCTTTAAGAGTTACAAATATGGCTGATCTTAAAGTTTCTATAAAAAACCATGTTTGGAAGCAAAGAATAATACAACTAGGGACTAGCTAATTTATTTGTCTTTTTAATTAGGAGATATTGCAATTGTGCCCAATATTAGTTGTAGGTTAGGTACTATATTTTATGTGAATGCATTGATAGAACTTTGAGTCCTTCGGGAAAGGGCGGTATATAAATGTAATAAAATAAATAATAAATAAATAAATAAAATGGAGCAAAACTCACTTAATAAATTTTTCATTTAGCAACACACATTTGAGGCTCAATTGTGGTTGTAAGTCGAGGACTATCTGTAAAGTCTAAAACCTAGGCTTCCCCACTCTGAACCATCACCATCACCACCATTAGCTGGATCAAATTAGCTTGAAAATGAGTATGAACGTACAAGGGAGCATTTACTCCGTTCTGTAAAAGGGAGAAAATAAATTATGCATTCCTATTTTTTAAAATAAAAGTAACTCTAAATACATTTAATCCCTTCACCAGTGATGCTCCCTTTAATTCTTACTTGCAGAGCTATAGTTTATTTGTTTTGCTGCCCATCTCACTGATAACGGCAACTCTGGACAGCATACATTAGAACAAAAAATTAAACATAATTCAAAGTGATTTAAATTAGGAAAATTAAATAGCTAGAAATTAAGAGGGTGGGTAACAAGAGGATGTGGATCTTCTCTACCTCATCAGCCACCCACAGTGTAATGCACCCCTATCAGGGACCCAAGCCAATTGGCAAGGCCACGTAGTTTGAAAGAAGGCTTCGCAAGTCTAGTTAGACAAAGAATGCTGCCAAAATATAATTTTTCATTTATTAACAGAAGAATAAAGTTTTAAGCAATCGTATTGTATTGGAGATACTTGTATTAAAATACTGCTCCCTGATGTTCATGACATTATATGCCACTTTGAGACATTTAAAAATGCAATTCAGAAACATCCTGTTTAGTGCTTCCTATTGTCTTTGTTTTCTCCAGTTTTTAACCACTTATTTCATTCATGTGTCTCTGATTAAATCATATTCCAGCATGTAAATAAAAACATTTTTCTGTTTCTTTTCCTTCCCTATGCTTTGTTCGTGTTCTGCTTCTGTACTTCACTGTACTTCTGATTGACTTTGAACATTTATTGCTGTTTTGCAGTATATTGGGTATACTTTGAACTTTTTAATTTTTTTCATATCATCTTGACTGCTATTTGGTTGTTATTTCACATTTTGAGCAATGTGCTAAGGAAGTTTGTATTACACACTGCAATAATCCTATTAAAGGCCAGTGTCTGTTCATTCTGAATTCACAATGTAATCCTAAATGTGTTTACTAAGAACTCTTAGCCACAATGTGCTTTTATTTGATTTGGTTTGGTTTATATATTATAGTGTTTTATTCAATAAGCTGCTGTATGATTAAATCGTATTTTAGGCAATATACAAATCCAGTCTCTGAGGCTCAGTATTTAGAATAATAATCAAAGTGTATAATTCCATAGTTCATTATTTCCAAGTTTTATTTTACACCAGTGGCTTTTAAATGTGAGTTCCAGAAGATTTAGCATATTTCACCAACTAAAAGATTAGCAAATGAAGATAACCTTATTGAAAAAAAATCAAATAATCTTCCTTTTTGTAAATTAAGGACACCATCCATTCACCTGAAGCAAGAACGAGGTATTCAGCTTCATTGTTTGAAGTACTGATGTACCTTCAAATGAAGACGAAGATGCTTTGCAATACGTTGATTGCTCCCAGCAAATATTTAAAATGTTATGGCAAGTCAGTTAATTGTAGACAGTAATCCCTGAAACCAAAAAAAATCATGCTAAATTTTCTAAAGGCTAAAGGTAACTTGCCTTCCATAGAAGATCTGTAATTGCACCTGCCAGAAGGAGGGTTGAGACGATATCTATAGATGCCTCACATCCTGGACATAAACTGTTTCAACTCCTCCTTGTGGGACAGTGCTACAGGGCAGTTGTAGGCCAAATCAACACAGGGATAGGTTTTAACCCTTGGACCATCACTCTGCTGAAGAGCTACGGTAATTCTCAGTGTTGTCTAGTGTTTATTTGTGTGTATATGTATATGTGTACGGCTATATTATTATTGTATTTCTTATTCCCCCCACTTACTGGTTTTATTATTATTAACATTATCATTATTCTGTTGCTTTGCATGTATGCCCAGAGCTTCTGCACCAGAGACAAATTCCTTGTGTGTCTAATCACACTTGGCCAAAGAAAATATTCAATTCAGTTCAGTTTTGAGTCCCTTTTTCTGTTCCTACTTGTCTTGGAATTACTTTAGTACATCAATAATGGTTACAAAATACACTTTTCTTTATCCTGCCTTGACTTTCCAAATCTTTAAGATAGACGAATATGATTTATTAATACTCTTCATTTTATTCCTGCAATAAACTGAATGTGTCTTTATTGTAATGTGATCTTCACAGCTAAGTGAGGCTCCATTAATCCAGCAATGCCTTCCCCGCTTGCGTTGTACTATTCCTTTGATTTCTGGTTATAATCAAATTCATTTGGCTGCTCTGGCTGCTCTTTCAGCAGGATTGGTTTTAGTGTTTTAGTGACTATCTCATAGAGCCTGGTTTAAAGCAGATTATAGTGTGATGCATTTTACAGCTAAATATAGATATTAAATAAAAATAATCTCTGGAATGACACTTCTGCTTTGCAATAAAACTGTTAAGTCCACTACAGGTGATAAGTTTGGCTTCTTCTGCTTATTTTTTAACGTGTTTCTATTTCACTTTTAGGATTTGTTTCTAATGATTATTTTTAGTGCTTTCTTTTATCCTGACTCAGAAAGAATAACATGTATTAAGACATGAGAATGATGAACATAATGAAGAAAACAGCGTATGTATGTGGAATGCAAAATTGGACTTAGGATGATCCCCATTAAACTGCATGTAAAATCAGTGTGGCCATCCACAAAAAATGTGAAAGCATTAAATCAAAGTAATTTAGTCTCTCTACTGCAATAGAGATACTGGCCTTTTGTCGGTTTGTAAACCAAGGTTTATTTAGTTTGTTTGTTTGTATCCTGTTTTATTTTTACAAATAACCCAAGACAGAAATATATCCAATACATCATCTTCCTCCTATTTTCCCCACAACAACCCTGTGAAGTGGGCTGAGTTGAGAGATGCAGTGATATAATCATTTGTACTTTAAGTGTAGTATTTAATAATCTTTTGATTTAAAATATTTCTATTTTAAAATTATATTTAAAATTTGTATTTCAGAAATTTTATGAATAAGCACCAGAAGCCGGTTCTAACAGGCCAGCGGTTCAAAACAAGAAAGAGGGGTAGGCTTAACAACTTATTGTAGTAGTACTGAAATAGTACTTTACTACTTTATACAGTAGTAGTTTATACAGTATTTTATGTTTTATTAAACAAAACACAAAATAATGAAGTAATGATTTGCTTTAATGGTATATATTGAAACAACTGCTGGGATCACACAGCATTGAGTCAGTTGGAAACCATAAAAGTTGCTTATGTATTATGTTTGGTTAAAACAAAGTACATTATGATTTACTGTAGTATATTTATTGATTTATTTAAAACATTTATATAGCTGTCCATTCTATGCCAAACTATATCAATTATCACACATTAAAATTAGCTAATTTCAAATTTTAGTAATATTGTCCTGTTTCAATAAATGTAATGTTAAATTTAATTCCTTTGAAACATAAGAGGCTATATGTCTCTTATATAGAAACAGAAGGGTATGTTCCTAATCTGATATGTACTTGATATGAAGAAAGAAAACTGCAGATATAAAATTGGTATGATTAACCATCTGAGAGATTTTATAGTAATTTTATAGTTTATTTATTGCTACTATTAGCATATAAAGAATGCTGTCATCTAAAATTTTAATTGCCCTTCCAGTCAATCTTAAGAAGTTGATTCAGTAAAAAAATAAAATCACAGTTTCTGTTTGTGTCATTAATTTGAAAGTATGAAAAATCAGTATTATGCTTTGGAATTCTATAATAAGATAAATTTAAAAGCATTTGAGTTAAAACTAATGGTAATAGAGCCTGGGTGGAGCAGTGGGCTAATGCCTCCTTAAGTAACACCAGCTGCCTGCAATTAGTGCAGGTTCGCATCCCACCAGGCTCAAGGTTGACTCAGCCTTCCATCCTTCCAAGGTAGGTAAAATGAGGACCCAGATTGTTGGGGGCAATTAAGCTGACTTTGTAATAATGCCGCTTGGGTGTGTGTGTGTGAAAGCCCTAATAAGCAGGCATATACATAGAATGAAGGCTACTGCTAAGCTTGTAAGCCGCCCTGAGTCTTTGGAGAAGGGCGGGATATAAATGGAATTAAAATAAATAAATAAATAAATAGCAGGAAAATGGAACACAATGTATATAGCATTCTCAGTGGTATAGTGGTATAGAGACTAGTGCATTAATAAGCATATGCTTAGAATGGGAAAAGAATACTTTATGGTAAATAGCTGAAAAATATAGGTAAGCAATAAATTGCGTAAACTGATTAGTACTACTTTTCTATTACAGATGAAAAGGAGAAATTTGAACCCACTGTCTTCCGGGATACAATTGTCCAAGGTCTTAATGAAGCTGGTGATGACTTGGAAGCAGTAGCCAAATTTCTGGATGCTACGGGCTCAAGGCTAGATTACCGACGCTATGCTGACACTCTGTTTGATATTTTGATAGCTGGCAGTATGCTAGGTTTGTATGTCACATAGAAAACTTCAACACTTTCATCAAAACTAGTTCTAGTCACATGTCTTCTTGATTCTGTTAGCCATAGAGTTAAAGAACTGTTCCTAACTCAGTTCTTTTGTGGTGTACATCTTAAGTTTGTTTTAGAAATTTTGGTTTTCCATGATTACTGTAAATATATGAAGTAGTATTGAGTATAGAAGATAAAACTATAGTCTGCATTATAGGCAGTGTCATTATAACTTTTGATATTCATATCATGTAGTTACATGGTTGAAAACTTTTTGTAATAATTCATATGGCAGATGTCTGTGTTCTGAACACATATACTAGATATTATATATGTGTGTATATTTGTATATGTATATATAAAATGAATACTATCTCTTTTTCCCATGTGGATAACATAAGATTTAGTTGTGTGATTATTTTGAATTTGCCTTTTCAGCTCCAGGTGGGACAAGAATAGATGATCACGATAAGACCAAGATGACAAACCAGTGTGTGTTTTCTGCAGATGAAGATCATGATGCTCTCCGACACTATGCTCAGGTTCAGTCAGAAACATGACTAGATGCCAAAGGCGCACAGAACGCTGTTACCTCCCCACCGTAGTGGTCCCTATTTTTCTACTTGCATTTTTACGTGCTTTCAAACTGCTAGGTTGGCAGAAGCTGGGACGAGTAACAGGTGCTCAGTCTGCTACACGGCACTCGGGATTCGACCCGCCAAACTGCCGACCTTCTGATCGACAAGCTCAGTGTCCTAACCCACTGAGCCACCGCGTCCCTTTCAGCTTGAGTTAATAAATGACTATAAATGAATTTAACTACTAATTTAGTGGTTTATTTTTGATAATATCTGATAAAGTGTATTTTATTAGGATAAATCATAATCAGTGGAGTAATAAATTGCTTAATAATTTAAGGATGGCAAATATTGATTTATGTTCCTGCTTTCTGTTTTACTCACTGTATTACATATTATATCCACCATCATGTTAGTTTGCTATCACAAAAGTGAATTGACTATAAAAAATAAATAAACTGCAGAACAGCAAGGATAGCATTATACATCTGCCTTTAGATGATTTAATAAATAAGTAAATTAATGAATATATATTTAATCTACATTTTAGTATTTGTGAAATGTTTATTTTTTATGTTTAGGTCTTCAATAAGTTGATCAGGAGATATAAATATTTGGAAAAGGCATTTGAAGATGAAATCAAAAAGGTAATTTTATTCTAACATGTAGGAACTTTTTAATATGCTTCAAATAGAATAAAACTATTGGCTGCTGAGATCTAATGTAATGAAACTTATTACAATACTTCATATTTGCATAGATTTTTCAGGGTTTCATAGTTAAGATAAAATATTTTTTTGCTTACATCTATAAACTGAACTTCCTTAAATTTATTCCCTCCTTGTGCATCAAGTCCAAAAATTTCTATTCAAAGATTATGCTAAGAAACACAGCTGGCAAGCACTAGGATTTGAGAATGCATTTTAGCTTGAATTAGGCAAAAATACAAATAGGTTTTGATGAGTGCGGTTAATAAATCCCACAAAATAGTCTCATTGTTCAAATTTATTCATAATCCATGTTTATTATTTTTATAAATAATAAAGTGGCAAACACGCTTAATATTGTTTCCTCCTACTACTTTCCTCACAACAATAACTCTGTTAGGGGTGGGCTGGGCTAAGAGAAAGTGACTATCTCAAAGTCACTCAGTGATCTTTCATACTTAAGGCAGGAGTAGAATTCAGTCTCCTAGATTCCAGCTAGATTCTAGTCTTAACCACTAGAACAAACTAGCTCTCACTTGCACTATTTGAAGTGATGTTGCTATGGAAAATAGGATAATTGTTTTCAGCTCATAAAATAGGCAACCAATAGGTAATAAATACAATAAAGTGGATAATAAAACATAATCTTTATATATACATTCATGAAATATTACAGTAAAGTAAAATAGTACAGTAAAGAATATAGTTAAAATTTAAATTTATGTTTAACAAAGTCACGGAATAGATATAGAAAGCATTTTTTTAAAAAAATTCTAAATATAACCTTTATATTATATTTATATTGTTAGATAGAACACTGGGCACTATCTAACAAAATGAAATTCAATGGTGAAAAAAGTAAGGTTCTACATTTAGGCAGGAAAAATCAAATGCATAGGTATAGTATAGGTGGTACCTTGCTCAATAGTAGTAACTGTGAGAGGGATCTCGGAGTCTTAGTAGACAATCACTTCAATATGAGCCAACAGTGTGCTGCAGCTGCCAAAAAAGCCAACACAGTGCTAGGCTGCATTAACAGAGGGATAGAATCAAGATCAAGTGAAGTACTAATACCACTTTACAATGCTTTGGTAAGGCCACACTTGGAATACTGCATCCAGTTTTGGTCACCACGATGTAAAAAAGATGTCAAGACTCTAGAAAGGGTACAGAGAAGAGCAACCAAGATGATTAGGGGGCTGGAGGCTAAAACATATAGGGAACGGTTGGTGGAATTGGGTATGTGTAGTTTAATGAAGAGAAGGGTGAGGGGTGACATGATAGCAGTGTTCCAATATCTCAGGGGCTACCACAAAGAAGAGGGAGTCAAGCTATTCTCCAAAGCACCTGAAAGCAGGACAAGAAGCAACGGATGGAAACTAGTCAAGGAGAGAAGCAACCTAGAACTAAGGAGAAACTTCCTGACAGTTAGAACAATTAACCAGTGGAACAACCTGCCTCCAGAGGTGGTGAATGCTCCAACACTGGAGGTTTTTAAGAAGAGACTGGACAGCCATTTGCCTGAAATGGTATAGGGTTTCCTGCCTGAGCAGGGGGTTGGACTAGATGACCTCCAAGGTCCCTTCCAACTTTATTATTATTATTATTATTATTATTATTATTATTATTATTATTATTATTATTATTATTATTTAGAAGAAAACATTGACCATCAAGGTCATTTTATATATGTTCAAAAAGCTTATCTAATTTTACCTTTACTACCTTATTTTACAAGCACAGCCAATGATTATTGAAAGTTCTACGTGTACCATAGCTCTGTGATAAAAAGCAAATATTTTAAATCATAGAGCCTACATATTGATTTGGCAAAAGGTCAGGAATGCATGTTAAAATTAAAGGGCAGTTAAATAGGTTTTTCCAGGAATTAAGACAAATTATTCATTTTCTCTTTTCTCATTACGTCCATATATTGCATTTTGTTGTCAGCAACGTATAACTATGCAGTTTTGAACTTTTATTCAAAGTTGTGGATCAAAGTGTAACTAAATATTCTACCTTGTATCCCTGTTCTGAAATAAAATAAATATATCTATCTTGATTGTTCTTATTATTGTATGCTAAATTCCTTCCACAGCAGAGATTAATTAGATTGACTTTAAGTTACATTCAGTTGATTTAATATAAATGCTGTTATTTCTCATAAACTGATGAACACTTTAATTTTTAGTTTTGATGATCCCAAAGTTGGAATTATTGCATTAGCTATTTTGGCAGGCCTGGGCACTTCAGATTGTTATCTGTATTTATATGCTTCCAAAAAGATGTGCCTTTTTTTTTTACTTCACAGCTCCTGTTATTTCTTAAAGCTTTTTCTGAAACTGAGCAGGCAAAATTGGCAATCCTCACTGGAATCTTGCTAGCTAATGGAACACTACCTGCTACCATTTTAACAAGCCTTTTCACTGACAACATTGTTAAAGAAGGTAATTAGAAATTCTACCTACCCCAAAGGATATACATTATCTTCTCCCACAGGATAGCTTTGTTATCTTTATTTGGAAAAGGCAGGAACTTTGACATTGTGGCTTTAGAATTAGGGATCACCACTCTCTTGAGGTCCTTTGTATTTTCCATTTCTCTTAGACTTTAATAAAAACTTTAAACTCTACATACTGTGCATGGATAAATTGTTTATAATTTTGTTATTTCATCTTATTTATTTATTTATTTATTTATTTATTTATTTATTTATTTATTTATTTATTTATTTATTTATTTATTTATTTATTTATTTATGGGACTTATATGCCGCCCTATCTCCCGAAGGACTCAGGGCGGCTCACACCAATAAAACAGCTATAAAAAACAGTAATACAAATATTAAAAAAGAATTAAATTACAAAGCCCCATAATTAATTACTAAATCCAATAAAATTAAAACAATATTAAAAAACCCCATCCTCAGTCCAGGTCGGCCAGTTGGAAAAGATACGTCTTTAGGTCGCGACGAAAGGACCGGAGATCTGGGGACATCCGAAGTTCTTGGGGGAGCTGATTCCAAAGGGCAGGTGCCCCAACAGAGAAGGCCCTCCCCCTGGAGGTCGCCAGCCGACATTGTCTAGCCGACGGCACCCTGAGGAGACCCTCTCTGTTAATATTGAGTGACTATGATTTAATTTTAGAATCTTGGATGCCATCTTGTTTAATGGGTAATATCTTTGCAGGGCTTAGTACATTAAAATGAATAATTACCTTCCCAGAAAAAGGCTGAAGAACTTGAAGGAAACCAGGAAATCGGTATTTCCAAGAAGTGACCTTGAATCTAATGGCCAAGTAATAACTTAGGGCAATTGTATTTATAAAACTGAGTGTGCTTAAGAGTTGCTGGCACTTCTCTCTTGCCAAAAAACAAACAAACCAGCCACTGGAACTTATTGGAAAGAAAAGAGACAATCCTGTTTTCTCCTGCTATTTTCCTTTAAAAATTTCTTTTTTTCTAAATATGCTTAGGATAGAGATAATATTTTAAGCAAGAAATTATGAGATTAAAATTCACTATCTTCTGATATTGAAGTTCCAGATTGAAGATTTTGCAGGCTTCTTTTTGTTAATAGAGTGTTATTTATATGTGTTTCAACTTCCAAGTATAATTTATCTTTGAGAGAAGGTTAAGTAGCAGAACAGATTTTAACAGCAGGTGACACAATGCCAGAGGTCTGCTCCCTAAAATTGGTGACTCTTCATTATGGGATTAAGAAGATTTAAATGATTCCTCAATAAATCTCTGAAAATTGATTTTTTTAAATAACACAAGTGAAAGCCTGGATTGAGGAAGAGATTCCAAGGCCATTTCTGTTCTCTTCCACTTGGTTACATTTTTGGGATGCCTGCAATACTTTCATCTATATGTTTCAAGATGAATGTGACTTGTATCAGGGACAAAAGGGAGGATTCTACTATGATTGTCTATTAAGGGAATTCTCCTATGGCAGTGTTTCACAATCTCAGCAACTTCAGGATGTATGGACTTCAACTCCCAGAATTCTCTCAGCCACATGCTGGCTCGAGGAATTCTGGAAGTTGAAGTCCACTCATCTTCAAGTTGCTGAATGTCAGAAACACTGTTCCATGGACAGTCATAGTTGAATAACCTGCTTTGAATTCAGATGAGTTTTTCTTATGTTTAAAAAATGTTAGAAGCGTGGTACGGCTAGGTGTATTTCTAGTTGTTCTCAACAGATAACTATGGTAACTAAGCTGCTTTGATTCTGTGTTTGCCCAAATAACACAGGCAGTTCATTTGTCTTTCCTCCCATTTTCTTTCTCTTTTACTTTCTTGTGAAACAAGGAGTATTAAACATGCAAATATTTAGTAACTTCTGAAAATGTATCCTTTTCTGGCTTACTCAATTGTTTTGCATATGTATAATCTGAATATGTATAAATGTATAACTAGATTTTGTATTACTGCAGATAGTTTAAACTTCACAGTTTTAGAAAGACCATAGTATGGCTTCCAATGAAAGCTATTATAGTATGTGAGAGACCACCAGCGATACATCAATTCTGAATCTTAGAGATCAATTCAGACCTCCCTAATTTGTTATCCTATAGAGATTTTGGATTGCAGTTCCCCTCAAAGCCAGAGATAGTTAAGCCAGGAAAATCTAATGAGAATAGTAGTTTAATACAGAGATTTTTAACCTCAGCAACTTTAAGATATATGGACTTCAACTCCTAGAGTTCTCCAGCCAGTTTACTCATCTTAACATTGCTGAAGTTAAGAAACACTGGTCTAAACACGTTTAGAGAATATTAGATTGTAAAAGACTGAATTAAATAAAGACCACAGCTTCTTTGCTTAGGATATTATTTATTTTCTGTAGGTATAGCAGCTTCTTTTGCTGTCAAGCTTTTTAAAGCATGGATGCTTGAGAGAGATGCCACCTCTGTTACCTCTTCTTTAAGAAAGACTAACTTAGACAAGAGACTGCTTGTAAGTATTCCTATTCTTATACTTGATGTGACCAATAAGCAAGCTTCTGTAGGAATCTTGAAGTAAAAATATAAATTAAAAAAATAAAAAAATATGAATATGAAGTTTAAAATGGCAAAAGCATAAAGTCTGAAGAAAATCATCAGTCAGGAACTAACATCAATACTGTAAAAAAAAAAGTACCAGAAGGGAAAAATAGAAAATAGGGCATTTAAATCTTCAAGTAAATCTAGTATGGCCACTATGAAAAAAGGTTCTTTCTTCTGTTGATTATTCACTCTATGACCTATTTAAGGAGTTAATTACTTAATTGCCACTTAAGACTAACCATACAAAGAAATACAAAAACTACAGTAAATAAAAGAATTCTTTATGGAAAAAAAATCTGGATTGGGCTCTCGTCAGGGAATTTCAGGTTTCAGGAGAAGAATAAAAAGTTTAAAAGTCAAATAGTTCATTCCAGTTATTCAAAATCTCATATAAGAAAAGATTCACATAGATAGTAATGCAAACTGATCTGATTAATGCTTATTTCAAAATAAATAGCCTCTCAGATTTATTCCAAAATAAACATGCAGATAGTCCTTGACTTATGACCAGTCACTTAGTGACCATTCAAAGTTAGACTGGATCTCCCAAGGGTACTTACAATCTGTTCTGATGTTTTCATGCTTTATCCGCAGTCATGTGGTCACATGTTAGGCGATCAGCAAACGGGCCTGCATTACTGGCTGTACAGGATTCTACAATCACATGACCATGTTTTATATTTTTGGCAGAAAACTGGCATTTAGTTCCAATTTTTGGCAAAACCAGCGTATAGAGAGCCATTGGTATTCATTTAATAACCATGGTAGTTGCTTTACAACTGTAGTATTTGCCTATTGATCACCACAAAAGATTGGCCACATAGATAACCCATTATATGATTAAGTAGCAAACATATACATGGAGAACCATTACGGAAGGTTGTCTTCACCTCTTTCTCTAACTCTGGACTGAGCTGTGTGTTACTGGAAAGCTCTTCCTTCTCATGAGAATTCAGCCTACTACAATCCATCAGAATAATTTGGAAAACAGTTAGGATTACTCAAATGGTTCCTGGACAGAACTGTGTGCTGGCCCATGTCAGTCTCCTTTTCTTTAATCCCTGCTGCTGTTTAAAGTGCTTTAATCCTCCAGATAAACTATCTATAGTTACCTAAATAGCTAGCAGTTATGCTTAGCCATTTAACTCTCTAGATTAAGTGACCCTCCATGTGCTGTTTTTGAACTATGGCAACTTGTGTAAGCCAACTAGGTTTTTTGTGATTAATGTGTACTCTCTTGCCTCTTTCTGCAACTTAACGAAGGATTTGACTCAGAATATTTATGATTCTTTACAGGATTTAAAATTACTTTAAAAAATAAATAATATTCTTTTTATTATTCTATTCTAGGAACTGTTTCCAGCCAATCGGCAGAATGTGGATCATTTTGCCAAATATTTCACAGATGCTGGCCTAAAAGAGCTTTCAGATTTCCTTAGAGTCCAGCAGTCATTGGGGACCCGAAAAGAACTACAAAGAGAACTCCAGGAACGTCTTTCTCAAGAATGTCCAATTAAAGAGGTGTAAAAATAGTTTTTCTTTTATTTAAGCTACAGAAAGAGTAGCTTAAGTGTATGTGTAGCTTAAATGTGTACGTCACAGGAGAAAGGTAAAATTTAGCTCTTAAGAACATAATACTTCCATGTAATGCTTGTTCCATAGACAATTGATGTTACTGCTTTGATTTTCATAAAGGTTTGCAAGCATAATGTAAAAATTGGGCATGAGAAATTGTAGGGTCAATTTTAAGTGAATTTTGACACATTTTTGCTGTGTTGTTGTTGTTAGCTGCGAAGTCGTGTCCGACCCATCGCGACCCTATGGACAACGTTCCTCCAGGCCTTCCTGTCCTCTACCATCTTCTGGAGTCCATTTAAGCTCACGCCTACTGCTTCAGTGACTCCATCCAGCCACCTCATTCTCTGTCGTCCCTTTCTTCTCTTGCCCTCAATCTTTCCCAGCATTAGGCTCTTCTCCAGTGAGTCCTTCCTTCTTATTAGGTGGCCAAAGTATTTGAGTTTTAGCTTCAGGATCTGGCCTTCTAAAGAGCAGTCAGGGTTGATCTCCTCTAGGACTGACCGATTTGATCGCTTTGCAGTCCAAGGGACTCGCAGGAGTCTTCTCCAGCACCATAGTTCAAAGGCCTCAATTCTTCGGAGCTCAGCCTTTTTTATGGTCCAGCTTTCACTGCTATACTTTGCAACTAGGAAGACCATAGCCTTGACTGTATGCACTTTTGTTGACAGGGTGATGTCTCTGCTTTTTAGTGTGCTGTCTAGATTTGTCATGGCTTTCCTCCCGAGGAGCAAGCATCTTTTAATTTCTTGGATACAGTCCCCATCTGCAGTGATCTTGGAGCCCAGGAAAATAAAATCTGTCACTACCTCCATTTCTTCGCCATCTATTTGCCAGGAATTGAGAGGGCCAGATGCCATGATCTTGGTTTTCTTAATGTTAAGTTTCAACCCAACTTTTGCACTCTCCTTCTTCACCCGCAACAAGAGGCTCTTTAGTTCGTCTTCACTTTCTGCCATTAGAGTGGTATCATCTGCATATCTTAGGTTGTTGATATTTCTTCCGGCAATCTTAATTCCAACTTTTGATTCATCTAGCTCTGCCTTTCTCATGATGTGCTCTGCATATAAGTTAAATAAGCAGGGCAACAGTATACAGCCTTGCCGGACTCCTGTCCCAATTTTGAACCAATCAGTGGTTCCGTGTCCAGTTCTCACTGTTGCTTCTTGGCCCACATATAGGTTTCTCAAGAGACAAATAAGATGGTCTGGTATGTCCATCTCTTGCCACATCAAAGGCTTTAGCATAGTCAATGAAGCAGAAGTAGATGTTTTTCTGGAACTCTCTAGCTTTCTCCATGATCCAGCGTATGTTGGCAATTTGATCTCTAGTTCCTCTGCCTCTTCGAAATCCTGCCTGTACTTCTGGTAGTTGAGTTTTCCAAATTTGCTGGCAAATTGAGTGTAGCACTTTTACTGCATCATCTTTTAAGATTTTGAATAGCTCAGCTGGAATACTGTCACCTCCACTAGCTTTGTTGTTGCTCAGCTTTTCTAAGGCCCATTTTACTTCACATTCTAGGATGTCTGGCTCGAGGTCAGTGACCACCTCATTGTGATTATCAGGGATAATCACATTATCAAGCTCATTCTTGTATAGTTCTTCTGTGTAACTTTTCCACCTCTTCTTAATCTCTTCTGCCTCTGTTAGGTCCCTGCCATTTTGGTCCTTTATCATGCCCATTTTTGCATTAAACGTTCCCTTCATCTCTCCAATTTTCTTGAAAAGATCTCTGGTCCTCCCTATTCTATTGTTTTCTTCTATTTCTTTGCACTGTTCATTTAAGAAGGCATTCTTATCTCTTCTAGCTATTCTCTGGAATTCTGCGTTCAATTGGGTGTATCTTTCTTTTTCTCCCTTGCCTTTCGCTTCCCTCCTTTCCTCAGCTATTTGCAAAGCTTCCTCAGACAGCCATTTTGCTTTCTTGCATTTCTTTTTCTTTGGGATGGTTTTGGTTACTACCTGTTGTACAATGTTGCGAACCTCTGTCCATAGTTCTTCAGGCACTCTTTCTATCAGATCTAATTCCTTAAATCTATTTGTCACCTCTACTGTATATTCAACAGGGATATGATTTATTCATACCTGAGTGGCCTAGTGCTTTTCCCTACTTTTTTCAGTTTAAGCCTAAACTTTGCAACAAGAAGCTCATGGTCTGAGCCACAGTCAGCTGGTCTTGTTTTTACTGACTGCATAGAGCTTCTCCATCTTTGGCTGCAGAGTACATAGTCAATCTGATTTCTGTGTTGACCGTCTGGTGATGTCCATGTGTAGAGCCGTCTCTTGGGTTGTTGGAAAAGAGTGTTTGCTATGACCATCATATTCTCTTGACAAAATTCTATCAGCCTGTGCCCTGCTTCATTTTGTACTCCAAGGCCAAACTTGCCTGTTATTCCAGTTATCTTTTGGCTTCCTACTTTAGCATTCCAATCCCCCATGATGATAAGGACATCATTTTTTGGTGTTAGTTCTATAAGGTGCTGTAGGGCTTCATAGAACCGGTCAATTTCATCCTCTTCAGCACTGGTGGTTGGGGCATAGACTTGGACTACTGTGATATTGAATGGTTTGCCTTGGATTCGAACTGAGATCATTCTGTCATTTTGAGGATTGTATTCTAGTATTGCTTTTCCTACTCTTTTATTGACTATGAAGGCTACTCCATTTCTTCTGAGGGATTCTTGCCCGCAGTAGTATACTTGATGGTCATCTGAATTAAATTCACCCATTCCTGTCCATTTTAGTTCGCTGATACCTAAGATGTCGATGTTCATCCTTGTCATCTCTTGTTTGACCACGTCCAGCTTTCCCTGATTCATGGATCTTACATTCCAGGTTCCTATGGAGAAAAAATCTTTACAGCATCAGATTTTCCTTTCACCACCAGACACATCCACAGCTGAGCGTCTTTTTGGCTTTGGCCCAGTCGCTTCATTCTTTCTGGTGCTACTACTACTAGCCCTCTGCTCTTCCCCAGTAGCATATTTTTTATTTATTTATTATTTTAATTCCATTTATATCCCGCCCTTCTCCGAAGAATCAGGGCGGCTTACAAGCTTAGCAGTAGCCTTCATTCTATGTATATGCCTGCTTATTAGGGCTTTCACACACACCCCAAGCGGCATTATTACAAAGTCAGCTTAATTGCCCCCAACAATCTGGGTCCTCATTTTACCTACCTCAGAAGGATGGAAGGCTGAGTCAACCTTGAGCCTGGTGGGACTCGAACCTGCACTAATTGCAGGCAGCTGGTGTTACTTAAGGAGGCATTAGCCCACTGCTCCACCAAGGCTATTGGACGCCTTCCGACCTGAGGGGCTCATCTTCCAGCGTCATATCGTTTTGCCTTTTGGTATTGTCCATAGGGTTTTCATGGCAAAGATACTGGAGTGGGTTGCCATTTCCTTCTCCAGTGGATCACATTTTGTCAGAACTCTCTGCTATGACCTTTCCGTCTTGGGTGGCCCTGCACGGCATAGCTCATAGCTTCATTGAATTACGCAAGCCCCTTCGCCACGACAAGGCAGTAATCCATGAAGGGGATTTTTTGCTGTAGCCAATAAAAAGCAAACCCTGAGACATATAGTCTCAAGTAAATGAAAAAACAATCCAGGAAAAGAAATCCTTAAATGTATCTCTGTGGAGAGGCAACTGGGCAGATCTCAGAATACTCTTATGTTGCTCCATACTTAGCTGTCCCTCCCAGTCTTGGAAGCCAGAGCAGAGGTCCTGTAAGATATTACGAATGCTATCTATTGCTGCATCTGTTGACTTGTGACATTAACAAGATTGAGTCACTGCTTGCAGTGCAAGAGAGTAGGCATAATAGGTGTTGAATGGGAATGGGTGAAAAAGTGATGTTTCTGCTCTTGAACTGACTGCAATCCAGGGATAATATTTATCAAAGACATGGAATAGCTTAGTGTATCATATGAAGAAAATCCATTTAGTGATTATCAAGGAAACAAAGCTGCCCCCCATATGGAATTTTACAGCTGCAGGAATTCTCTCTCACTCTGTGGTGATAAAAGTGCAATCAATTTTCTTTTAATTTATACAGTTAAACATTTCCTGTAAATTGAGTTTGGTGTATGAACACAATCCTACAAAATGAAATAAAAAGCACATAGGAATATGACATGCTTCCTTCTTTTCTCTATTTTTCTCTTGATTTCTCTATTTTCTCCATACACCACTGAGAATTGGATCAAAAGCAAATTGCCTTATTGAAAGACATTGGTGGCAGATAGGGCAGTGTTATTTAAGGTAATGGCTTGAAAAATGATGGTTTAAAAAAAATCCCATTCCAGATGGTGCTTTATGTAAAAGAAGAAATGAAAAGAAATGATCTGCCGGAACCAGCAGTGATTGGACTCCTGTGGACTTGTATAATGAATGCTGTTGAATGGAACAAGAAAGAAGAGCTGGTTGCAGAACAAGCACTTAAGCATTTGAAGGTATGCATGTGGGAAATGTTAGTGCATTGAGAACACAGATTTGAATCCTAAAACTAGCTATGTAAACAGCTGTTTGAAAAGATGTATGACTGTTAATAAAGAGGTGCAGTGACCTAGCAATTAAGATGTTGGGCTTGTCAACAGGAAGGCTGGCAGTTTGACACCCAAGTAGTACTGTGGGGTGAGGTGACCTCCTGTTTTTACCCCAGTTCCTGCCCACCTAACAGTTTGAAAGTATGCAAATGCAAGTAGATAAATAGGTACCACTTTGGTGGGAAGGTAACATCATTCTGTGTGCCATCGGCATATAGTTGCATGACCATGGAAACATCTCCAGACAACGCTGGCTCCTTCAGCTAGAAAACAGATATTAGCACCAGTCCTAGAATCTGTGACTGGACAGGGTAAACTGTTACCTTTTTATTTATGATTGCTAAGGGTATGGGATATATTTCCCAACAAAACACCTTCATAGGCCAGCATTATGTGTCTGTGATGATAAATTGCACCTGCCTCTTTCAAAAATTTATCAGGCTCTTCAAACTTACAATAAAGCTTATAACATAATTTCACAGTTCTATTACCTGGAGGCTTTGGGGATGATTTGAGCACCATTCAAACTAAATAGTTATTGCAGCTTAATTAATTTTACTATACGATTTCAATTTCAGTGGCATTCTTATGCTGTACAGGAGACCGAGAATAAACAAAATCAGTGTGTTCACATGTATGTGTACAGATAGCCACTTAGTGTCCCGCCTTTTGGGTTTACATATTGTAAAATTATCTAATAGCCACTTAAATCCAACATAAAATGCAGTAAAAAAATTTTTTTAAAACAATACAGGTATTCCTCGACCACAATTGTGCCCAAAATTTCTGTTGTTCAGTGAGACAGTTGTTAAGTGAGTTTTGCCCCATTTTACAAACTTTTTTGTCGCAGTTGATAAGTTAGTAACATGGTTGTTAAACGAATCTGGCTTCCCCATTGGTTTTGCTTGTCAAAAGGTTGCAAAGGGGGAAATCACATGACCTTGGGATACACTAATGGTCATAAGTTTTGAACCAGCTGCCAAGCATCTGAATTTTGGTCACGTGATTGTGGGACTGTTACAAACATCCTAACTATGAAAAATAGTCATGTCACTTTTTTCAGTGCTGTTGTAACTTTGAACAGTCACTGTTTTGAAAATATTGCATGATCAACTTCTGTAGCCTTTGAAACATTTGGATAATATTCTACTTGGTATTTCTCTGTAAATAACTAATCCAATTTCTCCTTTGATTGTTTTAAGCAATACGCACCTTTACTGGCGGTGTTCAGCACCCAAGGCCAGTCAGAATTGATCCTTATTCAGAAAGTTCAGGAATATTGTTATGATAACATCCACTTTATGAAAGCCTTTCAGAAGATTGTGGTGCTCTTTTATAAAGGTACTTCTTTTTATCTATCTTTTTTATTTCAAAGTTATCTTGTATTAGATTTTTTTTATCCCATCTTTATAAATAACTCAAGGCAGCCAGTGTACCTAATACTTCCTCCTATTTTCCCCACAACAACAACATTATGAGGTGGGTTGGGGCTAATAGAGAGTGATTGGCCCAAAGTCACCCAGTTGGCTTTCATGCCTAAAGTGGGACTAGAACTTCCATTCTCTTGGTTTCTAGTCTGGTGCCTTAAACATTGAAACAAACTCTCAAATTGCAAGACGCTTACAATGAAGTATAGAATTTTTTAAAAAATCTATTAGCATGGAAATAAGAAAACAGTTATCATGCATATGAAAATTTATCATCAATAAGGAATATATCAAATTATGATCCATTGCTAGTAAAGTAAATCAACCAAGTTTGATAAAATCTTGTTTCCTTTTTTATGATCAACTGTGGATGACTTTTTGAGTAGGTCTCAATACAATCTCTCTTTACAATCTCTTTCTTATTTCAGTATATGAAAAAATAATAAAAATATGACAGCTGTGTTTATATTTTTATATTCCAATCATATTTATTTATTTTTCACATTTTTGAACAACTCATCTCCCTAAAAAAGGGACTCTGGGCAATAAAGTATAAAAATATAAAAAGAGCATTTAAGAATTATAATTTTTTAAAAAATGAATTTAAAAGGAGACGAGGATGGACGACCCCAGTTAAAAATTAGTTAAAAAGTTGAAGGGTACCAACCAGCCCCACAGCTATGAGACCCTCTGGGCTCCCCACACAATGGACAGAGCCATTTTTTAATTCCTTTTCAGAAGAGTGATGGAGTATTAATATTTTCCATAGAAAATTCAAGTTAGTCAAGAAATTTCAAGTTAGCATCAATCCTCCTTGTTAACTATTTCTATGGATTTATATATCTATATCTATATATCTATATCTATATCTATATCTATCTATATCTATCTATCTATCTATCTATCTATCTATCTATCTATCTATCTATCTATCTGTCTGTCTATCTATCTATCTATCTATCTATCTGATTTATATACCAACCGCCCTTCTCCCAAAGGACTCGGGGCGGTGTACAGGGCAGTTAAAACACAATATACAAAGTTAAAAATAAATTAAATTAAATTAGCCCCAACAAATAAATCACATTCTAAAAATTTAAAATTCCAATCCCTCAGTCCAGGCCGGCAAGCTCAAATAACCAAGTTTTCAGGTCGCGGCGAAAGGAGCGAAGGTCGGGAGCCGTCCGGAGCTCAACAGGGAGCTGGTTCCAGAGGGCAAGCGTGCCCACAGAGAATGCCCTCCCCTTGGGGACCACCAGTCGGCATTCCCTGGCCAACGGCACCCTGAGGAGGCCCTCTGGGAGCGCACAGGACAATGGGAAGTTAACGCTGGCAGACGGTGCTCCCGTAAATAATCCGGACCCATGCCATTTAGGCACCTTGAATCTCACCCGGAGGGCAACTGGAAGCCAATGCAGCTCGCGGAGCAGAGGTGTTATGGGAGTATCGGGAGACCCCGATCACCACTCGCGCGGCCGCATTCTGCACCAGTTGGAGCCTCCGAGTGGTCCTCAAGGGCAGCCCCATGTAGAGAGCATTGCAGTAGTCAATCCGAGAGGTCACGAACACATGAGTGACTGTACGTAGGGCATCTCGGTCCAAATAGGGCTGCAACTGGTGCACCAGGCGAACCTGGGCAAAAGCCCTCCTGGACACAGCTCCTATATGATCTTCTAAGCTGAGCTGTGAATCAAGGAGGACACCCAAGTTGCGAGCCCTATCTATGGGGGGTAACACCTCACCCCCCCTTAGTTAAAGATGGAATAAACTGGGTAACCCGAGATGCCGGTATGTACAGCCACTCAGTCTTGTCAGGATTAAGACGAAGCCTGTTCCTCCCCATCCAGACCCTCACCGCCTCCAGGCACCGGGACGTCACGGCGAGGGCATCACTGGGTTGATTTGGGGTGGAAATAAAAAGTTGGGTATCATCAGTATGCTGATGATACCCCACCCCAAAACCACAAATGATCTCACCCAGCGGCTTCATATAGTGTTGAACAGGAGGGGGGAGAGGACTGACCCCTGAGGGACTCCACAAATGAGAGTCCTCGAGGCCGACCTCTGCCCCCCTGCCCACACCAACTGTGAATGACCCAGGAGGTAGGAGAACCACTGTAAAACAGTGCCACCCACTCCCAACCCCCTGAGGCGCCGCAGTAAGATACCATGGTCGATGGTATCAAAAGCCGCTGAGGGGTCTAATAGGACTAGGACAGAGGAACGACCCCTGTCCCAAGCCCGCCAGAGATCATTCACCAGTGCGACCAATGCCATCTCCATGCTGTACCCGGGCCTAAAACCCGATTGGTAGGGGTCCAGATAATCCGCTTCCTCCAGGAACAGAGGGAGCTGATGTGCCACTACACTTTCAACAACCTTCGCTAGAAAGCGAAGGTTGGAGACTGGACGATAGTTGTTCAAAATAGGGCAGGCTTCTTGAGGAGGGGCCTCACCATCGCCTCCTTCAAGGCAGCAGGGAAGCTACCCTCCCTCAAAGAAGCAGTTATTACTGCCTGGAGCCAGCCTCGTGTCCCCTCCCGAGCTGCATATACCAGCCAGGAGGGGCACGGGTCCAATAAACACGTGGTAGAACTCAGCCTCCCCATGATCCTGTCCACCTCTTCTGGAGTCACAGGGTCGAATTCTTTCCAGATAACGTTCCCAAGACTGCTCGTCTCCCCCCTCCGTCAGACTCCGCCCAGTCGGAGTCCAGACCGGCCCGAATCTGAGTGATTTTGTCAGCCATATGTTGAGTAAACTCCTCGGCACGAGCCTGCAAGGGTTCCTCCCTCACCTCCTGATTAAGGAGGGAGCGAGTCACCCTAAACAGGGCGGCTGGGCGATTGTCTGCGGACGCGATGAGGGCAGCGAAGTAGTTGGACTTCGCTGCCTCCATCGCTATGAGATAAGACCTTGTAAAGGTTCTTAACCGCAATCGGTCAGATTCAGACCGGCTGGATCTCCAACAGCTATCTAGGCTCCGTCTCTGGAGCATTATACAATGTTTGCAGTTTTGCAGGTGTTAACAAAAAAGTAGAAACTTAAGCGTTTATCAGAGTAGCTTTCAAAAGCCCAGCATGTTGCTCAGGATATTTCTTGCCACAATGTCAAGGGTTTTTCTAAACTGGAATGGAACTTTACTTTCAGCTGCAGACTATGTTTAGCAAAAGGTGTTTGAATTCAGTAGCAGTTCTGTTTGTTGTTACATATACATCACACAATTACACCTAAGAGACCAAAGTTCTCTCGTTTTCTGTAATCATTTGCATGGCTATTATTACCAACCTGGGTTTAAATGCATTATAGAAAAAATAGGTTTCAGATAAAAAATCAAAACATTACCAGATGTTTCTGTTTTGACTAGTGACTTGATCAGCCTAGTCAACTAAATTATGTGTCAGCTAATTTAAATAACTCTCACTATAAAAAAAAGATTTTTAAGGTCAGAGGGAAGATAAGACAATATAGAGAGACAGATATATTAGATAGAGTCTTACATTTTGATGGTCTTTTAATATAAAGGAGATGGAAAATATATTCTAACACAAAACTGAAATGACAAAAAGAGTGATAAATGAAGTAAGGAGAATGAAAATATCAATTTGAGAAGAGTTCATTGTCTGGCTTTGAATGCCAAAGAACTTGCTGGAAGTTAACAGACTCTGTTTCTAGCTTGTTTATTAAAAAGATTTGCACAGGTGGACTAATATGTTCATCATGACAGCATGTCTGATAGTTCCTATTTTATTTGCTATACAGCTAGTAAACGTAATTTTATCTTGAAATTCATGTAGCGTATACTAATCTGATTCAGGAATGGAGTCCTGTGAACTCTGCATAAACCATCAATATTTCAAGATTGCACTGCTGAATTTTGGCAGCACAAAGGCATAGTGCAATTTTGGGTAATTTGAGAGTGGGGAGGGGGACCTCCAAGAAACTTTTTAGTTCCAACCTACTCTTTAAAAATATCAAAATGCGATGAAAATCATAGCTGCTATCACTGCATCGCTAGTGTTCTACTGCACTCTCCAGAAGAATATGAGGCAGAATTATATTTGCTATCATAGATTCATGTATTTGTTGCTTGTATGTACACTGAGAGTTTATGCATCAGAGACAAATACCTTGGGTGTTCAATCACACTTGGCCAATAAAGAATATTCCTGTTCCTATATTATAGTCCTTATTCCTTGGATTTATTCTGACTGCTCTGTAGAAAAGATCAACTGCTGACAAGTCCTCTCTAAGAAGGTTAGAGATGCCGAGACCAACCTAACAAAGAATCATGGTTAATAATGCAAGGCCATAAAAGCCTACTGGCTTTTTAAATTTTTGTTTTCTTTCCATTTTTTAAATATTGCTATACCTTCTTCTACCAATGTATCTATTCAGAGTGGTGGGGGAACAGCAGTGAGATAGGATTTATCTTCATATTGCTTCAAATTCTTGGAAGCATCTTGCTGGAGTTTGCTATTTTCTTGGGTCAGAGGTCATACCAGGCTTTTAAATGGTTGTGGGCCATTCATCAAATTAAAAAAATAAAAGGGACTGCAATTGACATCTTTTGGGGCCTCAAGTAGTATAACTATGTCTTATAAAATTTAATGAACTGAAGTACCCGGAACATGATCATCTTCCACAAGATGATCTCTTTACAAATTTCATGAAAAGTAACTGTATGCTAGATATCAAGTCATGTTTTCCATCATTTGTTTCTGGCAATAAAAGGCACAGAACTGAAATCAAGACAGTTTTTTGGGTTGTTTCTCTGCTGGCTGAGCTGAACTTGCATTGGGGCACAGTGACAAAGATTTGAAAGTTGAACATGAGTGTTAGAAATATTAAACAGCCTATAATTCAGGGAAAGAGGTTTCCAAAAGGAACAAGCCATTTTTTTGTTCAAAAGGCTTACATGAAAGCAGTCAATTCTTTGGCTAAATTATTGGGTTACTTCCTTTCTCCGTTTTCAGTTTTATTTAAGGATTGTGTTCACATCAAGCTTAGATTAGTTGTCATGGAAACCAAAATTCTTTGGCTGGGTCTTATTGGGATTGCTGCTATAAATACTTGAAGGGGGAAAACAGCTTCAGTAGAACTATTTCATAATAGTTTTGTTTGTATTGTTTTGAATGCTAAGCACATTTGATTTGTGCTTAGATTGTAAGCCACCCTGAGTCTTCGGAGAAGGGCGGGATATAAATGGGATTAAAAAAAAATGGTGTAATGGCCACTGAACAGTAAATGGAAGGATTTTTTTGTTTGCTATCAATGAGCCTATTCTTCCTTCACTGGAAAAATATATTTTAATAAGCCACCATATAACTCAATGTGAAATCCATCTCTTGTAATATATGTTCCTTACCCATTTTCACCTGAATCTCTTTAAGTATGAAAGAAGTTCAGAATATAAGAATAGCTCTTCTGGGCCAGGTCAAGATCCATCTTATTCTGTGTTCATGATGACCAACTGGATATCTCAGAGGTGCTTATTAGCTGGAAATTGAGAAATGCATTTCTTTCCCTGTTTTTCTGTGTAATTCATATTTGAAATTCTGCTAATTGAAAAACTGTTGGACTTTCATAGATCTCCATGTAATAGATTCAGTCTTTTTTCAAACCCATTAATAGATTTTAACATGTCTTGTACTGATGAGTTCTACAGATAAGTTATGGTGCTATGTGAAGATATGATTTCTAAATCTCTTTCCAATTAATTTAATTGGAAACATTTATTTGTGGAATATAGTAAACTGTAATTTAATTAAACATTATTTTTATTGATTCCCATTCTTCGTAAATAAGATCCTTGCCTATTTGTTCACTGAAAGTCTGGCTTCAATAATTTCATTGAATCCCTAATTTCTGTATGATTATAATTTGGCCAGAATATATTCTGTACTGCCCTTCATTCACAACTATTGTATATTCAGTTTTAAAGGATAAACCCCACCTACTAATTTGGTATTCTTGGCTCTTGTCTCCAGCAAGAGCAAACATGGAAGCAAACATAATTTATGTGTCAGCATCCGGCTGAAAAGCCCAACTAAGAAAAACCCCAGAGCCATTAAGTCCTCTAATGTAATTTTATTGAGCAGAATCATTTCAGTAAGTTCAAAGTGAAAGCCAGCTTGAAGAACAAGCGGGAAACAAGTAATTAAAAGAATGAATCTCTCCTTCTCTCCTCTGACAGTTCAAGTCACATTGTCCAATACATCTCCCAGTAATTGTTATGAGAAGAAACTTTGGTTCACTAGAACCAACTCTTCTATAGCTCCGGCTTTCACATGATGAAAAGAACACCTGTGCATCCCAAAGTCTTTCCTGTCTCCCTCCCCCTCTGTTGGCACACAGCAGTCCTAAAGGCAGTAGAGTTCATAGCTTGACATGATGTTGACTTGCACGTTAATTTTGCAAATCAGAAAGCATGCCGATATTTCACAGCTTATTTTGTGATATGTCTTTTCTTACATGTCTATTGCTCTTCCTTGGAGATATAGAAGATGGCAATCTCTAAAATTTCATTCTGCAACGGTTCATGTGCTTTGTTCCAAGTGATAATTCTCTAGCATTGGGGGAACACCATGTCCCATAAAAGTTCATCAAAAATTGTATTAGCATTTAAAATATCTATCTAATCTTTAAATTACTACTCCAAAATTATAGATGTTCAAAGATGATTATTCAGACAAAATCTTTATCTTGCAAAAAGGTATATATGGAAAGCATACAAAAGTTAAACTCAAGACTTTTCCAAATAAAAAGAAAAATCAATTGGCCTTTGAATTCCTCTAGATGGCATGTTTCACTTTTGTGCTCCTAAATGGTTGCATTAAGATCTCTCCATTCTCTCTCTTTCTAAGCAAATAATAGAAATATACTGTGAGCAGATCTTCTCCACTGTTCTTTTAATTAGACTTTTTTTTCCTCTGGAGGACTGTACATCTTAACCTTTGTTTGCTTCATATCTTAATATCCAACTGAAGCCTTGTTGTTTGTTTCTGTCACAGTAGTAAATTATTTCAGGATGTATTTTTTAAAGCAGCAATAGTATTTACAGGTGGTCCATATCTTAACATCCATTTGTCTAGTCACCATTTGATGTTATAATGGCACAAAAAAGTAACTCATAACTATTTCACATTATGATTGTTGCAACGTTCCCATGATCACATGATCAAAATTTGGGTGAATAATTATGACAGTTGCACTGACCCAGAGTCACGTTATCACCATTTGTAACCTTTCCATCCAGATTCACTTAACAAATACATGATTCACTTAAAGGCAGTGTTTCTTTTAAGAACTGGGGCAAAAAAGGTTGTAAAATAGGGTGCAATTCACTTGCTTAGCAACGGAACTTTTGAGGTCAATTTTTATCGTAAGTTGAGGATTACTTGTATAGTTCAATCTTTTACCCAGAACATTTACTAGTGGTTATTTTTCTGAATTTGAATTTCAGCTGATGTTCTAAGTGAAGAAGCCATTTTGAAATGGTTCAAAGAGGCGCATCTTGCTAAAGGCAAAAGTGTGTTTCTTGATCAAATGAAGAAGTTTGTGGAATGGCTGCAAAATGCTGAAGAAGGTATTTTTTTAATTGAAGTTTTAATTTAATTAAATTTTGAATTACATGAGCTGTTCTTTGCTTATCTGGAGCTCTGAGATTCTTTGATCCACAGAACAGAATCTTTTGGAGTATCCATTGCCCAAACTGAATAAGCTTAAATAGGCTATGCATTAGCTAGTCAGGTAGTGCATTGGCTAGTCCCTGGATGACACTTGAATCAGTGTCAGCAATGGAGAATCTTGCTTTGCACATAGGAATATTCAGGTTCAGTCTCTATCACTGCTAGGTAGGGTTAGTAATATCAGCAAGTCAGGTTAGTAATTTGATTCATAAGAGTTGAGCCTTCCTATGACATTATTGGTCTATTCTCACCCCCAAAATGTTTAAATAACTCCTGTCGCTTCATATAATATGTTTGCAAATATTTGGTTGGTCTTCAATTTAGGTGTTTACATTGTTGTTATAGATGAACTGCATGTTATTGTTTTTTTCTACAGGAGGTGTTTTACTCTTTTCTTTCTTCCCATTGTCATATTGCCTTGCCTTGCCTCAATAGTTACTTCCCACTTTCCTCATTTCCATACTTTATTTTTTCCTTTCTGATTTCTGGAGGCAGGAAGAAGAAATGTCTGCACCTATATGTGACAATTGTGAATGCGAAAATGACTCTCTGCAATGTCTTATCATTTTATAGATTCTCTTTATTGGAATTTCTAGTGCATATATTAGAATTCTGCAAATTTTTCACAGAAAGTGCTTTGAAATGCAGAAAAAAGTATACGAAACAACTATGTCTTTTTATAGGTTCATATTTTCTTTCTAAAGCTGTTCCTGTGTATCTCAATATGATGTATAGCCAGGCATACACATGCCATTTTACTGAGCAAAATGCACCCATATGGAGACACCTCGGATCATTTTCCAAAGCAGCCCTATAAGCTGAAATTTTTTTTTTGGCTGTTTTAAAAAATGTTAGAAGAGGTATTTCGTATGTGCTGCCTATATATGCACGTTATTCTTTTGGAAAATTGACAGCTTAAATTTGACATCATCCTTCTTTATTTCACTATCACTTCCCTGAAACTGAGAGTTCATCACCTTATTTTCTGGGTATTATTTAAGCTGAAATGCTGAATATTTTGAAGTAAAAATTGCAAGATTGCCTACTTCTGCTTTTAAATCAAAAGCTATGGCTAGTTCCATTGTGCATAGAACCATAAATGAAAGAACAGATGTTTGATACCTCAGCTCTCACATTATTTCTACCAATAGTTAGTATGAGATTTTTTAAAAAATTTGTGGTTGATTTCATTCTACATCTCCACATGGTGACCTCTATGGAGAAGTGTTTTTTGTATCCTGTTGCAATGTCTCAAAACAAATCCCCTTGAAGTCTAATATACTCTACACTTGGGTGGCCGGCTGTAATCATAAATTTGTACTTGGCCTTTAGAATTAAAATTTGCTTTATTCAATTCTTATAAATTCTTCAGTTTAGTAGTTCTTCCTGCTTGTTTTTAAAAAGTTGATTGAAGTAACATCCCCCCAAAAGAGACAGAATCACACTTTCCTTAAAATAGACAAAGTCACACATAATACAATAAACTGTAGTAAGAAGCAGTAATTGAGCCACAGGAAGAGTTATTAAAGTAAAACTGTCTAAACCTAACATGTTGGGACTTTTCACAAATGAACAGCAGCATTCCTGGTTTTTTGTTGTTGTTGCCTTGTTTGTATGTCTTTAATTGTACCGTCCTAGGTAGTATTTTAATTGAAAATCAAGGAAAATGATGTTGCAAAATAAGAATACTGTAAGTATGATGAAAAAAGGAAAGGCATAGCGACGTTTCATGACAGTCTTGTTTCATTGCAACAACTCAGGCAACTTGTCCCAAGAAAGAAGCAGCATAGTTGGAACCTGTCCATGTCATTCACATTGGGGAAACCTTGACTTGTTTTGTTGTTAATATAGCTCAGAGCCCTTTTCTTCGAGAAAGCTTTGTGGAGTGGCCAGATATTGGCGCTATGTGGTGGATGGTGGGAGATATGGTCTTGTCGGTTGTGTTTTTCAGTGAGCAGGGAGATTTTGTGGCCTTCACAAAAGATGTTTAGTGGAAATAGTGGTACTTAGTAATGTCATATTCAGGTTTGTTACTATTTTTATTTGGGAAGTACTGGCAGTTGACAGAAAAGTAATTGATACATTTCATAATACAATTATAAAACATTTTTAATAGGAAAAATAGGGAAGGCAAGACTACAACTGCTACATTTTGTGTGTCATGAAATGTAGTAATCGTAGTCTTGTCTTTCACAATTTTTCTTATTAAAAATGTGTTATAATTTGAAGGTTCTCAACTTAAGAAAGTCCCCATACTGAGATTTATTTTTAATCTTTACAATCCCACCACATATTTTGGATGTTAAATTCAACATATCCAATAGCACATCTTAATGAGGAACATACAAAATATCTAGGGTGGAGAAGCTTATTATTGACAATAGATGGCATTTACACCATTGATTAAAATAAATACTTCTCACTTTAAATCTCCTCCTTTTGGCTTGTGGCTTATTTATTTGTGGAGTTGTTTGTGTGTGTGTGTGTGTGTGTGTGTAGTATTTTTAAAGCTATAATAAACTTAGTATTTTTCTCTGTTTTTTAGAATCTGCATCTGAAGGGGATGAAAATCAAGATGGCTGAACAAAGCACAAACCAGACATGATTACAGCTGGCTGCTCTTTCATAATTTTGTACTATCCAAGCAAGATTCTTCCTTGGGTGTCATACTGAAACTTTAGGCTAGATTTTTTTTCTTTGTTAGTTTATTTAGAAAAATAAAATATTGGAGCCCTGAAGGATTAGTTGCTATACATGCGTCTCTTTTGGCAAGCTGTATGCTAACAGACAATGGCATTCAGCAAGGAGACAATTAGGGAAATTGAAATTAAAAGCTTAAGAACTTTTTGTTGGCATATTTTCAGGTACTAGTCTCTGCCCATAAGGGGTTTTTTGTTTTGTTTTTTTGATCTGTGTACGCAGTTCAGTATTTATATGTGAGTCAACATCATTACGTTTTTTTAAAAAATTAAATGGCTTTTATATATTCATGTTTCCAGACTTTTTGTTTCAGAAGTCGTTAGTATGGAAACAAACTATTGCTGAATTCTCTACAGGAGAATTATTCAAAGACTAGTCAGTAACATTACCTTATCCATATAGCCAGCTTCCTTAGTATAACTTTCTCACCAACGTGAAATGTTTCCAAATTTAAGGTTGATGCCCCCAGGAGTATTTGATACTGGGGCAGAAACCTCCTGGCTTAATTAGATATTTCACAGAAAAACCAGCAATAAACTCAAGAAGAGCCAGTGCGCCATGTGCACAGGTAACATATAGCCAGCCCTAAGATACCAACATTAAACTGGAGCCTGCTTTCATTTTTTTAAAACTTATGTGGCTATTCTCACACACAAGAAACAGTGATAAATCTCATCAAAATAAGATTTAAACCTGTTTAATTGACTTGGTGGTTATATTAATTAAAATAATTTTCAATCAATTAAAGAGATCCTGTGTTTAATAATTGGGTAGATTTTTTAAAAAAATCTTGAATGCAAATACAAGCAGTCCTTGACTTACAGTCATTTATTTAGTGACTGTTCGAACTTACAATGGTACTGGAAAAAAGTTACTTATGTCCATTTTTCACATGACCCCATGGTCACGTGATCAAAATTTGGATACTTGGCAACTGGCAAGTTTTTATGACAATTGCAGTATGCTAGGGTCATGTGAACATCTTTTGTGACCTTCTGCAAGCAAAGTCAATAGGGAAGTCAGATTCACTTAATAGCCATCTTAGCAATTTGACAACTGCAGTGATTCACTTAACAGCTGTGGCAAGAAAGTTCATAAAATGGGGCAAAATGTACTTAACTGTCTTGCTTAGCAATAGAAATTTTGCATTCCAGTAGAGGAAATCATCTATACTTGAATGCAAAAAAACTTTTAAAAGGTAATCCTTTTTTATTTCTTGTAAGGAAGAATTACTTTCTAAGATAGAAATGAAAAACCTGACTCTCCATATACCGTAGTTTCTAGCGTATAAGACGACTTTTTAACCCATGAAAATCTTCTCAAAAGTCAGGGGTCGTCTTATATGCCAGGTGCTGAAACTTTAGGGACAGGGCTGGCTGGAAAACCTGGAGCGGATCTTCCATTTAGTCTGCGCAGGGAAAGCGGGACCAATTGGAGTAGAAGCTGCAGTCTGTGATTTTTTACAGGCTGGGGTCTGGGCTTCTTTCCTTCTAAAGTTGAAGACCAGCTGTAGGCAGGTGGGGAATGCAAGAGCAACTTGAAAGGCAGGTGGGGAATGCCGTAGCCAGAGCAGCTGCTTAGCTCTAAGGACACATTTGACTCAGGAACTGGGCGGGCTGGCTGGAAAAACTGAAGCGGATCTCCCATTTGGTCTTTTTTTTTTAATCCCATTTATATCCCGCCCTTCTCCGAAGACTCAGGGTGGCTTACAATTTAAAGCACAAATCAATGTGCTTAGCAATAGCCTTCATTCTATGTATATGCCTGCTTATTAGAGCTTTCACACACACACCCCACAAGCAGCATTATTACAAAGTCAGCTTATTGCTCCCAACAATCTGAGTCCTCATTTTACCTACCTCGGAAGGATGGAAGGCTGACTCAACCTTGAGCCTGGTGGGATGGCAACCTGCACTAATTGCAGACAGCTGGTGTTACTTAAGGCTCTGCGCAGGGAAAGCTTTAGAGTGAATTAGGAAAAGTGAAAAAGTGAATTAGGAAAATAGGGAACAGTTGCTGGAATTGGGTATGTGTAGTTTAACGAAGAGAAGGGTGAGGGGTGACATGATAGCAGTGATCCAATATCAGGGGCTGCCACAAAGAAGAGGGAGCCAAGCTATTCTCCAAAGCACCTGAAAGCAGGACAAGAAGCAATGGATGGAAACTAGTCAAGGAGAGAAGCAACCTAGAACTAAGGAGAAACTTCCTGACAGTTAGAACAATTAACCAGTGGAACAACCTGCCTCCAGAAGTGGTGAATGCTCCAACACTGGAAGTTTTTAAGAAGAGACTGGACAGCCATTTGTCTGAAATGGTATAGGGTTTCTTGCCTTAGGGGGTTGGACTAGATGACCTCCAAGGTCCCTTCCAACTTATTATTATTATTATTATTATTATTATTATTATTATTATTATTATTATTATTATTATTATTATTAAGTTTAATCCACTTGCACTGTTTTATGTTTACATGTTTGATGACAAACAGCCTTATGTTTATAAGTGACAGTTTTCCTACTACGTACCTGCATGTCCTAAGCATTTGAATTAAAATTACCATATTAAAATCAAATCTGATGTTTTTTAATTTTTATTTGGTGTGCGTTGGAAGAGGGGTAGTCTTATACGGTGAGTATAGCCCAAACCCTATAATTTAACAGGAAATGTAGGGGGTCGTCTTATACGCCGGAAAATACGGTACAGTTGCAAGAAAAAGTATGTGAACCCTTTGGGATTACGTGGAGTTTTGCATGAATTGGCCATAAAACGCGCTCTAAACGTCATGTAAGTCACAACAATAGAAAAACACAGTCTGCTTAAAATAATACTACACAAACATTAGCTGTTGTTATGTTTTAATTGAACATAAGGTGGAAACATTCACAGTGCAGGGTGGAAAAAGTATGTGAACCTTTGGACTTAATAACTGGTTGACCCTCCTTTGGCAGCAATAACCTCAACCAAACGTTTCCTGTAGTTGCAGATCAGACCTGCACAACGATCTGGAGTAATTTTGGACCACTCCTCTTCACAAAACTGTTTCAGTGTAGCAATATTCTTGGGATGTCTGGTGTGAATCGCTCTCTTAAGGTCATGCCACAGCATTTCAATCGGGTTGAGGTCAGGACTCTGACTGGGCCACTCCAGAAGGCGTATTCTGTTCTGTTGAAGGCATTGTTTTGTTGAATTACTTGTATGCTTTGGGTCATTGTCCTGTTGCATCACCCATCCTCTGCAGAGCTTCAGTTGGCAGACAGATGGTCGTACGTTTTCCTGCAAAATGTCCTGTTAAACTCTGGAATTCATTTTTCCATCAATGACAACAATCCGTCCAGGCCCTGAGGCAGCAAAGCAGCCCCAAACCATGTTGCTCCCTCCGCCATGTTTTACAGTGGGGATGAGGTTTTGATGTTGGTGTGCTGTGCCTTTTTTTCTCCACACATAGTGTTGTGTGTTTTTCCCAAACAACTCAATTTTGGTTTCATCTGTTCACAGTATATTTTGCCAGTAGTGCTGTGGAACATCCAGGTGCTCTTTTGCAAACTTCAAACGTGCTGCAATATTTTTTTTGGACAGCAATGGCTTCCACCGTGGTGTCCTCCCATGTACTCCATTCTTGTTTAATGTTTTCCTTATTGTAGATGTGTCAACAAAAATGTTAGCATGTGCCAGAGATTTCTGTAGGTCTTTAGCTGACACTCTAGGATTCTTCTTTACCTCATTAAGCATTATGCGCTGTGCTCTTGCAGTCATTTTTACAGGACAACCACGCCTAGGGAGAGTAGCAACAGTGCTAAACTTTCTCCATTTGTAGACAGTCTGTCTTACCGTGGACATATGAACATCAAGGCTTTTGGAGATACTTTTGTAACCCTTTCCAGCTTCATGCAAGTCAACAATTCTTGATCGTAGGTCTTCTGAGAGCTCTTTTCTGCGAGGCATGGTTCACATCAGACAGTGCTTCTTGAGACCAGTAAACCCCAAACTGGTGTGTGTTTTTAAAGGGCAGGACAGCTGTCAGCAACACATCCAATATCATCACACTGATTGGAGTCAAGGTTGGCTCACTCCTGGCTCCAATTAGCTCTTGGAGAAGTCATTAGGCTAGGGGTTCACATACTTTTTCCACCCTGCACTGTGAATGTTTACATGTCATGTTCAATTAAAACATGACAACAGCTAATGTTTGTGTAGTATTATTTTAAGCAGACTGTGTTTTTCTATTGTTGTGACTTACATGACATTTAGAGCGCATTTTATGGCCAATTCATACAAAACTCCACGTAATCCCAAAGGGTTCACATACTTTTTCTTGCAACTGTATTGCTGGATTCTAATCCTATCATCTCTGTTAATCATGCTGCCTAGTTTGATATAAATTGAACAAAGACTGGAGGATATAAGTTTGCTATCTCAATCATTTAACATTACGCTGTTACCTGCATAAAACCAGATTTGTTTTAGAAATATGGTGTCTACCCTTCGGTAATTATAACTGAATAGTGAAATTGTCTTATACCTCAAAAGTACCGGTAAGAAGGATAGACATTAGTTTTACATTTGCTGCTGAACTTTGAGATCTAAATTAGCAAGGTAATGGTAAATACGTGTGATAAATTAATTTTTAAAAATAACTTGAAATACAAATTAAAAAACCAAGAATATTGACTAAATTGCTTGAAAATCATGTTGATGTATAAGTCTGTTCTTGGACACAAAGAATATGTATCAATAATCCATTGCTATAAGATAAATGGAGATCTGTCCCTCATATTTATATTAAATAGAGGTTGTAGAGCTACTATAGCAATCTAAGAAGGAGAATAGGATACTTGAATGAAGTTTCTAGATTTAATACATTAAGGTGCATAGATCTAAATTAGATCATAAAATCATGATTTTAATGATTTTGTCTTGAGTTCCTTGATCCACTAATGACTGTTATCAACTACCAACATAGTTCTAATACTGAGTGAATAGATGAGTTAAGTTGCAAAATACCGAGCAAAGAAGCAGTAGCAGTCTAAGGAAGATCTTTCTGCTCATCACATTCCAAGCAGGTTGTGTTTTGCCTTAAACCATACTACTGGATAAATTAGAATGCTTCGCCATTTTTATCAGCACTGATAGGGCTTACTGTTGGCTTGTACCATGTCTAATCATGCTCCTTGTCTTTTGACTTGCTATCACATTAGATGTCTCTTTTGCTTCTTCATTCCCTTAAACTCTTAGTCTTGCCCCAGTATCTCCATCAAAGCGAGGCCTTTCAGGACCAATTGCATGCAGTCATCTCTGTATCATTCTTGCCAAATCAGTACAAATCAACCAAAGGAATAGTGTCAATTTTGCCATCACTTCTATATTAGGTTGCATTAATTTCTACTCCCTATTATTATTATTATTATTATTATTATTATTATTATTATTATTATTATTATTATTATTAATTTGTATACCGCCCTTCTCCCGAAGGACTCAGGGCGGTGAACAGGGCAATACATAATAAAAACAAGATACAAAAATTAAAAATTATTAAAAAGTAATTAAACAGCAATGCCCGTAATAAATTAGTACAGATTAAAAGTTAAGACCAATTTATAAAACCCAACCCCATCCCATCAGGCCAGGCCAGCTTGTTCAAAAAGGTGGGTTTTAAGATCGCGCCGGAAGGAGCAGAGATCAGGCGCCATCCGGAGCTCGACCGGAAGATGGTTCCATAAATCCGGCACGCCCACAGAGAACGCCCTCCCCCTGGGGGCCACCAGTCGGCATTCTTTGACCGGTGGCACCCTGAGGAGGCCCTCTCTGTGGGAGCATACTGGGCGGAGGGAAGTTATACACTTGAACATTTACAAACCTCCAAATCTATTTTATACGAAGAAAATCTGGTAGTTAAGGTTTTCCATCAGAAGTGCTAGAGTTTGCTTGTGAAAGCCTTTAATATAAATGTAAGTCCTAGTGCCCTCTAGTGTGGATTAACAGAAATTGCACTCAATTTCTATTTCAATTTATTTCAATGCCTGGACTCTAAACACATCATAAATATCAGGTAGGTTGTATTCTTGGTTTTCAAATTTAAATTAAGTCTTTTACTGTCCTTACAATCCCTAAAGGTTTACTGCTGTCTCCATCTTAGGCCCAGTAGTCTCAATATCTTCATAAATTACTTAGATGAGGGACTAGAAGAGGAACTCATAAAATTTGCAGAAGACACTAAGCTGGCAGGAATAGTCAACACCCCAGAAGACAAGCTCAGTATCCAAAAAGATCTTGACAGACTTGAACAATGGGCCCTATCCAACAACATGAAATTTACAGTAATGTGGCGAAAAGCAAGGCTTTAGGCAAACTAAAGGTGCAAGTACAGATTAGGGGAAATCTAGCTCAAAAACAGTAACCGTCAGAGGGACCTTGGAGTCCAAGTGGATCATCTGTTAAATATGAGACAGCAGTGCTTGGCAGCAGCCAAAAAAGCTAATACAGTCCTTGGCTGTATAAACAGAGGCATAGAATCAAAATCATGTGAAGTATTAATACCGCTCTATAGAGCCTTAGTAAGGCCACACCTGGAATACTGCATCCAGTTTTGGTCACCACATTACAAAGAAGATGTTGAGACTTTGGGAAAAGTGCAAAGAAGAGCAACTAGGCCTGAAGACTAATGGCTGTAATTTTGAGAGTTGGGTGTAAGTACCAGTTGTTCAGCACCACTGTAATTTCAAATAGGGGCTGAACAAATGGTCCTTAAGTGAGGACTACCTCACTGCCTACACTTTTCAGGCAGCGCTATATGCAGTCATTTAAAATTTCTGCTCATTTGAGCATCTCATCCTTCTTTGCCGTCATCAAACATGGTTTTCAGTTCATAGGCAATTATTTATGGGCAGGAGAGACACCCTCAACTTCAAAATGTAAGCAGCTGGGCTACATTAAGAAGCCTCTCCTGACAGGAGACATCACCTGGCTGTTTTTGTCTGACCTCTGAAGATAATCAGGGTTAGGTCCAGGGTGTATTCAGTCAGGAGATCTCCAGGGAATTACAAGGATTACAGGTTTATAGGCCACAGTGGGAACTAAAAAAAACCCAAAATCCTAAAAGAGTGAGGTGGCAAACTATTTCCATATTGCTGACTAGAAAACTACAAAAGTGTCTTCAAGAAATCAGCATGAATTGAGTTTGATTTGAAAAAAAACTTTCTTTAGCTATGGAATGAGACTTACTAAATGTCCTGAAATACTGCCTTGCCAGCACTACAATCACAAATCTGCACAGATTTCCTTGCAAAACAATGAACAAGTGAGCAACCATTTACAATTATGCCAGCAATAAAAAAGTAACTTCTTGTGTTTTCAATCTTCACAGGTCTATAATGCAAAGCAAAGTTGAAGTAAGATCATAAGCACAAACACCATTTCACTTAGCAACCTCCTCATTTAATGACCAAGTTGCTAGCTAGGCCCGATTATGTGGCTAAACAAGGAATACCTTAATTATAAATTCAGAAAAATTCATAATTTGACCAGGGGTGCTAAACATTTGCATACAACTATAATTCTATACTCTCCTAATGCTTATATATTGTAGCATTTTTTCCTTGAGTTGGCAGAGACACTGAGTTCTTGTAAAACATATGATAGCACAGCAGGTGGCTGGTTGGGCTGTTAAGCAGCTCCTCAGTTTATTTAACAGACCTTTGTTTTCAATTTGTGATGTTTCATTTAAAACTGGGCATGTTTCATTTTCTCTCATCTGTTGCTATATTTATAGATAATGTCAGCCTGTTACCACTCAAAAAGGCTGAGTTTGTGAATTATGGTTGCAGTTATCTTAATCAATTAGCCAATGCAATTGGCTATGATAGTGAGATTTGGTATCTGCAAAATTAGTAAAAATGATGAATTTAACAGGCAATTTATGATTGCCAAAATAACAGTAGCTCAGCCAATGGAGAAATAATGAAGAAAAGGAAGAGAAAAACAATGTTCGAGGCACTGCACCAATACACCCTGTGCTAAAAGTAGGAAAAAACACATTACTATAAAATCCTTCATCTTTTAATTTAACTTTTGCTGTTGTGTTTCTTATCACTTAGTATTAGAATATGTTGCCATTTTGATTTGATTTCTAATGTTATGTCTTCCCAAACTGTTTTATAGTCCCATTTGGTTTAGTGCAATAAGGAGCAGGTCAGAAAGGCTAGTAAAAAGCTTGCAATTTCTAAATCTGAAAAAAAATAAAATGTACTGGCTGTTATTATTTGCAGATCTAATTTGGCATTTTGCCTTCAATAGTCACTAGGTCACCGTTCCCAGCCAAGTAGGTAGGCATGACCAAAGAAAATTCTAAGCATTGCAGATCAAACACATCAATACTGCATTTTCCAGAAACTAGCTGAAGAGTGTGTGGCTCCCTTACAAGGTTCCAACCAATAGATTTTGTATTTTGCTAATCAAAACTACTAAAAATCTGAAACATACTAGTTGTAATGTCAAGATGCTGTCCATTTAATGGGACTATGCTACTGAAATGGCAAAGCCTGGAGTGGTTATACAATGGACAAATCCCTTTTCACCATTTCATTTATTATGCAATGTATTCAGTGATATGTACAAAAACTCCAGAGTGGAAAAAGAAAGGCTTCTGCCCTTTCCCATGGAAGAAACAATCCATGGTCTTCCAACACGAGCCACTTACTAGCAAGGCTATTGAAAGAGAATAAAATGGTCTGAAAGAAACAATGGAAACACAGAGTACAGAGTGAAGTCTCTAACAAAAAAAGCAGCAGAAGCACCACACATGCTGCAAGGACCTAGTTGTATTAACAATGTTACACTGGTATAATAGATGTATGCCAGGTTTAACAATGTCAAATAGCAGATGGTAAGCAATAGACCATCTCTGGTGCACAACATCATCCGACTGAAAACATCACTTTTGTCTAAAAAGTATTGAAACTATTGGAGTCTGCATCTCTAAAATTATGTATAAAACTACATTACTTGGAATAGTTCAGAGGCATCGGAGCCACTCTGTTACTTTTTGTAACTGCAACTTGGAGAAAAAACACTGAATTTTGTATAGTTGCTGTCATTGTAATTAGAGCAGGATTTACAAAGTTTCACTTGGCCTTCTCCAACAGGGTGCCATCAGATTTTTTTAAAGAGTTGTTCACAGTGCTTTTTTTGTAAAAGAAAAAGGTGCCGGAACTCACACATGTCATACAACCTGCCTTGCCTACCCTACAAGGTTCCATCCAAAAATGGTGCCGGAACTCCATTCTGAGCGTTCTATGAGAAAAAAAACCCTGGTTTTTCAGCATCTACCAGTAGTGATGATGACCAGGAATTGTAGTTTCAGTGTATCTTAAGATGATTGGAAAGGTTTCCTACACTTTGAGGCTACTTTGCCTTCAATATACTACTTCAACTTTTCACAGCCTTACTTTCAGACTTGCCTGATAAATAAATAATTGACAATTCTAGAAATGCCCAACAGAATTATTTATAACATTTCCTATCTATATTTTATCATAATTATAATTGTAGACAAATCTGAAGACCATTGGAGGGAATGTATCCCAGGCGAAACTACCCCAGCTGGCTTCTCTTGACCATTTTTATGATAAATAATTTTCATTTTTGCTAGCAATTGTCTCTATTCTTGTTCTTGAAAAGCATGTAGTGGATAGATAACATCTCCAATTAAAGCTGATCCAGATTAGCAGTGGATTTAAATTAATAAATGGGCAATGGGATTTATTGCATTTGTTTTCTCTCAGTAGCTTCCATCCTTCATTTGATCTTTATGAGATTTATAGTGTTTAAAACTATTGTACTAGCTTGTTTTGTTCTGGTGGCAGAGAAAAAAATATTGCTATTCACTGGTGAAAAAAAGATTCCTCTAAATAATGCACGATGAAAAAGTATCAGGACAACTAATGGCAGATGCTGAAAAATTCAGAGTGGTGACAAAGAGGATATTCCCCTAGTTATTTGACCCTTGCTTTGGCAATGGCTCCACCAACACATAAGGTTTTGGGAAAGAAATCATAAATTGTGCTACTATCTTTAGATTACAATCCTTTCCATTAACTGATGAAGCTGTTTCCCCTATATTTATTTGCTGAGGCCATAGAGGATGGACTTGTAATACATGAAACATGGTTTTTGTAGTACTGTTGCATTGGCTGACTAACATGGGGTTTTTTGTGTTTTAAATTTGCTTTTTCATTTGTATTGCTAATAATTTCCCATAAGACTTAACCTTCAAGAAAAGTTTCTCTTTCTAAAACCAGGATTGGCAGGAGAGTGTTCGATACATTGTTGATAACATTTTCCTTTTTAGCTATTCTCAAGCTTCCATGATCAAAGAAAAAAATCAAGCTCAATCTTCAGAAGCACTCTTAATATATCCTACATATATCTAATTTTTGTTTTTCCTTTGCAAATATTTTTTTTTATTTTTACTCAAAAGTAAGTGGCTATGCTCATATATTATTGGATGGTTTAATTCTGTTGGTGTAACTGAACAGATGAGTACTTCTAAACCAATCAACTTTTGCTTTGAAGTTCTATGTTGTGCATCTATAACATTAAATGCAATCCATTTTTCCTGTTTCTCTCTTTTTCATAGGGAGACTCCACTTTATCAGAGAACTTTACTAAATTACTCTGAAATGATCTTCTGAATGAGTTCCTTATTGGAAAAGGTAAAGCAAGGCAGACCTATAAACAGATTTGGGCAACACTGCAGACAAAAAGTTGTCCTGTTTGATAAACTGCATGCAAAAATGTGCTTTGCACACACAAAATATATGTTCTGTCAGTGGATTTTACATTAGATTATACTTTGCTTTAAACAAAGAACTCATCCAAATGCAAAATGTCATATCATATAGCCTAGCAGAAAACACATGTGAATCAGAGAACTAAAACAAGCAACTGCTTTTGAAGTCATACAAAAACTAAAGTCTTTACATGTCAGGAGTATGGCAGCCACATCTAGTTGCCAATAGACCCCTGCCTGTAGGAAATTGTAATACCTGAAGTAGTTCCTTTGATGACTCCTTATATGCACAAGCAAGAGGGAAGATTGGGCAAATGTTCAATTTTTCCAATTTGATCACTGAGACCTAGTTAAAATTGTGACAGAAATAGCAAAGGAAACACGCCTAAGGTAATGTTTCCAGAAGCATTCCTTTAATTAGTCAGAATAATAGGCATGTATTCTGGGAAACCTTGAAGATAACGCTTTTCCATAGAGCTTTGGGGAATCTGGTATCAAATATTGCTTTGGGGCAGTAAGGGTAGCAATCATATTAAGGTGCGGTTATTTTGTTTGCATATTTTTATAAGTTGCTGGAGTTTTTCTGATTGACATAAATTTGATAAATAAATATTTTAGTAACTCGTTGATTGTATTTTAAATAAAAAAATGGGTCTGGAAACAAATCAGATTGTTTACTTGATAGTAAACTATAGTATTAGTAACTATTGTTATAAGCACAGAATGGTGGTAAAAAATCAAAGAACAGACACCAAAGGCAGAGTGAATACAGCCTTTAGAGCTCAATGAAGGAAAAAACCACTGCACTTAGCAAGTTTATAATAGGCCCATAGATATCCATGATAACATAATCTGACTGGCATTGTCTGGAGTAGTCCAGTCTAGGATTTTAACCACTGGAGATAGTGTTTTTGTCTCTTAATGTTTTATATGTCAGACAAAATCACTATGTCTTTCCCAGCAAACCAAATCAATTTTATATATTTACAAGAAGTATAAGGATATAGGATCACATTTCCAATACAAATTAATTTTCTTTCCTTGCAGTTCAGTCCCAACTATGCTGAATTCAAAACTCTGAGCAATTGCCTGTGGAATTTATTTCCACATTAAGCAGAAATCTTCATCAAAGTCAAGCAAATTTAGACACTATGTATTTTTTTATGCTTAGATATACTCAGTGGCATACAATTAAGTTAAAAGTATGCTCAGAATTAAATCTATGTCCTGAGAGGCCAAGAGGATGAAACATTGGAATATATCCACATTTTAAACTTCTTTTAAAAATAATGGCACGTGAGAAATCTACAAATTGTTTGAGGAGCTCTGTAATGTGTATTTGTGTTGAAGGGTACCTTTTTTCTGAACTGTTTCAACAGACAACAAATGCACAGAGCTGTTATTCATCTATTGAAGGAAAATGTTGCATCTCAAGATGCAAAGATAAGAAACTGCATCTACATGATATATGACTTAGTGCTATAGTAGAACACTGAGAATGCTTCCCCACCTCTCTGGATTCACACATTACACTTCCACCACAAAAATTTCAGGCTAGTTTAAAAGCATTCTTTGCTTTGCATTTGATCAACCTATTTATCTTTTCATAATTACTGCATTTTTATTTTTACATTTACGTAAAACACATGACTTGCGCCGGACATATCACGGCTCACTTTGGAAGATCATATAGGAGCCGTGACCAGGGGGGCTTTTGCACAGGTTCATCTGGTGCGCCAGTTGCGGCCCTATCTGGATCGAGATGCCCTACGCACAGTCACTCATGCGCTTGTGACCTCCCGGTTAGACTACTGCAATGCTCTCTACATGGGGCTGCCCTTGAGGACCACTCGGAGGCTTCAGCTGGTGCAGAATGCGGCCGCGCGAGTTGTGATGGGAGTTTCCCGATACTCCCATGTAACACCTCTCCTCCTCAATCTGCATTGGCTTCTGGTTGCCCTCCGGGTGAGATTCAAGGTGCTGGTGATGACCTATAAAGCCCTAAATGGCATGGGTCCAGGTTATCTTAGGGAGCACCTGCTGCCAGCATCAATCTCCATTGTCCTGTGCGCTCCCACAGGGAGGGCCTCCTTAGGGTGCCGGTGGTCAGTGAGTGCCAGCGGGTGATCCCCAGGGGGAGGGCGTTCTCTTTGGGCGTGCCTGCCCTGTGGAACGACCTGCCTGTGGAACTCCGGACAGCCCCCGACCTTCATTCGTATCACCGGGACCTAAAAACCTGGTTGTTTGATTTATCTGGCCTGGACTGAGGGGTTTTAAATTTTTAAATTTTAAATATAAATTTTAAATTTGGGCTATTGTTATTTAATCCTATTTTAATTTTAACTTTATCTTAACCTTTGATTTCCCAAAGGACTCAGGGTGGTTTACAGGGCAAAGTTAAAAACAGTTAAAACAGTACAAAGAGAAGAACAACAAAGATGATTAGGGGACTGGAGGCTAAAACATTTAAGGAACGGTTGCTGGAATTGGGTATGTGTAGTTTAATGAAGAAAAGGGTGAGGGGTGACATGATAGCAGTGTTCCAATATCTCAGGGACTGCCACAAAGAAGAGGGAGTCAAGCTATTCTCCAAAGCACCTGAAGGCAGGATAAGAAGCAATTGATGGAAAATAATAAAGGAAGAAGCACCCTAGAACTAAGAAGAAACTTCCTGACAATTAGAACAATTAACCAGTGGAACAACCTGCCTCCAGAAGTGGTGAATGCTCCAACACTGGAAGTTTTTAAGAAGAGACTGGACAGCTATTTGTCTGAAATGGTATAGGGTTTCCTGCCTGAGCAGGGGGTTGGACTAGATGACCTCCAAGGTTCCTTCTAACATCATCATTATTATTATTATTATTATTATTATTATTATTATTATTATTATTATTATTATTATTATTATTATTATTATTATTATTATTATTATTATTATTATTATTATTATCCTCTGATTAATTTGATTTAGATTTTCCCTCCTTCTCTGGATGGATGGCCCAGAAGTCAAGATGTTTATGCTGTGTATCTGTGACTCATAAGAGTTGTAAAATCATATCATTGCCTGGAATCAAGTCCACAAAAGGCTTCCAATTCTGCCTTATATCTGTACTATTTTTCATCTTCCCTTCATGAAGATCAATACTGATGAGGTCCATCCTTCTATCACCTTGCAATAGAATATCATACTTGCTATTTTTTCCACACTGAGGCTTTATTCCTATTGGCAGTGCTGGCATTGAAATTGAGCAAAAAGGTCACATTTTCAGGTATGAGGAAAATACAGTCATGGCCGAAATTGTTGGCACCCCAGAAATTTTTCCAGAAAATCCAGTATTTCTCACAGAAAAGTATTGCAGGAACACATGTTTTGCTATACACAGGTTTATTCCCTTTGTGTGTATTGGAACACAACAAAAAAAGGGAGGAAAAAAAGCAAATTGGACATAATGTCAAACAAAACTCCAAAAATGGGCTGGACAAAATTATTGGCACCCTTAACTTAATATTTGGTTGCACACCCTTTGGAAAAAATAACTGAAATCAGTTTTTTTTTATTTTAATTCCATTTATATCCCGCCCTTCTCCGAAGACTCAGGGCGGCTTACAAGCTTAGCAGTAGCCTTCATTCTATGTATATGCCTGCTTATTAGGGCTTTCACACACACCCCAAGCGGCATTATTACAAAGTCAGCTTAATTGCCCCCAACAATCTGGGTCCTCATTTTACCTACCTCGGAAGGATGGAAGGCTGAGTCAACCTTGAGCCTGGTGGGATGCGAACCTGCACTAATTGCAGGCAGCTGGTGTTACTTAACCATCAATAAGCTTCTTACACCTCTCACCCGGAATTTTGGACCACTCTTCCTTTGCAAACTGCTCCAGGTCTCTCTTATTGGAAGGGCGCCTTTTCCCAACAGCAATTTTAAGATCTCTACACAGGTGTTCAATGGGATTCAGATCTGGACTCATTGCTGGCCACTTCAGAACTCTCCAGCGCTTTCTTGCGATCCATTTCTGGGTGCTTTTTGACGTATGTTTGGGGTCATTGTCCTGCAGGAAGACCCAAGATCTCGGACGCAAACCCAGCTTTCTGACACTGGGCTCTACAGTGCGACCCAAAATCCTTTGGTAATCCTCAGATTTCATGATGCCTTGCACACATTCAAGGCACCCAGTGCCAGAGGCAGCAAAACAACCCCAAAACATCATTGAACCTCCACCATATTTCACTGTGTTCACTGTAGGTACTGTGTTCTTTTCTTTGTAGGCCTCATTTCGTTTTCGGTAAACAGTAGAATGATGTGCTTTAGTAAAAAGCTCTATCTTAGTCTCATCTGTCCACAAGACGTTTTCCCAGACGGATTTTGGCTTACTCAAGTACATTTTGGCAAACTGTAATCTTGCTTTTTTATGTCTCTGTGTCAGCAGTGGGGTCCTCCTGGGTCTCCTGCCATAGCGTTTCATTTCATTTAAATGTCGACGGATAGTTTGCGCTGACACTGATGCTCCCTGAGCCTGCAGGACAGCTTGCATTCCTTTGGAACTTGTTTGGGGCTGCTTATCCACCATCCGGACTATCCTGCGTTGCAACCTTTCATCAATTTTTCTCTTCCGTCCACGACCAGGGAGATTCGCTACAGTGCCATGGGTTGCAAACTTGATAATGTTGTGCACTGTGGACAAAGGCAAATCTAGATCTCTGGAGATGGACTTGTAACCTTGAGATTGTTGATATTTGTCCACAATTTTGGTTTTCAAGTCCTCAGACAGTTCTCTTCTCCTCTTTCTGTTGTCCATGCTTAGTGTGGCACACACAGACACACAATGCAAAGACTAAGTGAACTTCTCTCCTTTTTATTTGCTTTCAGGTGTGATTTTTATATTGCCCACACCTGTTACTTGCCCCAGGTGAGTTTAAAGGAGCATCACATGCTTGAAACAATCTTGTTTACCCACAATTTTGAAAGGGTGCCAATAATTTTGTCCGGCCCATTTTTGGAGTTTTGTTTGACATTATGTCCAATTTGCTTTTTTCCTCCCTTTTTTGTTGTGTTCCAATACACACAAAGGGAATAAACCTGTGTATAGCAAAACATGTGTTCCTGCAATACTTTTCTGTGAGAAATACTTGATTTTCTGGAAAAAAGTCTGGGGTGCCAACAATTTCGGCCATGACTGTATTTTCTTATGCAATCCTTGACCCCTTAGAATTTTTTGATGCACAGAATTTAAATAGAATTGTTGTTTAACTAGATATAGAGATCAATGACATTAGATGTTATAAAAATTGAAATCTTTACTATTGTCAAGCCCTACGGGCTCGACACTTCACGGGGAGCCAGGGGAGCACGGTCGCGGTTACCCACGCAGCACCGGGAGCCCAGCCACGCCCACACCTACCAGCTGTCCAGCGGGCGAGCGTCAGATCCACGGGCGTGCTGCAAGCTGTGCGGCGGGCGAAGGCAGACGCCCGCGCTGCACCAGGAGCCCAGCCACGCCCACACATACCAGCTGTCCAGCGGGCGAGCGTCGGATCCACGGCAGCGCTACGGGAGGCCGCGCCGGTGCTGGCGGCCGGGGGACAGTCCGTCTCGGCTCAATCAGCTGGGAGGTGGATGGAAGCTGTTGCCGGGGCCCGTAGAGTTCGATCGGCTGGGAGGCGGCTGCAAGCTGAGCGGCGGCTTGAAACGGCTACGGCTGCGGCTGCAGACACGCCGGCAGCGACGCGGGGCGCTGAACAGCTGCGCCCGGACTCTGGGGACCACCAAGGGGCCATGGGTGTGACGCAAGGGCTTACAATGGTGGAGGGGAGCACGACCGGGACTGTAGGGGGGGTGGACTTGTGTTTTTTTCTCCGCGGTGGGAATCACGGTGGCGGTGGAGGGAGTTGGGCGTGGGGTAATGAAGTAGGGGGGTGGAGTATTTATGCAGGCCAGGCGGATGCTGGTCTGCACGGGGGAGGGGTGGGGCCTAAGGGTGGGGCTGCTACCTTGTTACAGGCATAGAATAAAAGGCGCGTTGGAGAGTGTGCCTCTCAACGCTGACTTTATTAATGCTTGGAGATCCTGACATTAAAGGTGCTCTCTGCAGTCATCCGTACTTCGTCGTGGTTTTTCCTGAGTGCCTGTTATTCCCGGCGGAGACGAGGGTTTGACAGTAAGTCAGCGTTCAAACAGCACAGCGCTCTTTTTGCTGGGCTCTGGTTTTTGCCTGCCACCATGGCTGAGGGGACCCAGGGCGGTGTGCCCGTGGCAGGAGGGGAGGAACCAGCTGGGGTCGCTGTGCCTCTTGAGGTGGGGGAATTGGCAGAGGCCCCACCAGTGGTTCGGCCTAAGGTCCGGGACCTTGGACCATCACCAAAGGGAGCTGAGGCTCCAGAACCGGCTGCCCAGGAGAAGCCTGGAGAATGGTGGCTCAGTCCTGTCTTGAGCCAGCCAGTGGCTGGACAAACCCAACCATCTAGAGGGAAGGGGTCCCTCTGGGAGTGGAGAGAGCGTCGTGCCACCGATGAGGGCGGAGAGGAGTGGAGCTACACCACGGCTCCTGGCAGTTATACTATGGACGTCCTGAGGGACCATTTTGGAGAACCCCGGCCATGGACCCCTACTGATGCCGACCTGGAGACTGGTGGATGGGCACGACCCCAGACCGACCCGGAGCGTAGGGGTCAAACCCGGTTCCGTTTGGCAAGTCCCCGTTTTCGGGCTCCGCAGGCCCCTGGTACCCCACAGGTCCCAGGCCTTCCATCGCCGGGACCGGCGGCTGCTCCCGACTTGGGCCTCGCAGGGCCTGGTGGAACAAGGCCGGGGGGTGCTGTGCCAGCCGGGGGGCTGGGGTGGCAACAACCAGGGGTTGCACAGAGGCCGGGAGGCCCGGCGGGTCCTTGGGGAGGGCCTGCGGTTTGGGGCCCACCACCGCTGCCTGTGACCTTTGACGGCAACCCCGATCATTTGGCCCTGTTCCTCGGACAAGCCATCCACCATCTGGACCAGTACGGTCCTTTGTATACTTCCCAGTGGGGAATGGTGATGGCTGTTACAACGGCTTTACAAGGGGAGGCAGCGGCCTGGGTGGCGAACCTTTACGGTGATCGTGCCCGTGAACTGGGGGATGTGGGCCTTCTCCTTGAAGCGTTGCGTACACGATTCGAGGATGTGACGCGCACGCATCGAGCGGAAGCTGAGATCGTTGGCTTGCGGCAGAACGGGCGTCCAGCTACAGCCTATGTGCAGGACTTTCGTGAAGTGGCTGGCAGGCTCAGTTCCTGGCCCGCCAGGGAAACCGGAGGAGAGTTGCAGGGCTGGGGCAGAGGTACACGTGCCACCAGAGTATACCGAATTCCTTGAGGTGTTCAGTGAGCAGGAATGCGATCTCCTGCCACCCCATCGACCGACGCGGATGGCAGCACCAGTTCTTTTTAGGGAGAAGAAAGATGGGGGCCTGCGTCTTTGTGTGGACTACCGGGGGGTCAATGCAGTGTGTATTGAACATTTGTATCCACTGCCTTTAATGAAAGACATGTTGTCCCACCTGGCTAAGGGGAGGGTGTTTACCCGCTTGGACTTACGCGAGGGCTATTACCGGGTGCGCATCAAGAAAGGAGATGAGTGGAAAACGGCGTTTAACTGCCCATTGGGCAGCTATCAATTTCGTGTAATGCCATTCGGACTCCAGGGGGCCCCCCGCCGTGTTCATGCAACTAATAAATCAGGTTTTGCATGAACATTTATATAGGGGGGTGCTCGTGTATCTTGACGACATCCTTATATATACGGAGACAATGGACCAGCACGTTGCCCTTGTACGCCAGGTTTTGCAAAAACTCCTTGACGCACGGTTGTACGTGAAACTATCAAAATGTGAATTCCATGCGTCTCGACTGGACTACTTGGGCTATCGGGTCTCAGTGGCCGGGATTGCCATGGATCCCAAGAAAGTGGAGGCTATATTGCAGTGGCAAGCCCCGGGGACCAGACGACAGCTACAGAGCTTCCTGGGGTTTGCCAATTTTTACCGCCAATTCATACCATCTTTTGCTGCAGTAGCTCTTCCATTAACAGACTTGCTCAAAACTAAGAAGTTAGCGGTGAAACCACGACCAGGGTTGCGTGTAACGTGGACCGTAGAGTGTCAACGGGCCTTCGAGACCTTGAAAGGTTTGTTCACCCGAGAGCCCATACTGTTGCATCCCGACCCAGCAGCACCATATGTTGTGCAAGCAGATGCTAGTGACGTGGCAGTCGGAGCTGTTCTATTACAACACAACAGTAAAGGCGCATTGCAACCTTGTGCTTATGCGTCCAAAAAACTGTCGACCACCGAACGCGCCTGGGCTATCTGGGAAAAGGAGGCCTACGCCGTTCGGTGGGCGTTGCCGAGACATGGCGGCATCTCCTAGAGGGGGCAGAGAAGCCTTTCGAAGTGTGGACAGACCACAGGAACTTAGAAGCCCTACAGTCCCCACGTAAGTTGGCCCCTAAGCATGTACGGTGGGCCCTGTATTTCAGGCGGTTCAGGTTTACCCTGAAATACGTTCCGGGGGGGAAGAATTTCCTGGCGGATGCCCTCTCGCGGCTTCCGCAGTATGACAACCAGCGGGAGGAGGTGGTGCAGGCTCTTATCCCTCCTCTCGTCCCAGAGATGGTACAGGTTGTTCAGAGCAAGGGTGTGGAGGACCTTGTACAGCAGCTGAAAAAAGCTCTGGTGGAAGATGACTGGCTACAGCAACACCCGCGACTCCTAACCCGACGGGATGACCTAGCCTGGTATGGGAGTAAGGTGTATGTACCGCAAACCTTGCGAGAGACTGTGCTTTATAGGTGCCATGACGCCAAACAGGCCGGACACCTTGGATTCCTGAAAACCCTGCACCTTGCTAGACGTCAGTTCTGGTGGCCAGGAATGAGGCGGCAGGTCAAAGATTACGTCCAGCGTTGCCGCACGTGTGCTATGGCCAAACCCCAGCCCGGGAAGCCAGTGGGGCTTTTACAGATGGTGGCAGACCCTAACCGGCCATGGCAGGACATCGGGATGGATTTCATCGTGGACCTACCAGAGAGCCGCGGATACACTGTTATCTGGACCGTGGTTGACCTGTTTTCTAAACAGGCCCATTTTGTCCCGTTGAGGGGTTTACCCTCGGCCCGGCGTCTGGCCTGGCTATTCATAACCCATGTGTACCGCTTGCACGGGGCGCCTAGACGCATTATATCGGACCGGGGAGTGCAGTTTACCGCCAGGTTTTGGCGTAAATTCCTCCAGTTCATCGGGTCATCTCAGGGATTAAGCTCGGGGTACCATCCCTGCACGAATGGTGCTGCTGAACGGGCCAATGCAGCGGTGGAGCAATACCTGCACAGCTATGTCTCGTACCAACAGGCAGATTGGGCTGATCTACTGGCATTTGCGGAAATCGCCCACAACAACGCTGTGCACAGTAGCACTGGTCTCCCACCGTACACGGTGGTGTCTGGCTACGATTTCCCTCCCGTACCCGAGTGCGACCAAGGTTCGACCTCCCCCTGTCAACCCCAGGAGTGGATGCTGCAAATCAGAAAAGCTTGGGCAGCAACCAAGGAGGCCTTGACCAAACAAGCCGGTATCGTAAAGGCCCAAGCAGACAAGAAGCGCCAACCGTTCTACACCCCGGGGGTTGGGGATTGGGTGTACTTGTCTACAAAATACTTGAGGTTGCAAGTACCTAGCAAGAAGCTGGGCCCTAAGTACATAGGCCCTTTCCAGGTCACCCACGTCATCAATCCAGTCACGGTGCGCCTCCGGTTGCCTAAATTCCTGGGCAAGGTGCAACCCGTGTTCCACGGCAGCTTGTTAAAACCAGCTCCCGTTCCTGCCCGGGGGGAGTCAGTGACCCCGGGGCCCGTGGGCGATAATCAATACGAGATACAGGAGATTCTAGATTCTAGAATACGGAGAGGGCGATTGCAATACTTGGTGCTGTGGAAGGGATACCCGGTTACTGAGGCATCCTGGGTGGCAGAACCGAACGTCCAGGCCCCTAAGTTAGTTAAAGCATTTCATCGAAGGCATCCTGGCAGGCCCTCGGGGGGGAGACGAAGGGAAACTACTGCTCTCGTTAGTGCATGCCTAACTCCTGTATCTTGCCTTCCAGGAGGAGCCGTGGTGAGGGGGGCCGACTGTCAAGCCCTACGGGCTCGACACTTCACGGGGAGCCAGGGGAGCACGGTCGCGGTTACCCACGCAGCACCGGGAGCCCAGCCACGCCCACACCTACCAGCTGTCCAGCGGGCGAGCGTCAGATCCACGGGCGTGCTGCAAGCTGTGCGGCGGGCGAAGGCAGACGCCCGCGCTGCACCAGGAGCCCAGCCACGCCCACACATACCAGCTGTCCAGCAGGCGAGCGTCGGATCCACGGCAGCGCTACGGGAGGCCGCGCCGGTGCTGGCGGCCGGGGGACAGTCCGTCTCGGCTCAATCAGCTGGGAGGCGGATGGAAGCTGTTGCCGGGGCCCGTAGAGTTCGATCGGCTGGGAGGCGGCTGCAAGCTGAGCGGCGGCTTGAAACGGCTACGGCTGCGGCTGCAGACACGCCGGCAGCGACGCGGGGCGCTGAACAGCTGCGCCCGGACTCTGGGGACCACCAAGGGGCCATGGGTATGACGCAAGGGCTTACAATGGTGGAGGGGAGCACGACCAGGACTGTAGGGGGGGGTGGACTTGTGTTTTTTTCTCCGCGGTGGGAATCACGGTGGCGGTGGAGGGAGTTGGGCGTGGGGTAATGAAGTAGGGGGGTGGAGTATTTATGCAGGCCAGGCGGATGCTGGTCTGCACGGGGGAGGGGTGGGGCCTAAGGGTGGGGCTGCTACCTTGTTACAGGCATAGAATAAAAGGCGCGTTGGAGAGTGTGCCTCTCAACGCTGACTTTATTAATGCTTGGAGATCCTGACATTAAAGGTGCTCTCTGCAGTCATCCGTACTTCGTCGTGGTTTTTCCTGAGTGCCTGTTATTCCCGGCGGAGACGAGGGTTTGACAACTATCATGAAAGGAAATTCCACTGATATAGAAAATGTTACTTCTGAAAAAGCTATCTATTTTCTTGCATTCCCCAAAAAACCCAAAACCATTACCATGATTCTTTTTTTTAAAGATAAGCATGTGGCTTTTCAGTTTAAGGCAAATATATAATAATCCAATAAACATGAAATTCACTACATGGAACAAACACACATACATACACAAATCAGATAGCTACTGGGTTGCCTTATTGTTCATCTTAATGTCTCTGTCTTTAGTCAATAAAATATTATTTTCTGTTTAATGGACCGAAAAGGGCTTGGTTTCCAACCAGTAAAAGTTCAATGTGCTGGAACAGTCTTTTAACCTACATGTTCTGGGTCTGTTCTTTTTACAAATACACTCCATAAGATTATAAAATAGAGTATTGGGGAAGGTGTGTAAAAATTATATTCTCAAATTGGAAATCTATGAAAGCATAAGGAAACGTTGGACATCATGTATAGATAGCAGCTAGTATACTTTACCAGAAACTTTAGCTGAAAGATATGTTTATACTTTCTGAGCAGACTTTCTGCTGATGTTATTATGGGAATCTCATTTATATAGTCAAGATTTATTTGGTTGTTTAAGATTTAAGATCCCTTTTACAGAGTTGTTGTATTTTTTTTGCTTTTGTTTTCTTTTGGCTTTTTGTTATTATTTATTGTTGGATTTATTCTTTTAGTTTATTATAGAATTGAAAAAGCAATTCATCACAATTTCCAACAACATAGTACAAACTATATGCATTCTATTAAAAGCTAGACCTTTACAAACGAATGCATCAAAAACGTATTGGTCTACAATACCTATCAATCTTTGACTCAGACATAGGAAAGAAATAGTGAACAATGATGTTCAACTCTAGAGGAAAGCAAAGAGCTGTTCTAAATTTACTTTAAGTCAAAATCAACCAAATGTTAACGTGTGCACGGAACTGCTTCAGTGAGAATTATGTTTTCCGAATGACCAATGTCTCCCCAAGAAGCAGCAACCTTGCTCTAAAAGCTTAAATAAAATAGCAGTGTAAACAGACAACGGGAAAGTGCAACTCGCCTCACACTCTTCCACGACTTCGTTCAAAACCAGGTCGCCGGGCCGGATGTATTTGCATATTTTTACCTTTGTCTCCGAAGATCAGCCAATGAGGGCCTTTGGCTGCCTGCGGTCCACCCCCCACCCCCCCCCCCGGAGGTTTCCGAGCGGGCGCTGGCAGCTGGCTGGGAAAGCTGGGTTTTGTGACTGCTGTTCCTGTAGTGCTGTCGTGGTCATCCTGGTTCTACCTGCCCTTTTCCACTTCGGGCAGGGGAAGCAAAGGTCTGTTTTCCTCCCTTGAAAGACGAGGGGAGTTAGCCAGATCAGGGGACCCTGCAGCAGCGAGCACAACCGCAGGGCGCGATGGTTTGCGGCGGCTTCTCTTGCTCCAAGAATTGGCTCTGCGCTCTCAACCTGCTTTACACGGTAAGTCCAGCCGCCGCCCGCATTCTCGAGCCAGGTGGCGACTGAATGGGAGCCTCCTGCAGCCAGGGGTGGGTGGGCGGGGGAGATCTCCCCTCCCCCCCCGAAGTGACTGGTTTTTTCTTACTGCTGAGCGAAAAAGAACCACAGTAGGCCTGTGCGAGCCCCATAGTCCGCGGAGGGTGAGACGCAGTCGTGACCGCCAGATGTCCCGGAGCGAGTCTCTTTCGCTAAAACGCGATGCACCTGCCGCGGTGCTAAAGAACCTCCGCGAGGGACTGCGGGAACTCGAATCTGCTGGAAGCCCCTTTTCTGCAGGCTTTCTGCGGCGCCTAGGCAACCGGGCGGTTCTGTTAAACCCGAGATTACGCTCTGGGAGCTCCACCGATGTGTACTTTGAGGTGGCATATCACTTCGTTCAGCAGGATTGTTTGTGTCGAGCAACTGCACATAGGGCGGTCATTTAGCCTTCTTCCTCGCCTGACAGGAATCCAACGGTGGGGAAATCTTCACCTGTGGAACGTCTTCCTGTTCGATATTAGTTAGATATAGAGGCGGAGCATTGCTGGTAGAACAGCAAAGTTAGACAATTGAGAATAATTAGCTGAAATAATTATTAGTTTTCATTTTTAAAAAGTTTGAGCCTTTTGGTTTTTATTTTATATCAAAGCCTCTGCATGCCCATCCCAGTGCTAGATGACATTGATTTAAATTGTGGAGTAATAATCCATAAAATCTTATGCTGTATTATTCTAGCTTCTATAACTACAAGACTCCGACTTCTATCTGTGCATTTGCACTTGGAAATAAACTCTTATCGCTGAGTAGGGAGTCACAAGGTCTCACGTCTCATGCTTGCTGAAACAGGAGGTCAAATAACCAAGATTGCCTAGTTGCATAGTTGTGGCTGCCATCTTGACTTCTTTGACTCCTCTCTTCTCCCTAGAGAGGATATTATTTGTTTTATTTGCTTGTTTATTATTACATTTATTCTCCATCCATGTCACTATCAAGCCACTCTTACCATGACACGAGATTACAACTCCCATTTTCCTGTTTAAAGCCTGAGACTAATTGAAGCTGGAATCCCACAATATTCAGAGCAATTTAGGCTTTCTAACTATATTTTCTTACGGGATAATACTCTTTTCTTTTGTGGATTTAAACTACTCAAAAACTTCTTACACGTTTTTTTAAGCAGGGGTAGAGGAACTACTTTTTCACTTTTTAATAGTTTATATTTATATAACAGTTTATATTAGAAAATTCACACAACGTGCTTTGTAAAGATTTGCTTAAGTACTTTGCTAAATAAATCACATGTTAAGCCCTGAGCAATTGCAGCCAAAACCTTGGGTATGCCTCAAATTTCTTCAAACATTGTTACCCAATTCTTAAACACATAAGGAATCATATTAACTATCGTTAATTTTAACTACTATTATATGGGAAAAAATATACACAGAGTTTCCATACACTATTGTCAGGCCACAGGTTACCGTGAGCATGCATACCTCTATGTTAGTGTCTGAAAATAGATGAATCTGTGCCCCACATTTTAATTTAGTGCATTATGAACCAATACATATCTAAACATTAATAATTACTTTGCCTACTTCATTTACTGCTTCTACTACTTTGCCTTGCTATATCTGTAGTTTTTCTTTGAAGAAGCTGCATGAATATCATAGAAAGCCAGTTTATAGATTAAGGTAAACTTCTAGATAGATCTGTTCTAGCAACATTCATAATCTATGCTGGAGGCATGTGAACTTTTTCAGATCAGTAAATTCTGATGTCAGGACATCCTGTTCAGCCCTTTTCCAAGGATGGCCACTTCAGTAAAGCTGCAGTTAAGTTGGTTTGACATTGGAGAGGTCTGATAATGGAACAGGACTCTACATAAAATTACTTAATCCATGACTCCCCCCCTTTTTATTAGTTTTATTCATTTATAACATAAAATGTGAAAATACAAAAGCAAATAGTAGGGGACAACAGTAGAAAAAGGGAAAACAAAAAAAGTGTGAAGAAGGGGAGGGAAAGAAACAAAAGGCATTGACTTCCGACTTTCTCTGTTGCAGTAAAATCAAACATTAAAATCAAATCTCAACTTTTTACATTTCTATAGTAGTATGCACTAGCCATTTCTGTATCAGCAAATCAGTCTAATCGGTAAAACCCAAAATCATAATATTTTTTTCCAACTCAAGCACAAAGTCCAGATGCAGTTTACAAGTAGAAACAAAAGCACAGTCAATTTGGCCATTTCTGCTAATTCCATCAGCTTTTGTAACCATTCGTCCATGGTAGGAATTGAGGCATCCTTCCATTTTTGTGCATAGAGCAATCTTGCTGCTCTCACAATATATAAAATGAGAGTTCCAATTTTTTCCCCAGTTCTCTTTCCATTAGATCCAGAAGAACTTTTGAGCTACAGACTATCCCATAAAACCGCTATTGCAATCTTATTTTGCTATTGTTTTTTGTCTTAAATTAACGTTAAAAAATTAGAATTCTAATTTTCAAGCATTTTCAATGTTGTTACTATACTTTAACTTTGTATTAAATTATTAAGCTTTAACAAATAAAAAGAGTCATATATTTCTGCAGTAAACTGGAAAGCATTTCCAACCTCTGACATCAGCACATAGATGAGAAACTGTAATTCAGGTCCCAGATAAGGAAGTAATGGAAAATTGTGTATCTTGCCACATCATGTGTGAAGCATCATGGATGATGAATAATGTATGTGTATGTATGTGTTTCTTCCGTTTAGTTGAGGATTTGATGATTTAATTACTCAAAGCCTATGTTCCAGGTTAGTTTCAAGATAGGCCCTTTTGTCCTTACATTAAGAAACCATAGAACCTGGGAAACAAGATTAAGCTGGCAAGTCGACAAGGGATTACAGCTATGAAGCTTATTGAGGCCTGCAAACAATTACTGGGCCTTGAAAATGTTGAAACTAAACATTTATATTGGATAAAATTCCAGAGTTTGAATATGGGTTTTTTAAAATTTGAATAATGTATACCTTACCTTTTATTATAACTGCAGCACGGAATGGCAGTGTTATCTCATTCTTTGTAATGGTCCGGCACGTCAACTTTTAAAATAAATATTTGTTACTGACATCTTGTGCTTGAGTTTTTACTGCAGATAGCTACTTGTAAACTGTTACTGAATTGCTTTCTTGCTTTTTACATTTTATCAAAGACTTCCTGATCAGTTTGAGCCATACACTAATTTAGACTAATAAAACTACAGTGGAAAAATAAAAATGGAAGCTATGCGTCACGTGATGCCCTAGAGGTCAAAAAGTTGCCCAACCTGATAGTCTCCGCATGTATTAGGATTGCAACTTTCCGAATTCTCAGACAGTATGGCCAACAACTATTTTTGTTTTTATTTCTGGTATTTTCTGAATGGCACTCGATTGTAGGTATTATTCTGTATCACAATAGCTCAGTTTTTCAGTGCGTTGATATCTGTTCTTTTCTTTTTTACAGAAACAGGAAAGGTGGGGGCTTCCTGCATTTAAACAGTGATTTCCTCCATTTAAAACATGACTTGTCAAATATTTCTTTGTGTCAAAACTCTCCTTTTTGAAATATGCTAAGTGCCGGGGAGGAAAAGTGCTATGCAGACTTTAAAGTTAATTTTGATTAAAGGCTGGGCAAAAGTAAAAACCTTATACAGTAGGTAGTCCTGGTTTAGTAACTACAGTTGGGACCAGTAACATGGTAGTTAAGCAAAGTTAAATGAAATCACAATTGTGCTTATGATCATATTTTAATGTTCCTTTGTTTTATAAACCTGAGAAGGTCATAGATCTGAAAAATTATGTTTAAATTAAATTTAACTTACTTTGTTATGATTGTTGTAATTGTAAATAGTTGCTACATGAGGCAGTCACTAAACCAGGATTACCTGTATTCCAATTAAAAATTTTAACGGGACATCATACAAATGACACAGGTTCCTTTATCATCTTCTATCACAAGTGGTATATATTTACTACCTGCCATCTACCTAAAGAGTATAAGATTTCTGAAGTTCTTTGTGAAGCTGAATTGCCATTTAATTTCCAGTGTGGCTTTAGCATTGTGGATTAAGGCATTGTTTATGTTGTTCATAGGTGTCAGAATATTTTTTATTAAATAAGGATACATTTTTTTTTTGCATGTTTTCAAAGGCTGATTATGAGTTGCTGATACAAAGATTATTTCAAAATTGTCAACTAGATAGTAGAACTTGGCTGACCTTGGATGATCTTAAGAAAAAAAAAGCAACTAATCAGGTCAAACCAGATGAGCACATAGGAGATTGCCAGAAAACTGCAAAACTGTAAGCTAGACAGGGAATTAAAAATATTCTGCAAGAAAATAATGACAAACCACTTCCATATCGTTATGGAAATGTGGAAAACAACATATGAGGTTGATTTTTCCTTTGATTTTTTTTCTTGTGATTTTTTTTAAAAAGCTATAAATTCATCAAACTTGTGAACATGAACTGCAATATATTACAATGTGTTTTAAAGTGCACAATGTACAATTGTACATTTTGTACATAATGTACAAAAGTAGCATTTTAAATTAATGAATGACGACTTCCTACTGGCATCTGCTGATTTCCTTTATTGATTGTCTTTGGTTCCTAAAAGGAACTTTGCATAACTTTAAAACTGCACTAGGCATTTGGAGAGTTAAAGTAGCACCTCAAGCACTAGATTTTTAAGATCACAAACGCTTTAAGTTACTGTGAATTTTATACCCAGGAGAAGTTGTTTGTGGGAATTTTTGGACCAAAACTATTGCACCGATTTGGAAATGTTGATCTTTCACTTGGCTAGAGAAGGAACACTACACTATTCTAACATGTGACCAAAACTTTTCTTTTCTCTTTCTTACCAGTTGGTCAGTCTGTTGCTGATTGGAATTGCAGCTTGGGGCATTGGCTTTGGCCTGATCTCCAGTTTCCGAGTTGTTGGAGTTGCAGTGGCAGTAGGAATCTTTCTTTTCCTGATTGCTCTGGTGGGACTGATTGGGGCCATCAAACACCACCAGGTCCTGCTTTTCTTTGTATCCTTTGACTTGAAAGTAATCTAACACATCTCCCCTATTTCTCTGAAACTCCTTTAAATGACGTCTTCATGGTTTCTTGTACTTCATGGCAGGTTCATTAAATGGAGGGCAGCATTTTGGTGAAATTATCTAAAGTACAGGAAAATAAGTGTTATATTTTTGAATAACTCAACCTCTGTCCTTGTTATGACACTAAAAACTAGATAGTAACAGCTTTCTCCAGTGGTATAAATGGTTTCTTTCAAGTGGATGCAGATCTCCAGAGATTCCAGAGAGTAAACTAATTTGACAGCCAATGAATAAGAGTCCACTGGAGTTGAATGGCTAATACATAAATAAATAAAATACTGCTCAGTTTAAAGGAAAAAGAGCATTGACTTCAGATAGTCTTAGACACTAAATCTTTTTTTAAGATAAAAATGGAAAAAGTGCTCACTGCTCACTATAACATTATTGACTTATTATGTCGCACAATTGTTTTTTTAATACATCCCTTGGAGTCAAACAATAGCTTTTAAAGCATATCTAGATGCTTTAAAATTCCAGCATAAGAAAGATCATGTGGACCTATGGCCTTTTTACTTCTTAAATACCTAACTTGTCTATGACTCTTTAAGTAACAGATAGTACTTGACCTATGACTATAATTTGGACCGTAGTAATCCAAAGTTAGTTGGATAAAGCAACTCCAATTGACAATTTTGTTGGAAACTGGTTGGAAAGATTGCAGATGGCAATCATATGACCTCAGGAAACAGCAGCCAGGCATAAATGTGAGCCAGTTGCCAAGTCCCCCAATTACCATCATGTGACTGTGGGTGTGTTTGTGTACAACAGTCATAACTACGAGAACTGTTGTAAATCACTTTTCCCAAGGTTATTGTAATTTTGTACCATCATTAACAAATGTTTGTAAAGTGAGGATTACCTGTAAGGAAAAGAAGAAATATCTCATTGTGTAAATATTCATGTAACTTATGTTATTATTTGACTGAAGAATCTTTTATTCAAATTAAACTACATTATGTTCAGAAAGGGGTGCAGTGATTCAGTGGTTAAAGACACTGAGCTTGGCAGCTGGAGCTCCACGCAATGTAGTGAGCTCCCGTTACTTGCCCTAGATCAGGGGTGTCAAACTCAATTTCATTGAGGGCCGCATCAGAATTGCGGTGGCCCTCAGGGGGCTGGGTGGGTGTGGTCAGGGTGGGTGTGGCCTACTGGGTGGGTGTGGCTAGAGTGCGTATGGCCTACTGGGTGGGCGTGGCCAGCTCTACATCGTTCGCATCAAGGGTGCCTATGGGGGCCTGGGCAGGAGTGGGACAGATCTGAGGGTCTCCTGCAGGAGGAGGGTCTCTGGGCCAGGGCCAAGGCAGTGGGGGCCGTTCCCTCCCTGTTTCCAGGATGGCTTTGCGGGCCGCATGAAACCACTTTGCGGGCCGGATCCGGCCCCCGGGCCTTGTGTTTGACATGTCTGCCCTAGATCCTGCTCAACTAGCAGTTCGAAAGCATGCAAGTAGTTTTATTGGGAAGGTGAGAAAATCACAGCATACTATGCACCTTTGGTGTAAAGCTATGCTGGCCACATGACCATGAAAATTGTCTTTGGACAACGTTGGCTCCGTCAGCCAACAAATGAAGATGAGCATCATGCCCTAGAGTTGGTCATGACTGACAGAGAAAAACCTTCACCTTTACCATAAGTTCAAAAAAGAAAGCTTGAACGAAAGGTGCCAGATGTTTATTACACATCAGGTAAATTGCTTCACATTTCAGCAAATTCTAACAACATCTCTTCTTATTATGTGTGAGTATAACGTCTCTCACTTTTGTTTTACGTGCAAATTCAGGATTTTTTAAAAATATTTTTTTATTGATTTTCCAATATTACAATTGTATCTTTGAAAAGCAACATGGTGTCTGGATTACAATAGTTCCATTTCATACAAATATACCGTATATACTTGAGTATAAGCCGAATTTTTCAGCCCACTTTTTGGGCTGAAAAATTCCACTTCGGCTTATACTCCAGTCAACAAAAAAACTTACCGAGGACTTGTGCGCGGCCGAGGCTTTGGTGCTTCCGGGATCGCGCGCACCTCTCCCAAGCCACCGCCGTCCGGAGACCTGCCGACGTTTGGGGAGGTTTGGGGAGGTGCGCGCCTCCCCAAACCTCCCCAAAGGTCGGCAGGTCTCCGGACCTCCGCGCCCTGCCTGCCTGCTTCTTTCCGCAGCAGAAAGAAGCAGGCAGGCAGGGTGCGGAGGTCCGGAGACCTGCCGACGTTTGGGGAGGTTTGGGGAGGTGCGCGCGCACCTCCCCAAACCTCCCCAAACTTCGGCAGGTCTCCGGACGGCGGCGGCTTGGGAGAGGTGCGCGCGATCCTGGAAGCACCGAAGTCTCGGCCGCGCGCAAGTCCTCGGTAAGCTCCGGGCGGTCACTTGCTTCGCGTCTCCTGAGGGAAGGGGGGGCGACTGGAGCGGGCGTGTTTCCTCGCCTGCTGGGCGCCGCGATTTGCCCGGGGAACGCGCGGGCCCCGAATGGCAGCGTGGAGCGAGGAAGCGGACAGCCAGGGCTTCCCCGAGAGCCGTGGCCACACAGGGTATTCCTGTGTATTCAGGCTTGCAAAATGGCGGATCGAGCCTCTGCTGGCGGCGGAGGCTTGCAGAACGGCGGATCGGCTTATACTCGAGTCAATAACTTTTTCCAGTTTTTGGGGGTGAAATTGGGGGTCTCGGCTTATACTCGAGTCGGCTTATACTCAAGTATATACGGTAATCTAATTAGAATTATGCAAGGGGTGTAAGATAAAGAAGGAGCTAATGATTCAAGAAGGTCCAGTCAGGTTGAAAAATGGCAACTGAAAAAGCTAGAATGTTTTGGAGACTGCAAATAGAATGCTGTGGGGTGGCCTGTAGCTGACATGACAACCAATATCCCTGAATTAGTTAATGGAACAGGTGGAAATTTTGGCATAATCATAATCCAAAATGTCTCTTCCCATCTAACTGAGCTTTCTTTGAATCAGACCAAAAGAGCTTAATCTTTTAAATTTGTATATACATTTTATCGGTGGGATTCAAATATGTGAACAACCAGTGCTCTGTGTGGATGCCGCTTCCAGAAGTCCATTCAGGGCCTGAGCAACAAAAAATTAGTTATAGGTTCTGCCAAAGTGGTGCGAACCGGCTGAATCCCACCACTGCATTTTATCCATGTATATACGGCATGCCACGTGGGGTCGATTGATTGAGTTGGATAGCATATATCAAACAAATAAAATGAATGAATCAACAGGCAAACAAGTACATGGGCATCATTTCTACAAATGCAGTTTTGATTACCTTAACTAAGTGTCTTCAGTATATGATTATACTCTTGCTAGTGTTTGTTATACAGTTCTCAGTCTCCTGTGCTTGTTTGACATTGAATAAAGAACAACAGGTAAAATATTTCCTATGATATCTTTATCTAAAAAGTATTATTATTACGTGTATAATCTACAATTAGATTTACAATAAAATTTGTGAAAACTTAATAATCAAGCCCTAACCAAGGACCTAAAAATTATTAAAGTAGCATGTAAGCAGTTCCAAGCAGGGTTTTATTTATTGATTTGTAAAATTAGGGTGTAAAAAACTCAAAATACTGAGAGACTATTGTTGTTGTTGTTTTTTTATGTTTATCAGTAGGATCATGAAGAAGATATTCATAGGCAAAGTTGAGGTGGACCCGCAAAAGAGCATTTGTTTGTTAATTAGAAAAAGTAACAGTTACAAAGTGTAGCACATAATCTCCCAATAGCTGCAGAAAACAGAGCAGTTAAGCCTCAGTTGAAGGAAAAACAGAGGACAGATCTATTTCACTAGGTTAAGAGAATTATGCTGTGAACGTTTATCCAACAACCTTAACTCCAACTCCCAGTTCAAGATATTTAGTTCAAGTATTTCAAAGCTAACAAGGATAAGAAGGATTTATCCTAAAAAAGATCAAAAACTCTAAAGACTCTTTTATACATAAAATACAGAACTTGTAACAACTCAAGACATTCTAGAATAGAATTGCTGGCTGAAGGCCTAAAATAAAAAAGTTGTATAGCAATACTGCTATAAAAATTCATGATACATGTCATGGGTTGGATCCACTAAAGCTGCTTGTTGATAGTCATGGCTGGTGGTCAAGTTGGAGTTAACTCCATTCTTCTTATAGTTTTTTTCCTGATAAAAAATAATGAAGAAATGAGAACGTTGGCTATGGAATTGATCCCCTCCCTCATAAATACTGTAACATTTAAGTACTACTACTGTTAATCCATTTTGTGAAACCTTGGCTGTTCCAGTTAGCCAAAAGTAAAACAAAAAGAAAAAGGATAAGTTACAAAATAGAGAAACCTAATCATCTGTTGCCTGATGTTTTTCACCATAATGTGCCAGAAATATCAGTTAAATGGATAGTGCAAACAGCTTTAATTTATCTACAGGTTACACGGTCTTTTGAATAGCATTTTTTTAACACATGCACCCATTTAAGGTAATCCAAGTCTCTTCACATTCATAGTTTATGACTGGGTTTAAACCAGTTTGCTGGCTGAGGAATTATAGGAACTGAAGTCCATACATCTTAAAGTTGCCAAATTTGAAATCTGATTTAAAATAAGCCTCTGTACAGACAGAAACCAAAACACAGTCATTTCCCTTCATGTACCCCTGATATGGCAAAAGAAATGAATCAGCAGCAACATAAGCATGTTTTTCTGAGCAAGCAAAACTGGGAGAAAGGGAGACTAAAGAATGCATCTAAGATACAAAATTATTATTACCAAGAAACAGGATATTTTCTACATAAACTGGTACTATCCAAACAAATCCAAGGCAGAGAAAGCTTTACAACTATGAGCAAAATAAGGAAATGAAATGAATAATTAAACTACTGAAAAATTATTCTGTTTGCATTGGTGGTTCAGATATAGATAAGATAACATTGCCATTTTTTACTGTGGCCACACTGGCACACATTAAAAATGAAATTCTGTTGCCTGCTCTCAAAAAATGCACACGTACATAACACACATAAAGACATGCTATATACATACATATATGTAAAGGTGTATATACCTACATCCTTACATATAAATATTAATCACTGTCCATCTTGAATACATAGCAGAAAGAGTTCACAAGCTTGAGAGTTCACATATGGAACAAAACTGTGACTGAGTCTGGATGTTCAGCTTTGGATACCATGGAGCTTCCTCCCAGAAGGTAACAAGGAAAACAAATCATGAAGAGGATCTGTAGTGTTCTAGACAATCCTGCGTACCCTGCTTAAGCATCGCTTATATGTTATGTCCTGAAATGAAGGGAGTGAACTTATATAAGTAGCAAATGAGAGTCTTTATGCAGAAGTTTATATCAAACTACTAGCAAAGAGCAATTCTTGGCTACTAAAAAATTTCCTTGTATTTATAGAGCAAACTTCTAGAGGTTGCGTGGAACAACACAAGCAATGCAAGGCAGGATATTCAGCGGACTCTAAACTGTTGTGGCTTCCATAATGTCAGTGATAATACTTCTTGTTCTGCTGTAAGTTGACTATTTTTATGTTCTGTTTATAAGAACTTTGTTACTATATATTTACTTTGGTTATCTGCCTCTCTTGGATCTGTAATGTTCTATCTTTGAAATCCATAATCTGTTTCTTGCATTTAATTACAATAGATACAGTTATGGTAGAATTTTTGGAGAAAAAAAAGGTTAATATGAAAAGTTGCATCCAAATCTTATTTTAAGATCTGTCCAAGAAGCAGAACTCATGAGCATTATGGCAGTCCTGGACTTGGTATAGCTTATTGTTGATCCATTTGACAGCACAGTCAACCCGTAGATATGCTTTTCATCTTGGTAGAGTGACAATATGGTTGGATAATGTTAATTCATTCCTTGCCATGGTCCTGGAGTTCCAATAGGAACTTTGCAGGGAAGGTTGGCTTATCTCAGGCAGTTTAGAAACCCAGTGTGTTTTCAGAAGGATTGAGGTTATTCCTAAATTTCTGTGTTCAGTTCAACTGAGATATTAGTGGATCCCACCTATGTGAACTCTGTAATTGTGGATCTTATGGAGCCCCCAGTTCATACATGAGTGGTGAAAGATGAAACAACATAAGAGATACCTAGAGTGTTGTTAAGACAAAATGCTAATAAGACAAAAAGCAAATCTTATAGGTGACAAGTGATGTATAGGCTTATCAATTATGTATAGGCTTATCTTGTGACAATAAGGTGTGGAAAGTGAGGTAGCACTCACCTGGACAATGCTGGTATGCAATTTGAAAATTGCACCTGTTCCTTGACTAGGAGGCCTTGCCCTAATCTTATTCACGTCTTAGTCACTCCTAATTCAATTATTGCTAATGGGACTGCCCTTGGCGACTATCTGAAAGTTTCAACTGGCCCAGAATACATCATGTTCATAATTCCAAATGCTCTGAGATTTGCCCATGTTACACCATTCTGGTGGTGCACTGGTTCTCAATTCCCTCCCAAGGGACTTGGGGGGCACCTGCTTTACAGAACAGACTCTCCCTTGAGATCTAAGTAGTCCCTTTTCTCTTGACGCTTCTAGATCAGGTATGTCAAACTGCCGGCCCTTAGGCCGGATGTGTCACGCCGAAACCACGCTCACCCCATTGCCAGCAATGGGGAAAAAGTTGCAATATGTTGCGCAATGTCACATGATGTCGTGAATTTGACATGCCCATCCTAGATTATGAGTCAGGATGCAACATGAAACCAAACTATGGGCAATTAGTATGAATTTTTTATGTCATTGATTAGTCTGTGATGGTCTTTTATTTGGGAGGGGAGAGTATTTGTAATATGTTGGTTTGATTATTGTTAGCTGCCCAGTGTTATATAGGGGGGGAACTACAAATATTCTAAATATCATACATGCTATAGGTAACATCCTAATAATGAATTGAAATAATGACTATTTGCAGGAATGTTTTGAAACGCAGACCTGTAAATCCTGTGCACCTATAATTAATGAATATTCTGGAATGGTCTTGAGATTTGTAGGAGGCATTGGTCTCTTCTTTAGTTTCACAGAGGTAAGTGCAAAATCAGCCTAAACCTTTATGTATGTACAGTATGTGTGATTCAGAGAACTTGCCAATATAATTATTTTCTATAAATGTGTTGATATGGGGAAGCACTGTTCTCTTCTATAAAAGTAAAAATATTTTTATTTCTTAGCATGATAATATACATATTATTTCACTGTCAGGTAAAGTTAAAATCCTATGCAGGAGTGAATGTCTTTGAATTCACTGTTTATTATTTACAGGTTGCGTGCATTGTAACATTGTCAGTTATAGCTTATTCCTGGCAATTATACGAACAGTTCATTTTGTTTTCTGTGCACATTTGAAAAATAATCAGGGAAAAGTGCCCTAAAGTAGCTGTGTCTCTTTTTTATGATTTTCACACAAATTTGGGAAGTCACTAACTGAAGAATCATTTTTATGAGCTGACTTTTTAAAACCTGATCATATTTTTTTAAGTCTGACAAAATGATGTGGTTGTTTTATTGGTAGCAGACGGGTACTGTTTTGTTGTTAGCATGAAGTCCACAACTCTTCCCAAATTCATTTTTGAAGCATGAAGTGCCACAGAACAGAAGTTATTTGCCTTTGCTACCTTTTGGGAGATAACAGTCTAGTCTACATATTGATCTTCTATTTAATTACTACCTAGGTCTGGTTCTGGGTAATAAGTTTTTCAGCATCACACAGGGATGGCTCAGTGGTTTTCCAAATCTGCTGAAGATTCCCTTCATAGTTTATGTAGCTAGAAAACAGAGTAATTATAGATGGAGAAAAATGAAAAATGTGAATAATACCCAACAGCTGATTTCATGCAACAGGGACCATAACATGAATGTCCGTGTCCATTTTAAAATTTCTGAAAATGACAGTTTTGGACCTCATCCAAGTACAACACCTCCTATGAAATCACATGTCTTTTTTCAGATTTCCGAATTATTTTGAAAAAAAAAAGGATAAAAGTCTGTCTACAGATTAATGCAGAAATCTAAAGAAAAAAGAAAGCAACTTTAGTGAACAGCGATGAGATTCAAATCACTTTTTCTGAATCAATTTTTAAGCAAAATCTTTTCTTTAAAAAAAGCATGTGACTGTAGGATGCTGCTGCTTTCATAATTGCTTAGTGATTGCCAAGAAGAACTCAAATTGCAATCATGTGACTCTGGTAACATTACAGTAGCTGCAACACTGAGGACTTAGCATAAGTTTCCTTGTTTAGCAATGTTGTAACTTTGAACAGTCACTGAATGAACAGTCATTAAATAAGGACTACCTGTATTGATGAAATAAAATTCATAGAGATAAGTACACATAGAAATATATAGTATGACTAAAAATAAAGATAATTTCATTCTAAAATGATATCCAAAGTTTCCCGAAAAGTAAAAGTTCAATTTTGTAGGTTATTCTGAGGTTGAAAATTGGTATATTATTTACTCATAAATACTCATAAATATTACTCCTTTGTATATGAGCATACATATACTGGGCATTTGCCCAGGTTCGCCTGGTGCGCCAATTGCGCCCCTATCTGGACCGACGTACGGTCACTCATGCACTCGTTACCTCTCGGATAGATTACTGCAATGCTCTCTAAATGGGGCTGCCCTTGAAGACCACCCGGAGGCTTCAGCTGGTGTAGAATGCAGCCGCGCGGGTAGTGATGGGAGCATCCCGATACTCCCATATTACACCCCTCCTGCGTGAGCTGCATTGGCTACCAGTTGTCTTCCGGGCGAGATTTAAGGTGCTGGTACTTACCTTTAAAGCCCTACATGGCTTAGGCCCGGGATACTTGCAGGACCGTCTGCTACCGGGGACGACTTCCCATCGCCCAGTGCGCTCACACAGAGAGGGCCTCCTCAGGGTGCCATCGGCCAGACAATGTCTGCTGGTGACCCCCAGGGGGAGGGCCTTCTCTGTGGGAGCACCAGCCCTTTGGAACCAGCTTCTCCTTGAGCTTTGGATGGCCCCGGACCTCCGGTCCTTTCGCCGCGACCTCAAAACTTTTCTCTTCCATCAGGCTGACCTGGATTGATGATGGGTTTTTAAATATGTTTTAATTTTTAACTGTAGTTAATTTATTTGGGGGCTGTTATTTAATTCATTTTTTAATTTTTGTATTGTTGTTTTTTATTGTTGTAAGCCGCCCTGAGTCCTTTGGGAGATAGGGCGGCATATAAGTCCCAAAAATAAATAAATAAATAAATAAATAAATATGATGAGTCAGGAGCATTGGGTATAGAGAAAGTTTATAAATGAAGTGATAGACTGCTGAAAGCTGATATTGCAATATATTATGAAGTTTTAGCAGATGCTGTCTTTCTTTTCTTCCTTCAGATCTTAGGAGTATGGCTCACTTACAGATACCGGAATCAGAAAGATCCACGTGCAAACCCTAGTGCATTTCTTTGACCTGGAAATGTTTTCAGGGAGTGAACATTTTTCTCCCTATGGTTTTAAAAAGCTGAATTCTCCACTGATCTGTCTACTCTCCATGTTAATTGGGGGCATGTGCCTTTGAGATAAGAAAATAGATCTAGAACTGCTTCTCATACTTTTTTCTAGTGTTCTTTGAAGAAACTAGTTTGAAATCCTTGTTGTCAATTGTATAACTAAACAGAATATGAATTCTCTAAGCATGTAGTGTTTCAGTAGAATTATTCATGTTACTCTTCTCTCAAAGGGTTGGTGTTATTTTTAATTTAAAGAAAGATTTATTTGTTCTTATGTCGCATTTCATTTCTCAGAAACTCTTTCATTGATCTATTCCTTCTTTTTTGAAAGACTGATTTATTGGCTTCAGTGCATTTTATTTGAAATGTAAAGAAGTTGTGCTTTTGTTTCTAATATTGATATTAGTTGGGAAGAAACCTCCTCAAATAATCACGTCAATCATTTTTAATAATTAGGAGTTATATCTATCAACTCCTCTCCAGTTTTTGGATCTGTTCAAGATATAAATGGAAATCAGTTCAGGGTTGCCCATTAATTTCAATATTGCCTATATAAATAGTGATTCTGTTTCAGCCCAAGAACAGATTATGTCTAAATCTCCTGATTTACCTCACCTCTAAAAGACATGAAATCATTTGACAGGGGTGATTGGATATTATCTAAGATTATAATTTTCAGTAGTTTGACTATCAGTTTTCTTTGTACCCAGTATGTGAACAACAGTAAGAAAGAGAGTTGAATTTTTACAGTATACTAAATTTGTACAAGATGTGTAACATAAAATGATAAATGGGGACACATAGAATGTAGTTGGCTTGTCATGGTAAGATATTGCTGTTAGGAGGTTTGGGGGAAGGGGTAATTATATTTTATCAGTATAATACATGAACTGTGATACTGATATGGGTCTTAAATTTAACTGTTTGTTCACTGATATCTAAAGTATATGATCGTAAATGTGTACTAGATTATTGTAAATAATATCTTTGTAGTTCTTCTCTTTATTTTAAAATAAAACTTTTAAATAATTACATTTAAAATTCTGTTGAAGCCATGTATCATATAACATAGCACTTGTTGAACTGCCAAAGCATTTGTAGTTTTTCTATTAACATTATATAAATGCAGATTGTTCAAGCAAATTAAATATATTAGTTTTAAAAGGATAATTAGAGGAAGTCTGTAGAGAGCAGAAAGCTTAAAAGAAATGTAAGTAAGAATGACATAATGGGGGAAAAAACACAAATTGCCAAAAAGAAGCAGTCCTGGAAATTGAAAGTAGGGTGGGAACCAGTTACTGCTCTTCAAGAGGACTATTAGACATGAATTCCAGAAATCCAGATGGCCATTAGAGAGCAGTCAAGTATTAAATTTTGTCTTATCCCTTTGGTACTGTTTTGGGATTATCTAATTCTTATAGCCATAATATTATCTCTCGGGAGTTGGAAATTGAAGCTGATGGAAACTGGAATTGAAAATATCTGAAACCCCATATACGTTTATCACAAGATTTCACTGAGAGATAAAACTTTCCATGAAGTGCTATGGACCTGTTATTGGAACTGAAATCTATGGATGCACCTTAGGCTACAGTTCAATAGTCATTCATGAGTTGAGAGTAAAGCTGCTTTATTTCTGTGGATCTAATTATTGAGAAGCACAAGAATATCAACCCATAATGTAGCTACTATCTAAATATATTTCTGTAAGAATATTTCTCCACTATGTCTCATGTTGTTCTTCCCCTGGAATTTCCTGAAGTCTTAAACACAGTTTGCCCTTGACTTAGGAATCACATAAAAATTAGTTATATTTAAAATACATCTCCTAGTCTATCTTGACATTCAGTGGTATTCATTTTGATTCACGTTAGTTTTGTAATCTTCCTGTTCCTTTTACAGTGATGATATTCACATATTCTTGATTAAAGTTTTCTATCAAAGAAGAACTCAACCAGTGCTTTTTTTGCCATAGAGCACACTGGACTGGAGTTCCGGTACCTTTTTTTGACAGATTTTCCAAGTTTTAAAAGTAACTTGAAAATTTGATGTTTGATCCATGTGGACTTAAATCACCCAGTCGAGCATAGCAGGTCGGCAGCAAAATCATTAAAATGGTGCATGCAGGCTGTTTGTGTGTCAAGTTCGATGCATGTGTACTTCATCTGTGCTGGTTGCAATGGCATTGCATGGTTTGTGGCACTGCACGTGTAAGCACGTGTGGTCACGTGCTGAGTGCTTACTACGGGTGGTGACCATTATGTTTTGTTACACCACTGACGTGTGGGTATGTGTACAATGACTGACTACGTGCAAAAGGTAAATAATTTATTTTTAAAAAATCATTGGTGAATTGAAAATCTTTTTTTAATTTTTAGTGTAAAAGTGTGACCCCAAATTTAAAAATGAAAAAAATTACTAATTACATGTATATATAAGTCCCATTAAATATAAACACATTAAAACATAATAATTAAATGTACATAAACAGTACAATCCAACTGAGGCTTCTAAGAACCCATCTGGAAAAACAGAATAGAATACTTTATTTGGCCAAGTATGATTAGACATACAAAGAATCTGTCTCTGATGCAGAAGCTTTCAGTGTACATACAAAGCAACAGAATCACCACCACCACCACTATCATTATTATTATTAACCTCCTCGTCATCATCCAATAAGGAAGTGGTAAAGAAGATAATAAGGATAATAATAATACAACCATACTACATGGCTAAACATACATAAACATTAGGCAGTATTGTGAGAAATAGGTGTTCAGCAGAAGCTCGAGGGGAAAAAAAGCTGACTCTGTCTAGTTGTTTAGCATGCAATGTCCTATGGTGGCATCCGAAGTGGGGAGGGCTGAAATAGTTTATGTCCAGGAGGTAAAGGATCTGTGGAGATTTTCTCAGTCATCCTTTTGATTCTTGCAACATATAGATCACCTAGGGAAGGTAGATTGGTTGCAATTATTCTTTCTGCAGTCTTAACTATTTGTTGGAGTCTATACCTGTCCGATTTGATTGTTGTACTTGCAAAGAAGTACAAGTGACACACTAAATAATTCCTCTGTAAAACTGTATCAACAGCTCCTGAGCAGTTTGAATATCCTGAGTTGAGACGGAAGAATATTCTTTGTGGTGCCTTTTTAATGATGGATCTAATGTGTCCATTTTAAGGAGAAATTCTAGAACCCCAAAACTTGAAGGAGTCTACTGCTGATACTATGCTGTTGAATATATTAAGAGGTCGTAGAATAGGAGGGCTCCTAAAATCCATTCTCATCTCTACAGTTTTAAGCATGTTCAGCTCCAGATTGTTCTGATTCCAGCACTATATGCAGACTCATCACTGACTCGAAACAGGCCCATGGCTATTGTATCATCTGTAAACTTCAGTATTTTAACAAAAGGATTTCTAGAGATGCAGTCATTGGTATAGAAGGAGAAGGAAAAGAAAGAAAGAAAGAGAGAGAGAGAGAGAGAGAATGAATTAAAAAAACACTAACCAAACTTAACACAGCAGGCTCAACTAACAACTAAATGCTTGAGGAAAGAAACAGATTTTAAAGGCCCTACAGAAAGCTAAAAAGGGGTGAGGCTATCAGAATTAGGGAATAGGGAGGGATGCTGTTTCACAGATACAGACATGACAGAGAAGACTGGTCCCCTGGATCCCACTAGATGGCATGGTTTCACAGACTGATTAAGTGCCAACAATTAGATACCAACTGTTGGCAACCATGGATTTTTCCAGGAGGATCTATCCTCAGCTGGCTTTTTCAGGACTTCCACTGGTACACCTACCTTGTTACTGTTTCCTATCACCTTCCACAGCATAATAGACCTCTCCAGAAAGTTAGGCCTTATCATTATGTGTCTAAAGCAGGACATTTTGAATCTGGTAATTTGTGTCTCGAGTAAAAACTCTGGGTTTGTTTCTTAAGTGATCCATTTGTTTATTTTGCTATCATGCTACTCTAAAGTCTTCTTCAATACCGAGATTCAAATGTTTCAATACTATTTCCATCCCTGTACTGTTAGAGCTGGTGGAATCTTCCCTTCAAAAGTTGTGGAAATCTCACTGGAAATTTTTTAAAGAGACTGGACAACAATTTGTCTGAAATGGTATAGGGGTTCATGCTCAAGAGGGGGTTTGACTAGAAGCCTTGGTGGAGCAGTGGGCTAATGCCTCCTTAAGTAACACCAGCTGCCTGCAATTAGTGCAGGTTCGAGTCCCACCAGGCTCAAGGTTGACTCAGCCTTCCATCCTTCCGAGGTAGGTAAAAATGAGGACCCAGATTGTTGGGGGCAATAAACTGACTTTGTAAAAATGCTGCTTGGGGAGCCCCTGAAAGCCCTAATAAGCAGACATATACATAGAATGAAGGCTATTGCTAAGCACATTGATTTGTGCTTCTTAGATTGTAAGCCGCCCTGAGTCTTCGGAGAAGGGTGGGATATAAATGGGATTAAAAAAAAAGACCTCCAAGGTCCCTTCCCACTCTGTTATTCTGTTCTGTTCTATTCTGGCCAGATGAGCAGGACAGCTAGGAAAAGGTGATCCCACAAAATGCCTGACTGTCTTGTCATGTAGGACTTGAAGGTGATGACCCCTATTTGAATCACACCCAGAGGTCTATTGGGAATCAGGGTAGCTTGTGTTTCATTCTCATGTCAGGGTAAATACTCATGGGTTGTTATCCTCTTTTGGAATGGTAGCAGCCTTAGTAACAACTGGCCTACTAGCCTTTCCCATTTGTTTAGAAGCATAAATTTCTGATTTCAACCCAGAAATGGCATGAAAGCTGGCAAAGTTTGAGTCTCCTCTCCACCTATTTGTGTTCCCAATTTTCTTTCAACATATCTGTGAATAAAACCCACAAAGAAGTAGTAGAAATGGTACTGCATTGTTATTTTCCTAGAGAACTAATGGCTGTAATGTTTTTCATGCATCTTCAGCACTCCACAGCCAGTATTCACTAATCATGGTAAATAGTTGCATTGGGAGTCCTGGAAACAGACCTGGGAGGCAAAAGTGTTCCTTCAGTTTATCATATTGTACCATGTAACTCTGAGGCTATATCCATATATCACACTTCACAATACATTAGATCAGACATGTCAAACACAAGGCCCGGGGGCCAGATCAGGCCCGCGAAGTGGTTTCATGTGGCCCGCGAAGCCATCCTAGAAACAGTGAGGGAACGGCCCCCACTGCCTTGGCCCTGGCCCAGAGACCCTCCTTCTGCCAGAGACCCTCAGATCTGTCCCACTCCTGCCCAGGCCCCCATAGGCACCCTTATGCGAACGATGTAGAGCTGGCCACGCCCACCCAGTAGGCCATACACACTCTAGCCATGCCCACCCAGTAGGCCACGCCCACCCAGACCATACCCACCCGGCCCCCTGAGGGTAACCACAATGCTGATGCGGCCCTCAATGAAATTGAGTTTGACACCCCTGCATTAGATTGTTAAATAAACTACTATATTTTATGTGACTTATGCAGCATGCTGAGCTAAAAATATATACGAACCTTTTATGTACATACAAATATTTTTGTCTTCTGTGTTTCTGGCAAGCTATAATTTGACAGTTGACTGACAAATTTCATTTGTGTATTAATTGAAAGGTTGCTATCCTGCCTGGGTCCCATGATTTCAGGAAGGCAATTTCCAATATTAATACTTAAACACATTAGGCTAATATTTAATAGATGACTGTACTTTAGTTACAGGGTTTTGATTATACATTTCAATGTGTAATATAAATAGCAAGTCAACCATTAACTATTTAAAAGATTTTAGGTAAATTGAGACTGAGATACTGAGGCAACGGCTTCACAGATGAATGGAAAATACCTGTTTCACTTCACTTAGCTGTTTAGTTAATTAAATTCATGTGTTTATTCCTCATAATAGAAGTGGTTTGCAAAATGCAGTCAAATCACAATTTTGGTACATTGCATTGATAGATATTGATCTTCAAATTTTTACATATTTTTTTTCTCACCCAGACTGAAGACACCAAGAATTGATCCAAATACACTTTGATATTTATAATTTTATATACTTCATTTTCTGATTTTCATTCTCACCTCTTTCAGATATTTTACCTGGGTATTACTTTTGACTAAGAAACTTACAGATGATTTAAAAATGATAATGTGGGAGATTCTGATTTGGTAACGATGTAATATGGATGTAAAGATGTAATTGTGATTTAGCATACTTTAGTTTTATTTTATAAAAGCAATCAATACTTCATGTCATAACATTACAAGTGAATATAACATAGTTGTAGTATTAAAAGGTAGCATATTAGCAAACCATACACCATGCAGATCCAAAGTACATACTGTCTTCATTTTGGGAAGAAAAATAAGCATATTTGGACTGTCAGGAACAGAAGATCTGAGAGTAGGTCACTTTTCTTTCTTCACAATTCAGTCTTTAGCAGAATCAGAGCTTTCTGCATATTTGAATACACTAGGAATAAATAACTTGGAGTCATTATTTTTTAAGAAACAAAACGTCATATCCTATTAAACAATTTTATAGATACCAGCTTGAATTAAACAAGCTGCAAAAACAAAAACCACACCTTAAATTGATTTAAATAGCATGAGCATTTACAGCATGTTTATTGTAGAAAGTCAGATTCTTAATTTGATTAAATTGGATTGTATTAATTTTGATGAGCTACTTTTGATTTTTTTCAAATACAAATGCTTTATTTAGAAATGATTGGTGACTTGCATAGTAACCTGCATATTGCAGTGGAGTGATATAGAACAGTTCAGAAATTCCCTAAAGTCCAGCACTACTTGTATGGGTATCTTTATTTAATCTTCAGATTCATATCCCACTTTTATTTTGTACAACTCATACACTACTCTTCCTATATTCGCCATTTCAAATGGGTCGGACTAAAAGAGGGGTGAACTGGCCAAAGTTACCCAACCACCTTCTCTGACTAATGGAGGAACACAATGTCTCCATTTCTAATCCAGTCCTTTAACCATTACACCAAGCTGGGGCTTGTTTCTGGTATGGCACAATGGTAGTTCAGAAACTTTATCCAACTCCCAAAAGGGGGAATTGGCACAATGCTTTGTAGTATAGCCCTCAAGACACCACAGAAGGCAGAAGTTGCCTATCACTAGTGCCAGCCAATATTCATATCATACAGAGTCATAATTAAATGTGCAACATGGCTAAATTCTCCGGATGAAAACTTTAGACTGGTTTTCACTTATAACCATTGGTCCACTTCTATGAATTATCATCTTCCTTGACTGGCAAACATTTTTAAGTCAGCGAAGTTTTCACTGTTCTGCTTTGGATCAATATGGTCATGGAACAATATTGGAAGTGAACACCACACTATATGCTGTAACATAGTGTGTGACTGAATCATGTAGATATGGATGAGCTAAAGTAAGTTAAAAATAAGTTCTAAAGTTAGCAAATATATGAATTTTTATAACATCTTTTCAAATAAATACTTATAAACCATGTTTTCAGAACTTCTACATGCTTTTAAAATGTCCCAATAACTTTTATACCGTAATAACAAACTGTTTTGTAAAATCAGTAAGCATTAAGTACCAGGGGTGAACAACTTTGGAACTTTCTTCTCAGGGTTCAAGGCCAGTAGAAGGAAGGGACTTAACAGATTGCACAAAAAAAACCTACCTGCTTCTAAGGCCATAGGTGGTTCATGTCTGCTACTTAGAGAGAAAGGGCAGAGGCCAATTGCTTGTGATAATGTAGCTGTGTCATCCTACATATGAAAACCACTTTGGCCTAAAGTGGCTTAAAGTGAAGATAATGAAGTTCAAATCTGATTGGGGAATTCTGGGAGTTGACGTCCACAAATCTTCAAGTTGCCAAGGTTGACAAACACCTATCTAGTGGTTAAGGAGCTGGGCTTGGAGAGGGGGGGAACACCAGTTGTAGTCCTGCCTTACACCCAAAAGCCAGCTAGGTGATTTTACATCTATCTCTCAGTCTGTGAAGAAGGGAACAACAAATTATCTTCTTAAAATCTTGCCAAGAATGGGCTTTTTTATGTAGTTGCCAGGAGTCAATAATGATTGTAAGGCCAATACTGATTTTATGCACAGATTCTGCACATATATTAACTCCAAAGGTAATTATTACTGATTAAGGTTGTACACCTTACTAGTTTTTTCTTGTCTGCAACACATAAAATGAAATGATGTCAAATTAATGGATTTTATTTTGGTGATAGAATTCTAATGATGTATTCCAATATTTGCTTATAGCATACTGTAAGTCAAATGGATTTTTCTTTGCTAAATCTGCTGAAAGCTGGGATATGAAACAGGAATTACTTACACAGTAGAATATCTTGAGGCTCATAAGCATAGAGACGGTTGGAATATCTTCCAGTAATATCTGCTCTAATAGTCAGTGTAGGATCTAGAGACAAGGTAAGATGCAACAGTCTATAAAACTAGCCATTCATATTTTTCCTACCATCAACATCTGAAGTACAGATTCCTAATTAGACGTATATTATGAATTAGTGTATACTGAGGAGTATGATGTCAAAACACTCAGATGATACCAGGTAGGGAAAAGACTTTGCAAATAACGTCACCTGAATGTGATTCTGCTATCTAGTTTTTCCACATTCATACTGAATAGTGAACAAAATTTGTTAGCATAATAAATATTTGTTGAGACTATTTTTATTAGCTCAATACCAGTTTTTCAAGTAAATATTTTCAACTTCTAAAGACTCACCTACAAACATAATTCTGGGTACATATTGACCATCTGGTGCAAGATGTTTATCTGTAGTTTCATACTAGAATTAGAAAAAAAGATATTGATATTCCTATCTATCATTTAAGCTGCAGTCTCTCATCTCTTTCTCATGCCAACAAAAAACCCCAACAATTATCCTCAATATAGTTAGAGATTTGGGAGAGAAAGACTAGGTGCAACTATTGCAATGTTGCATAAGATTCACAGTTAGAATTTTAATCTCAAGATATTCAAGAGTTTAGATCAACTTGATGCTGTGAATAAATCTCCATATTCTTCAACCAACTTCATCTGCCATAATCCTCCAGCCAATATAATTTATATAGCAACTGGAGAAAGTTGAGACTTTCCCATCATGTTTTGTTCATAATATTTTTACTATAGGTATTCATGCAAGCAACAATATTACTGAAACTACATATTGTGAATTACTATAAGATTATCATTTATTAATATACTTTTATGAACTGAATTCCTTACTCAGAAAATCAAGGCAACCTATGTGCTTGTAAATTTTACTAAAGTAATAGCTTCCATTTTCTCAAATTATTTGCAGGTCATTTTCATTTTGGTGAAATGCCTTGTGTAAAATAGATTAACATACCATTAGATAAATATCCAGATATAATAATTCAAACATCATCTGAAAACTTACAATAAGATTGATAAGAATAAAGCTTCCTGCCAATTTCTGTATATCTTTGTTTTCAGCAAATGCCTTCTTCAGCGCTAAAACAGAATAATTATAAAAGCTATTTTTTTAAAAAATAGAACAAATGTCATATATCTGTTGATAGTACAAATCAAACCAAACCTGTAAATTATAATAATGACTGGTATATCTCATTGTAAAATGAAACAGTAATACTATACAGGAAAACCTCTCTCTACATGGGGCTGCCCTTGAAGACCACTCGGAGGCTCCAACTGGTACAGAATGCAGCCTCGAGAGTTGTATTGGGAGTTTCCCGATACTCCCAAGTTACACCTCTGCTCCGCGAGCTGCATTGGCTTCCAGTTGTCTTCCGGGTGAGATTCAAGGTGTTGGTAATGACCTACAAAGCCCTACATGGCATGGGTCCGGAATACCTTAGGGAGCACCTGCGGCCAGCGTCAACTTCCCTCCGCCCAGTACGCTCCCACAGAGAGGGCCTGCTCAGGGTGCCACCGGTCAAAGAATGTCGACTGGTGGCCCCCAGGGGGAGGGCGTTCTCTGTGGGCGCGCCGGACTTATGGAACCATCTTCCGGTTGAGCTCCGGATGGCGCCTGACCTCCACTCCTTCCGGCGCGATCTAAAGACTTACCTCTTCGAACAAGCTGGCCTGGCCTGATGGGATGGGGTTGGGTTTTATTAATGTGTTTTAACATATTTTTAATGTGTTTTAACTTATTGTAAGAGTTGTGGGCATTTTGTTTAATCTCTTTTAATTTTTGTATTTTGTCTTTCAACATGTACTGCCCTGTTCACCGCCCTGAGTCCTTCGGGAGAAGGGCGGTATACAAATAAAAATAATAATAATAATAATAATAATAATAATAATAATAATAATAATAATAATAATAATAACAACAACAACAACAACAACAACAACAACAATAATAATAATAATAATAATAATAATAATAATAATAATAATAATAATAATAATAATAATAATAATAATAATTTTGTATAATAGTTTAGGCATCAGGCTAGAAATTGGAAGACTGCGAGTTCTAGGCCTGCATTAGGCACAAAGCCAGCTGGGTCACCTTAGGCCAGTCACTCATTCTCAGCCCTAGGAAATAGGCAATGGCAAACCACTTCTGAAATCTTGCAAAGAAAACTGCAGGGACTAGTCCAGTCAAAAAGTGACTCAAAATCACACACGTAGGATACTATAGAAATAAAGCATGAAAAATTATTTTAAGAAAAAATACTTAGAACTATCACAATAATTGTCTTTGGATTCTAAAACTTGGATTTCTTTTCTTTTTTATATATGAACAGGATTAATATTGTTCTTTACAAATCATAGCACTTCATTTCTAATTATGATTATGGCTACTACAAAACCTTGTATTCAAATTAATTTAATAACTAAGTTAAAACAGGCTGCTTTTCCAGGTCATTAAAAAAAACCTTCTGATGGAAGGAAGGAGCTTTCCTAGTTCGGATGAACATTTCATTTGTTAGAAACAACAGTACCTTGACTATGAGGGCACTCTTCTAAGTGGTGAATGATCATTATAGGCTTATTGCTGTGAAAGAAAAAGAGATCCATAATAGAATTTCAGTTACCTAAATTTTCCAAACTAAGCACATCCCATTGTATTGCCCTACAATTTCCCTCAGTGCGGTTGGCATAGCCAATGGATTATGTTGATTGGGGGAGATGAAAATTAGAATGTATCTGGAAGGGATCTCAGGTCTGTGCTTAATTTTTAATCAAACATCGTGCTGAAACACGTTTTTTCCTAAATTTCTTCTCCTGCAAAAGATGTTTCTGCATTTCTATCTTATTCCCAGAGTGCTTTAGAATTTCTTTAGCATTTCTTTTGTGGTTTTGTGAGATGACTTTACTGTTCAAAGAAGTGGCAAGTTCTATAGTGCTATTTAATCACTTCTGTCTATAACTGTGAAGTCTGTTTCCTGTTTCTTTGCAAGCCATAGAAGCTCCAAATTCCAAGAGGAATTTCCTCATCACGTAATTTTTTTGGATTTAACTGAAATGTGGAAACTCCAGAAAGCTGAAGACTGGTGTAATGGTGATTTTATTGTGGAAGAAAAAAAAAGGTTAAGGCAAGATCATACGGCAACCCATCCCTAAGAATTTCCCTAAATAGTTGTTATCTTTCCGGGTGGGAAAAATGAAAGCAAGTTCTTTTCCATAAGTTTTAAAGACAGTAAATGAAGAAAGAGAGAGTGATACAATGGTAATTCACAGTATCATTGAAATATACTAAAAGAAATATTTTATTAATGTCTCATATTGGAAGTCAAATAATTTTTCATAAAACAATGAAAAGCACTTGCAAAAGGGAACACTTTACCTTGTTTTGGATTTAAAAAGAGCTTCTTCATAAGTCTGAGTCCAGATTAGTTTATCACCCCAGCCTGAAGATAAATGACAAATGGAATTTAGTTTAAATATGTCATTGTTGAAGAAGTCTTAAATATATAACTTCATTCAAATCTGAACAAATATTGTAGTATATCTATCACACAATGCACTTCTTAATCCAAGCATTACCCCATGTTTTAGGGAGCTATTTTTGATAATAAGGATTAACAGCAAGCATTTTTTGAATTCATTTATTAATATGAATTCAGAAGCTGATAAACATAGAATAATTCCAGAAATCACTTTCTAAAAATAAGCAGGCCTGATTAACAACTGAGAAGATGATCAGCATAAAATACACAGCTTTTCATCAAGTTCAGCTACCACGGTTTTACCCCTTGACAGAGTCTGTGGAAGTTTAGGATGGGTCTCTTTGAGTTCTTTGGGGTCTTTTCTTTCATCTTTAGTTGTAGTTTCTTTAGCCAGGGTATTCAAGACAGCAAGAACCAAAATCAGGATGGAGGCTATGTTTTTTTCCATTGTTAAATCTAAGGAGCGGGGGGAAAAAAAACAGTCTTGGAATGCTTGAAAAGCAATGGAACAAAATACCACAAGAAAAAAACATTAGTAGCAAAACATAAGAAAGAAAAGATGCTTTAAATGTCATGCACTGGTGTAGAATTTCTCTATTTAGTGAGGAACTACTTAGGCAAATTTACAACACAAGCCTATATGTGCTTCTTCAGTGCTGAGCACTGTTGAAGTTAATGAATTTCCTCCCAAGTATGTTTTCCTTCCTTCCTTCCTTCCTTCCTTCCTTCCTTCCTTCCTTCCTTCCTTCCTTCCTTCCTTCCTTCCTTCCTTCCTTCCTCTTATGTTGTACCTATTGGGGAATAGGGCTTGAATGCTGAAAAGAGTACTCACAACTAGTGAGTGTTACACTTGAACTACAGATCGGATTCAAACATCAGTCTAAGCTGAGATTCACTCCAAAATTAAGTTTCCTTAACCATTTATTAAATGTTGAGTTCACTAGTTATACTAAGTTAAAAACAAACCTTGCCTTAGTATGATATATACTAAGAGCTGCAAAATATCTGAATAATCTCTTGATAGCAGCTATGAAATACAGGAAAAACTACATATTTACAGTCTAGATAAATGTACTTTGACATTACGGTACCACTTGTAAGCTATGTAGAGGAGCTTATATATACTTTCAACAAGAATGTAAAAGTCGGGTTTTTCAATGTATTTCTACTATAGAATCTGCAATAATATTAATTACAGGAGAAAGTCATGTACAGTGAATGAAAATCCTTTAAAAATTCCTGCATTGAAATAAGCACCGTAAAGGAACAAACTCCTTTCCCAAGAGTAAGGGCAGAGACAGGTTTCAAGGCTTAATTTCTCTCTTGCTTCTTTTTCTCTGAATTTTTCTCTGAATTACTGCTGAATTTACTATTAGTTGATAGTAAAGCAAAACATTATTAAGAATGGAATATTTGATACATGTTATACTAATGAACGCAAAACATTTTATAATATTTATCAGGGAATTTCCTCCATCAATCGCTTGGTGGCTCCCAGGGGGAGAGCGTTCTCTGTGGGCGCGCCTGACCTATGGAACCATTTACCGGTTGAGCTCCGGATGGCTCCCGACCTTCGCTCCTTCCGACGCGATCTAAAAACATATCTATTTAAGCAATCCGGTCTGGTCTGACGGGTTTAATTTTAATTGTGGTTTTAACTTAGCTTCTACATTTGGGCAGTAGGGCTTAATTTATTTTCATTTCTGTATTTGTGCATTTTGACATTTATGTCACTGTTCACCGCCCTGAGTCCTTAGGGAGAAGGGCGGTATACAAATCAAATAAATAAATAAATAAATAAATAAATAAATAAATAAATAAATAAGAATAAACACATTTAAAACCGACTTCACTCTCACGTGCATGCGAGTGTGGCTTTGCATTTTGTGTTTTGATCTAGACCAGTCTTTTCTTAAATGCATTAGATGACAATTCCGCAAGTGACCACCAGCTTTTTGCCATTTGTTCACGGATTAAATCCAACATTTTTACAAAGCCTCACGATGGAAGACTGATTTTTGTTTTCTAGGGTGATCTTATCTAGATTTACCCCAGGCTGTTTTCAGGAAGATTTACTTTATTTTAATCTAATTGCATAATTAGCTAGCTTAAAATATTGATTATTAGAAATAGCACACACGCAAGATGCTGAACGTTGATTCTATAAGAGTTCAGCATCTCTTATCTTTTAGATTGCTAAACAATTTATAAGTCACGGGGAGGTTACATTTCCCTACTCTCTTTGCCAAATTGAGTTCAAGCCTGATACTTTTGAATACTGTAAAAGTTACTAAGGACCATGCCACTTTCGAAATCAGTCTTTAGCATTATTCTCATCAGCATTGCTGCCTTCAGGAACATGGTAACAAAATGCTAATTCTGAGCTTTTGTATTTAGCACATTGGAATGGATATAAACTTAGTGAAGCTCAAAATAAAACTTATGGAAATCAGTGGGTCCCTAGCTAATTATAAATTATCTTATTGATACCAAGAGTATTGTAGTCTAATACTTTGATAGCTGGCTGAAGGATTTTGGGATCTGAAATCTATAAACTGGAATATTGCCTTAGATCTATTGTAGCCATGATTACATCTAAATCCAATTCACTAACTTGTAAGTAGATTTAATTATAATACAGAGGGATTGGCTTCAGATACATTAGGGAGAACAATTATGTTTTTAGGAAACAAAATTGCTATAAATAGTAGATTTTAACTTTGAATAAGCATGCTTTAGATTAAAATTTAATGAGATAACTATAGTATAGTAACATATATATATATCAATAAAATGAAAATGGAGATGATTAGAAGGAGGAATAAAGTAAGGTAAGATGCCAGGATACAGTATCTAATTTTTGAAGCCATAGGAGAATTAAAAGTAGGTGTGTAAATACGTGTGTCTGTCTAAATATCTACGTCTACCTGAGTATGCCATAGTGACATTTTTATAAGGCAGTCCCATTATGCCTAGCCAGCATGATCTATGGTTAGGCTGAATAGATGGTGAGAGTTTAGAGACTGGAAGATTGGGGTTTGATAGTAGTAGCAAGAAAAATATGAATGGAAAGAAAATGGGGAAAAACTCTATAAAGGAAAATCTCCTTTTCCTCCAAACTTTCTAAGAAACATGAAAAGATATAAAATTCCAATTTTGTACAATACAGAAGCTGTTCCCTTTCAAAAACAAGTACAGCCTTAAAAATTATGAAATGGCTTTGCCCTTGTCAAACAGGAAATCAAAGCACAGTAAATGAAAGACTGTTGGCAGGCTAGAAGGAGAAAGCAAATAACTGAAAATAATGTATCTTGGCTGTAAAAATACTTAGTGTACTTGCAAAGGTCTGTTTAAAAATGGATTTTTTTCCTGTCAAAAAGAATGTTAGGATTATCTAAATGTCATCATCTCTGCTCTGCTTGTTACCTCTGCTTATTAATAAATAACCTGACTCACAAGCATAAAATATTTTAACAGGGCCTTGACTACGCAAGCAGCAATAACCTTACCTTTTCTGCCCTCTTGCTTCTTAGAGCAACAGCTCAATTTCAGTGTGAACAAGAAAGGTGTGGAAGCCTATTTATATATCTGGGTGCACCTGATCCCACCCAGGAGGTTGGTATTTGAATCCTGCTGTTCTAAGAAAAACTTAAAAAGCAAAGTAGAAAAGTATTAGCAAAGAATTTTCAAACAATGTTATGCCATTCTGTGCTTTGGTTTATTGAACATTTATTACAGAAAACTAGAATGCTTGAATTTATGTGAGTTGTTCAGGAAATATACTTGGCACCAGACCAAATCTAGTACAGCAAGTGTAAATGGAGACTCCAGTTTGACCAAAGGCTGATTTGTCCATATGTGATTGGAGCAGCCTTTATGCTAAGGCACTGGTCTATAATTTATTTTTTTTAAAAAATGAAGCTGGTTATTTGATTACCTTTTAGGTACAAACCAGAATGGAGATTAATCTCTGTATGTTATTGCTAGGAATAAGATTGTTCCATAACTAGAGAGCCTGTTTAGTGTAGTGATTCAGTACCGGTAACTAGGAACTGTGAAGAAAGCCTGCCTTAGGAATGAAAGCTGACTGGGTTATGTTGGGCTAGCACATTTAGAAATTGTTCTCTCTTATCCTATCTCACAGGGTTGATGTGGAGAAAAGAGGAGGCAAGAGTATTAAGTATGTTATATATTTAAAAAGTGGGATACAAATATAATAATAATTATAATTATTAGTTTCAAAACAGATGTTCTAGATTAAGCAGAATGGTAAAGAATCATTGCATTTTTACTATTACAAGCATGCAAACTATCTATGCAAAAGTTGCTGTGATGTTGTTTGCTTTCATATATTTTGAATACCATTACAAAACAATCACATTGGCATTTCATTACGGCAAATCTCTGCCAAGATTTGTTCCTAGCAAGCTTCTTTGATCATGTTAAGATTGCCACTATTCTTTTGCCATTTTATGTATTTTTCATTTCAAATAATTTGATTAGTGCTTAATCAGCTTTCCCTTTAGCTGTAAATTGGGCTGTGTGTTATAGATTCATGCCCCTCATTAATTGTATAAGGCCTCCAGGGAGGGAGCACATGGTTGGATACATGCAGTGGGGAACATTTCTTTTGTGGGAAAGAGTAAATCTAGCCACTTTGTAGGAGACTGTTGTTCACACCCTTCTCAAGAAGCTACCGTATTACTCTAGGACAGGGTTTTTCAACCTTTTCACCCATTGTACCACTTTTAGGATATGGCAACATCCGAGTACCACCAGTCGCCTAGCAAGGTGTCAAAAACTTGATGACACCCCCCAAAAAAGTGATGAAGTACAGGTAGTCCTCAACTTACAACAGTTCACTTAGTGACTGTTCGAAGTTACAGTGGCACTGAAAAAAGTGCCCGTCAAGCCACAGCCAAGCAAGACAACTGCCTGCCCGCCCAGTGGCACTCTTTCTTCTGTCCAAGGTTTTCATTGTGAGCATTTCTGCTGAGGATTGGCAGTGGGGGTGGGGTGAGGGGGTGTTTGGTTTTTATTTCCCACCTTTCTGCTGGGTGTTTGCAGCAGGTTTTGGTCACTTCACATGACCCTGGGACACTGTGACCGTCATAAATATGAATCAGTTGTCAAGCATCTGAATGTAAATCACAAGACCCTGGGGATTATGCAACATTCCAGCTGATCGGTGCTAGAAGCACCGGGATCAGCACTGAGCTCCAGCTGGAGCTCTGACAGGCCCAAAGAAGTGCTGATCTTGGCACTTCCGCTGAGCCTTGACAGCCCTGCAGCTCCAGCCATCTCTCGCTCAGGCTTGTGTGGTGCTGCCACCGATTCAGCTTCCACTTTTCCAGGATGGTCACTGTTATACAGTATACTGGGCTCATAGTAATACCACGTGGGTTGCTGAAGCAGCTAATGGCTCTCCAGCAACCCAGACTACAAGTCTCCAGCGCTACAATTGGCTATCCCTAGGCAGCAATGGTTGCTTCAAATCTATTGGCTGCTGCTTAGAGGCTAGACTATATATTGTGGCTAGTTGCAGCCATTTGCTCAGTACAGATTCTGCACGAAATAAAATATGAGTTTCCCTGTACTCAGCTACCTCGTCTTCATTCCTGCACCAAAGAACCCGCTATTCAACACTGGCGACGAGGGTGGGATCCTGCTTCACTAAAAAAAAAGTTGAAGTCTACGAGGGGAAGGCACTGCACGCCGGAGGGAAAAGGCATTTTCTACCCCCCTCTCTCAAGATCAGCTAGCAAGCTACACTAGCAACCTCGTGCTCAGTGGACTCATTCCCTGAGCCTGGAAGCAGGATTTGGAAGGAAATGTAGGAACCAGCAAAGGATGAATGCCGAAGGTTGGGAAACTTTGAGAATTCAACGTGAAGCACCCAGAGGAATTGACATCCTATTTGTCTCAGGTGGAGAACTACTTCAGGGCAAATCAGATCGTGGAAGAAGGGCTGAAGGCCGCAACTCTATCTGCATGTGCGGCCCAGCAACCTTTGATTTGGCCAAGAACCTTTTCGCACTGACACCGATTGAAGCGGTCTCCTACTCAGACCTCAAAAAGAAGCTAACCAGACATTTCCAGCCCAAGATGTCTGAAATGGCTTGGCAGTTCAAGTTCTATCAAAGAGTGCAGCAACCCAGGAAATCAGCTGCAGAGTTCATAGCGGGCCTGAGGCAGGCCGCACGCCTTTGCAAATTTTCAAATTTAGAAGAGCGACTACAAGACCAGCTCGTCTGCAGCCTACGGGATAGAACGCTTCAGCAGAGACTCTTTGCTAGACCAAACCTAACGTTTTCTGAGGCACCAGACGAAGTGATGGCTGACGAAGCCGCTGGGGGCGCAGTTCAAGCAGTACAGCCCGCCAAAATGACAAAGTTTGAAGAAACGGTCCACCTTGAGGATGCCAAATGCACTGATGAATCTTCCGAGGAAGAAGAGCCCAAAATCAACAGACTCCAAAAGCAACCCAACACGTGACACCGAAACAGCCAGCAGCAAGAGAATCTCTTACCGAGATGTAAGAGGTGCGGCAGCAACCATTTCCACACCAATTTCAGATTCCAATCAGCCACGTGCGGAGCTTGTGGAAGGACAGGCCACATCACAGTGGTTTGCAGAGCCTGACAGAGATACTGGCCACCCAAACACCTGTCGGAAGAATCGACTAGGAGAGGTAGTGGGGCCCAGGACCCAGTGAGTGTGGGGTTTTTCAGAAGCCGCAGAAGCGTGTGCCGCACCGGGGCTCAACGCCCCCTCAAACCCAAACTTAAGCTCATGATAGAGCTACAAGGAGTTTCATGTAAGATGGAATTGGACTCTGGCTCTGCAGTCTCAATTATTTCTCAAGACACTTTTAACTTTGTGTGTAGGCGCTGTAACAATTGGGCCAAACGAAGACCCTCAGATATAATCCTAACTGATTTTCAATATGCTCATGTTAAATTTAAGGGAGAAGCCAATTTGATGGTAAAATTTAAGGGCTTTTTGGGGCACCTGGATGTAATAGTAGTAGGGGGCCAGAGAATGAATCTCATTGGACTCGACTGGTTTGATGCCTTAGGTATTCAGATTACTGGTATAAACCGGACACAAACTGCAGACCTCACGTCAGTATGTGAGGACTATGCAGATGTTTTTGATTCAGCCCTAGGAACAAACACAGGCCCGCCTCTCTCATTTAAGCTAGATCCCAACATAGTTCCAATCAGGGTTAAGCCTCGCAGGGTCCCCTTTGCCTTAAAACATAAAATTGATTCAGAAATCGATAAGCTTGTAGAACAGGGCATGTTACAGCCTGTTGATGGTGGGGAGTGGGAAACTCCTATAGTCACTCCACTTAAAGCCAATGGGGAAATTCACATTTGCGCTGACTATAAATGCACACTAAATAAAGCCCTCAAGCAACACGCTTACCTGGTCCCAGCGGTCAACCACATTTTAGCCTCCTTGCAAGGGGGTACTATTTTTGCTAAACTTGATTTAGCACAAGCCTATCAGCAATTGCCGGTTGATGAGGCCACAGCTGTGGCTCAGACAATCGTGACTCACAGGGGGGCTTTAAAAGTTAAACGCTTACAGTTTGGAGTCAGTGTTTCACCGGGCATTTTCCAGGGAATCATGGAGCATACACTTAAGGGTATTCAGGGTTTCTGCCCTTATTTTGATGATGTTCTTATTGCAGGGGAATCCCCAGAAGTGTTAGCCAGTAGGCTCAGGGCTGTTTTGCAGAGGCTTCGTGAAGCAGGCCTCAAATTAAAAAAGAGCAAGTGTAGTATTGGGGTTCCTTCAACAGAATTCCTGGGTTTCTGAATTGATGCTAACAGCATTCACCCTGCTGATTCTAAAGTGAAGGGCATTAAAATGGCTCATAGGCCCAAAGCCAAGGGAGAGCTACAAGCATTCTTGGGCCTCCTAAACGTCTATCACAGATTTCTACCTCATAAGGCAGCAATAGCAGAGCCCCTCTACAGGCTTCTAGATAAGAAAGCTCCACGGAAATGGAATAACTTACATGAAAAAAGTTTCCAGTATTTAAAAGCACTATTGTCAGAAACATCCACTGTAACACTACAAAGAGTCTAAACCAGTATGTCTTGCATGTGATGCATCTCCATATGGGGTGGGGGCAGTTTTAAGACACATAGAAAAAAATGGAACATAAGTCCCTATAGCATTTTACTCAAGGACATTGTCCTCTGCTGAGCACAACTATGCTCAGATTGACAAAGAGGCCCTAGCCATTGTTGCTGGAATAAAAAAAATTCATGACTATTTAAATGGCAGGGACTTCATGGTCTTTACAGACCACAAACCTTTGTTGGGACTTTTCACAACAGACAAACAACCCCCCCCCCCCAGCTACTGTCTCCAAGAATGCTGAGATGGTCTATTTTTCTATCTGCATACACTTTTAAATTGATTCACAAACTGGGCAAAGAAATGGGCCATGCTGATGGCCTCAGCAGACTACTACTGCCACTAATAGAACCAGATCCAGCTCCAGCTGCTAGAATACTGTCCATACAGGACATACCTGAATTTCCCCTACATGCAGGGAACATTGCTGCTGAAACTGCCACAGATAAAATACTTATTAGAGTATTGTCATGGGTATACATGGGCTGGTTGGATAAAAGCCTAGGTTCTGAATTTCAGAACTATTTTGTCAGAAGGCATTAGTTATCTGCCCACAAGGGGTGCATATTATGGGGAAACAGAGTCATAATTCCCACTTCCCTAAGAGACGGGGTTTTACAGTCATTACATGAAGGCCATCCAGGCATTGTCAGAATGAAAGCTTTAGCTAGAACCTACCTTTGGTGGCCTGGCCTTGATAAGGACATTGAGGCACAAGTCCATGGTTGTTATACATGCCAGCAATCTAGGCCTGAAATGCCATAGGCTCCAATTCACAGGTGGGAGGAAACACACACTCCATGGTCTAGGATTCACATAGACTACGCTGGGCCCTTTCATGGACAGCTCTTCCTTATAGTAGTGGATAGCCACTCCAAATGGCTGGAAGTAATTCCAGTTCCTAACATGACTACTGCTAGGACCATCCAGATGCTGAGAAAACTCTTTGCCAAACATGGGTTGCCAGATGTCTTAGTTTCAGACAATGGAGCCCAATTCACTGCTGCTGAATTTCAGGCCTTCTTTAGAGCTAATCTCATCAGTCATGCAATGTCTGCGCCTTTTCATCCATCTTCTAATGGTCAAGCTGAACGCATGGTAAGGACAACGAAGGAATCACTCAAATGCATTGTCACAGGTGACTGGTATCACAAATTGGCAGATTTTCTACTCTGCCAGCATTCTTTGCCCTGCACTGCTACAGGCAAAAGTTCTGCAGAACTATGTTGGGGGAGGCGTTTGATCACTAAACTGGACAGGTTGCATCCAGATAGAGTGGCAGCAGAAGCCTCTCGACCAAAACTCCCGAGGGGGCTGCACATGGGTGATTGGGTTTGGGCCAGGAACTATGGTTATGGGAATCTGTGGGTTTCTGGTCAAATTACCAAAGCATCTGGACCCCTGTCTTATGAAGTGGGGTTGGAGGGAGGGCAAGTTGTCAGACGACACATTGATTAGCTCAGGAAACGGTTTCCAGAATGGCCACTAAGTGAGGACTGCATCATTAGTGCCTCCCAAGGTCCTCAAACTTGCGGCCAAGCCAGTCCTCACATGGACTCTCAGGACTTTTCCTTCATAACTGAGATGGAACCAGAGGGAGAAGTGGGGAGTCCTGGAATGCAACATGGATCCCCTGAAGGAGCAAGCCATCTGAACTTCAGCAACCACTGCGCCTACTCTGCTGATCAGTCTGACTCTGGGGTGGGCCAACCTGGAGAGGCCAGCCAGAGAGCATCTAATCCCCCTGATTCAGGAGCACAAAGGGACACAAGTCTACCCAGCCCACTGGGTAAGCTGGCAGACCACAAAGTGATGGGGACTCTGAGACGTTCCTCTAGGACACACAAGCCTCCTTCATATCTTGCTGATTACATTGTAAAATAAAGAGCTATAACATTGTTGTATTGTTATATGCCACTATACTACAGAAACTAGTGCTATGTTGTAACTGTCTAAGTGTGCTATCCTTGAAGCCTATTCATTCAGACATTGTTTAATCTCGTTGTAACCTATTTGGGTTTTTTTTGTTCTATTACTTTTTATTTTAGTGTGTTGTGATAATGAGTCTTGATAATTGCATTGAGACTAACTTGTGTTAATATTGTCTGATCTAAGAGGGGAGGGGTGTTATGTACTGGGCTCATAGTAATACCATGTGGGTTGCTGGAGCAGCTAATGGCTCTCCTGCAACCCAGACTACAAGTCTCTAGCACTACAACTGGCTATCCCTAGGCAGCAATGGTTGCTTCAAACCTATTGGCTGCCACCTAGGGGCTAGACTATATATTGTGGCTAGTTGCAGCCATTTGCTCAGTACAGATTCTGCATGAAATAAAATATGAGTTTCCCTGTACTCAGCTACCTCGTCTTCATTCCTGCGCCAAAGAACCCGCTATTTAACAGTCATGTACCACCTACCAGGTGCTAATGTACCACAGGTGGTACCCGTACCACTGGTTGAAAAGCCCAGAAACACTAGGACAGTGTTTCTCAATATTGGCAACTTGAAGATGTGTGGACTTCAACTCTTACAATTCTTCAGACAGCTGTTGTTTCACTGCTGCTCTATGGAGGCTTGTTGAGAAAATGGTCAGCTTATAGCTCCAAAAGAAGCTGATTATTTGAGCCCCTTTCAATTTGGACTTAGGCCCAATCTAAAAATGTTTCTTCTGGGAATGTGACCAATTAAACAGCAGGAGTAATGGACTTGCTAACCAAATTATTGTATTTGTAATTTAACATGATAAGAAAGCACCAAATTAGATGTTTGGGGAGCCAAGGTTTTTCAGTTGCTTGTTGCACAGGGAATGTTTAGGATCGCAGAAGATTTGCACATAGAATCTATTTAGATGAAGCTACTCTCTACTGGAATCAAGGTAGACTGGAACTGGCATAATGGTTCTGTTCTAAATTTCTCTTCTTTAGTCAGGAATATAAATGTTCATTAATTCCATGTAGCAACTTGTCTTATTCCTGAAATTCAGAATTGAGGTCATTTAAGATATATTAATATAACTTTAACAATTCTAAGTAAAGGTTAACATTAATTTGATCAATATCCCCAAACAATTAAACATTTGTTATATTTACTTTACCTACTCCAGAAATAAAACTTGATGATGTGTACATAATTTCAATAGCAAGTCCTGTTGTGTTTAGTTCTGACGATGCATTATTTTTGCTGTACTATCACTGTATGTCCTAGCCCTAAAAATAAATAATGACACATGCTTTATTAAGTATTAAACCTAGTCATCTTTTTTGAGTTTTGCTAGATAGTTCTCATCATCTGTGATCTATTCTGGATGGAATTTACATTTTGGGTTTGATTTATAATGCTATATGGAACTGGCCAGGATGGCTTTTGGAACAAACCTAGTTATGTTGTCAGGAATAAAAGTAGATTTTATAAACAATGTCAAAACATGTTGAATAAGAAACCCAACATATTCGTACATTAATACTTTTAATCTAAAATCATCTCTAGCTGCTGTTTTCCTAAATAGCAGTCTACATCAATGTTTCTTAACCTTAACAATTTTAAGATATGTGGACTTCGATTCCCATAAATCTCCAGCCAATCAGGAATTTTTGTGCTGACCTGAGATCAAAAATTCCTGTGATATATGAAATTGCCCTAAGTTGTATTTTAATATAGGAATGCATTTTCTTTCAAGACCAACAATTTTTGTAAGGGGGGAATTTAAAATTTCTCAAGATTTGGACCTAGTTGTGAGTTTGCCTTTTGTTCTGAAAATGTGTACTACAGAATTTTAATACATTCCCAACAACTACAACATTTTCTGTTTTCCTCTAGTTATCAGCACAACTTGATTATTCTTCAAAGTTTTCATAATGTGAATTCTGTTATGGGCAGAGTTTTTTGATGGTTTTGAGGCTCAGCTAATCTCAATGTATACATGGTTGTACTTTGACAATAAAGGTTCATTAATTCATTAATGTTCTCCTTATTCTAATTGTTGAAATTATCTGCCTTCATCCATACCCATATTTATATGGACAATGAAACTTCAAGTAGGAAAGCTATATTTAATATATCCTAGAAATAGATATAATTTGATATAATTTCTCTATAAAAAAGTAATGAGATTATATCCTCTAAAGTTACAATTTTGCTACCAGCTATATTAGGACCTTTAAAAAAATGTTGGAAATGTTAGAAAATAGTTATTTGAATAACTCAATATGTTTTTTGATTGATTTGATTCATAGCCTGCTTTTCTGCTCAATTCAGAACATATTCTACTGAATTCTATTCAGGTAATTTCTCAAGACATATAGAAATAACTACAATGATTACAAAGGTAAGGTAAAAATGGTTTCAATAATCATTATTTCAATAACATAAGCACAGCTGCTTATATAAAAACAGATAAAGTAGAACTAAATACACCTCCAGAAGCAGTACATTCCATACTAAATGTGAAACAGGAGTAAATACTCTCTTCTGTAAAATACTCTCTTCTGTGTCAGATTAAAAAAGGCTCTGTTGGGTAAGACATCTTCAAAAGGGGGGAGGAAGTCACTCAGATAGACCAGTATACATATGGGACAAAAATTAATAAAGAAAACATATTATAGAACAAATCTGTTCAGTTAAGAAGGAGCATTAACCTAACTTTTGAATTAAAAAAGAGCTAATCTTAAGGGACGTGGTGGCTCAGTGGGTTAGGACGCTGAGCTTGTCGATCAGAAGGTCGGCAGTTTGGCGGGTTGAATCCCGAGTGCTGCGTAACAGAGTGAGCGCCTGTTACTCATCCCAGCTTCTGCCAACCTAGCAGTTCGAAAGCATGTAAAAATGCAAGTAGAAAAATAGGGACCACTACAGTGGGAAGGTAACAGGGTTCCGTGCGCCTTTGGCATCTACAGTAGTCATGCCGGCCATATGACCACGAAGACGTCCTCAGACAAGCGCTGGCTCTTCGGCTTTGAAACGGAGATGAGCACCGGCCCCTAGAGTCGGAAACAACTAGCATGCATGTGCGGGGGAACCTTTACCTTTACTTTTAATCTTAAAATGAATGACCTTCTAGGTGCTCCAACACTGGAGGTTTTTAAGTAGAGATTAGACAACCATTTGTCTGAAATGGGATATGATTTCTGTTTGAGCAGGGGGCGGGATCTCCAAGGTCCCTTCCAATTCTGTTATTCTTTCTTGCTTTCTTTCCTCTTTATATTTTAGTTTGTAATATTTTCCTCTTCTTAGATAGGGCATAGCTAGAATATGTACACACGGATTTGAATCCAGACTTCAATATACTTTGAATAAACCTGTTGAAATAAAGAAGGCATTAACTTGTTTATAATAAATGTAAGCTCCAATAATTTTAATGGAAGAATTTAAGTATAATGGAGTTTACATGGGAGAAGACAATGGTAAATCCCTCCCATATTTTACCAAGGGAGCCACACTGGCAAATCCTATAAAGTGATGGATCATGTGGTGCTGGATGATGTGTACCTCAGGATCAGATGGCATTTAATACGCTACTGAGAAAGAGCTGAGGATCTTTTAAAATGAAACTATTTTAAAACTTTTTGAATGTATGGTAAATGGTTTTGCCATGCAGAAAAATAAAAACTGAAGGCGCAGAGACAGAATTACACTGGCAGCATAGCAGGCAAAAAGCATGGACATAGGAAAACTCAACATAAGTATGAAATGAATTGGCTAAACACTGACAATTCAGTTATTACTGAATTGAAATGCACTGGGATTGGTCACTTTCAGTCACAAGATCACACTTTTTGCTAATTAGATCACACACACAAAAGTAAAGAAGTAACAATGTTAGTTTTGTATCAGGAAGAGTGTAGAAATGACAATATTTTGATACAATGAAATTAAGATGAAATAACATCAATTTTACTTCATCATATGATTATTACTGAGGAGGAAGAGGAGGAGGAGGAAATTTTCTAATCAAGTTTAATATGAAATTGCAGAACATGTAAGAAATATGAACTACTTGTGGCTGTATACTGAATGCCTCATGTACACAGAAATCAATCTGACTACATTATTGGTACAAGGAGATGGAAGAACTCAATTATAACAAAAGTTGTGGCCAAGGTCTAACTGTGGAACACATTAAAAAATTCTTATTTTGAATATACTACAAATTGTTTATTTACAAGTTCCAAATTGAAGAAAGCCAAACGTTTCCATAATATAACTTTCTATACATTCATCTTCAAGAAAATCATCAGAAATCGCTTTGAAATTCTGAACCTAATTGACAGGGAACAAGAGAAACTGTGGAATGAATTAAAAGAAGTTTTTAAGGATTAACATGAAAAAGAGATTGCCAAAGACCAAGAAATAGAGTATTAGATTGAAAATACCATATTGTATACAAGCAAATTGAAATTGCCAAGAAGAGAAGACAAACTCAGTGAGAGCAAATATCTCTCAGACAGAATCTCAACAAAAATTTCAGAAAATGTTAGATGAAGAAGAAACAAGATTACATTAAAATTTATTATTTCAAAGATGGGAACAGACATGGAAAAGTCTTCAAAAAGAGCTCTGAAGTCAGAATGAAGTTCTAAATTCAAATTGGTATCTAAATATTGCCAATGGACAGATGGCATTTGATTCAAAAATCAAACAAAAATGGAAGAAGTATAATGATGTTCTATACAATAGAGATGCTAACAAAAGAATCTCTAGTAGTAGAATAGGAAACTATATGAGCATTTCAGTCAAAACATAAGGCTACAGAACTGATGGAACACTAACTGAAATATAACAATACACAGGAGAAGCGTCAGTTAAGGTTCTAACCTATGTCAACAAAACTGAAGAACAATACATTGGCCAATAGAGTAGAAGAGACCAGTCTACGTATCAATAGCAAAGAAAGGAGACTTAACAGACAGTGCAATCTTTTGTTCAAGTTGTTAATTTCACATGCAGCAAAATAATACACAGGATCATTCAGTGTGAATAAAAGCCCTACTGGCAAAGAAGACTTGATAGAACAAACTCAGTTAAAAATATGGGACATAACAGTGGGAAATACTTATTAATACATTCAATTTTTTGAAACTAATTTGGGCTTCCCATTTGTTTTTTTCCCCCCTTAGGACAAAATAAATTATTAACTTAAAATATCTCACCTTCTGAAAAATGTCTTGGGCAATGGAGTGTGCATAGAAACAGATGTTGGCATAAATTTCCAGGATCAAAACTGCATTCAGTTCCTGCTCATTGCTTACTTACAAAACTGATTGGGGAAAAATATTTCTTTGGAATTTCAACTGTGCTGAAATTACTTGTACATAATTGTAATCTCTGTACAGTATTAGAAGTCGGACATGGGGCACCAGATAACTTAACTACAAACCATATCAATTCAGTGTGAATATATTACATTAAGAGATAAGCCAATTCAGAATTCTTCAATTTGCCATTTCTTAATCTTCCACAGAACAGTTGCAAAGGAGTGACTGCACTGTGAGTATGGCCTTCAATATCAACATATTGCTGCTGCACATAATAGGAACCTGCTTCACTAATATGAGGTTAGCAAGGGAGCAGGGACATTTTTTAAAGAAAATAAGGAAAAGACTCCTTCCTTTTCTCAAAAGGAATTTACAAAAACTACATGCATTGCTGCTGCTTTCACATTTTGTACATTATAACCATCAACAATAACAGCATCAAGAGTTACAGTACTGGACTGGACTCAAAGAGATCTAAGTTCAGATCTTCAGTCATGGAAGGTGAATGAGATGACTTTGAGCCAGTCACTCTCAAGTCCAAACTAAGTGACAGGCAAATGTGTCAGAGAAAGAATTTAAAAAAATAAATAAATAACAAGAAACCATGAAAGAGAAGCTTTGCTCTTTTTTTAAAAAAAAAGTGTGTTGCATTTTCTGAGATCATGCAACAAGATGAACCACAATCAAACAAGTGATGTCAGTCTGATGACCTTGAAAGGAATAAAAAGCAAGATTAAAACCAGGTGTGCAAAGTGAAGAATGCTCTATTTCTTTTCTGGACCTTGTTGATCCAGCTACTCTGGGTAGTTTTGCAGCTTACTAGATATTAATATTCACTTCAATCTTGGACAAAGAACAACTAACTCACCTGAAATGTTAGGATTAGTGTGGTCCAGATAAGGAAAAGAACATCATGCAGTTTTCTGGAATTTTCACTTCCTGGAATGGTAGATTTTGTATGTACTTAATCAAAACTAATCAAATTTATCATGTTGTACAAGTGTGGCTGCTAAGTTTGTAACTAGCATTTTAAATAGAAATATAATTAGAAGCTGACTTTGCTATGACCAGCCAAATGTATTTACTTACAGTACTTTAAATCTCCTTTCCATTTTCAGACAGTAGGATTTATTACATTTTTTTTTATTTTCCTGGGCTCCAAGATCACCACAGACAAGGACTGCAGCCAAGAAATTAAAAGATGCTTGCTCCTGGGGAGGAAAGCCATGGCAAATCTAGACAGCACACTAAAAAGCAGAGACATCACCCTGCCAACAAAAGTGTGTATAGTCAAGGCTATGGTCTTCCCAGTTGCAATGTATGGCAGTGAAAGTTGGACCATAAGAAGGGCTGAGCACCAAAGAATTGAGGCCTTTGAACTATGGTGCTGGAGAAGACTCCTGCGAGTCCCTTGGACTGCAAGGCGATCAAACCAGTCAGTCCTAGAGGAGATCAACCCTGACTGCTCTTTAGAAGGCCAGATCCTGAAGTTGAAACTCAAATACTTTGGCCACCTAATGAGAAGGAAGGACTCACTGGAGAAGAGCCTAATGCTGGAAAAGGTTGAGGACAATAGAAGAAGGGGACGACAGAGAATGAGGTGGCTGGATGGAGTCACTGAAGCAATAGGTGTGAGCCTAAATGGACTCCAAAAGATGGTAGAGGACAGGAAGGCCTGGAGGAACATTGTCCATGGGGTCACGATGGGTTGGACATGACTTTGCAACTAACAACAACAACATAACTTCAAATATAATAAACATACATTCAAATACAAAGAAAAATAGGAAGTTGTCTTCTGAATTGGAACACTGTTATTTCTATCTCAGAATTGTCAGCATGAACTATGACTTTCCAGGATACTAACCAGAGAATTTTTCCACTGTATCTGAAGGATGTGGGAATGGAAAAATGGATGTTCTTCATGTAAAAAAGCAGCAATACAGGCAGTTCTCAAATTGCAACTGTAAAATCGAGTCTGGAATTATAGTCATAAGTTTTTGTGGATATTTAATAGGTCCTCATATTATGAGATGTGACTTTATTATCATTTTTATGGTGGTCATTAAGCAAATATTAAGTGAATCAATTTTACCCAGTGATGGGGGCTTTTTTTGCCATAAATCAGAAATAAACATCAGAAACAGGCAATTTTTTTGAAGAATGCAGTAATGTGATTGCTGGTTGCTACAAAATGGCTGTAAAAGTGAGCCAGTTACCAAGTAGCCAAAATGTACATTACCATGGAGGTATGGGGGAGGTCGGTGGTCATTGTAACCTCAAAATTAGATTGTAAGTAGATTTTGGGGGTCAATCATAATGTCAAGTTTCCAATGTATGGGCTTTTCAAGTAGGTGAACAGACATAAGTTGAAGTTTGCATGTATTGTTTAGCTATGTTCCCCTAAAATTGTATCAAAGACCCTTCTTTCATAAACTAGTTGAAACAAGTACTGAGAAAAAAGTTATCATATGAAATACCTCGTTAGGGCAAAAATGAAGATGACAGCAACAGCAGCTTTTTACATTGGGATGATGTTCTCTAATTATATGGCGAGGACATTATTTCAAAAAAATAGAAGCTTCATATAACTAAATCCTGCTTGCTTCTCAGAATCCTCCTTTCCTTTCTTACTATGATCTGGGTTTTTGGCTTAGATTTTTTTTGCCAGTTTCTTCCTGATGGGTATATAAGGAGGAAAAGGCTTTTAAAAAAAACTGGTCTGACAATATAGGTTAAATGTCTTGTAGAACTGGTTTTACAAATGAGATTGATCAGAGGGTAGGGCTTTGCACATTCCTTCCAAGTACCAATTCGTATCTTAAATTTAAAAATTTAGAGAAGGCTGCTCCAAGCTCAGAAAACTTTACCATTATCACAAGTCATTTTACTGAGAATTTACTGAATTGATTTCAGCATGGAATTTATTTTTGAAAACTACAAGAGAAAATAAAGACCAGGGAAATCTTCAACCAAGCATTTGTATAGCATACTTAAATCTTGTGTCATAACAACGCAATATCACAATATCATCCTTTCATACTGCTCAAATTTCTTTTTTTGTCAAATTCAGTTTCCAGAGACCTACATGGACATATTCATGTTGTTTTCTTGACATGATATGAAAATGGTTTGTTATTGTTTTCTTTTGTTTCTTTTTCTGTTTACTCAGTGGGTTAGGATGCTGAGCTTGTCGATCAGAAGGTCGGCAGTTTGGCGGGTCGAATCCCGAGTGCCGCGTAGCAGAGTGAGCGCCTGTTACTCGTCCCAGCTTCTGCCAACCTAGCAGTTCGAAAGCACGTAAAAATGCAAGTAGAAAAATAGGGACCACTGCGGTGGGAAGGTAACAGCGTTCCGTGCGCCTTTGGCGTCTAGTCATGCCGGCCACATGACCACGGAGAGGTCCTCGGACAAGCGCTGGCTCTTCGGCTTTGAAACGGAGATGAGCACCGGCACCTAGAGTCGGAAACGACTAGCATGCATGTGCAGGGGAACCTTTACCTTTACCTTTTACAGCTTTAGACTGCCAAGGAGGTTTTCTATGCAAGTACTAATAAAACTAACTAACTAACTAACTAACTAACTAACTAACTAACTAACTAACTAACTAACTTCATAGCTTACCACATCAGCTAAGGTCAGCTAAATATATCACCTGCAAAGTTAAGTATGTGTTTTTCTAAAACAAACCAATTGTGGTATGTTGCAGGCATATTTTTGTATAAAACTGGCAGGGATAATTCTCCAGTTTCTTCATTGGGGGCTTGTATCCTTCTAACACTGTACAGCAAAGGAAAGCTGAAATAAAATCATAAGCAGTCAGAGTCACATGAGTTTCATTTAGCAACTGCTTTGCTAAACAATTGGCAATCCCAATTGCAGTCACTAATCAAGGACTATCTGTATTAAATAGTTAATACATGCCAATGAAAAGCTTGTACCTTGAGCTTTCAGTCCTTATGGTTGGAGAAAGGCTTAGTCAGAACTTTTCTTAGTATCTGACTTCCAGCACCAAAACAGACACAAAAAGAGTAGAGTTGATAGAGTTAATGCTCTATCTACTCTTAATGCTCCTAGTGGTCAGTAAGTTAACACTAAACCTGTAACAATGCTTCCAATATTTGTGAAGATAAAATGAAATATGCAAAAAGGATGAGATGCAAATAAAACAAATCACATCTATTTTTTTCTTTCTTCACAGCTATCTTATTTCTCAATCGACTTATTGGACTCAATCCTTAGAGCTGCCTTTTCTAGTATTGGGGCTGAGTTTTTGGTTTATAACCCAAATAATTCTAACTGCTGTTAAAGTTAAAGTTCACTAGCAGTAGTGAATGCAGCCAAACAACCAGATAGCCAAATACAGCCAAACACTTGAAGAATTAAAATTTTCCATTCCTATCCCAGAGTGAAATGTTTGCAGTTTAGATATAGATTCCTCTTGCCTGTCTCCTCACCCTGAAATCTATCAGCTTTAATTCAAACTTTGGTTAGTCTATCTTTTAGCTCAATTCCAAGGATATTTGCAAGGTGCAATTATCATCAGTGCAATTTATCCTTTACATATAAAGTCTTGATTTCTTAATGACCTTGTTAATGCATTTGTATTTTTATGCTTCAGTGGAGCGCGTTGTGAGATTACATATAGATGTATATATTATTTACAGTGAAGTATTCCTCTCCCTAGAAGAACAAGCAGCTTGAAGAGTTCCTGCTTTTAAATGAGCTTTACTACAATGTGTATTTTTTCTTCTTACTATAAATAAAAAAGATGAATATTGTTTAACAGTATAATATCCCCCAGTAATTAAATAATAAAGAACGGCAGTAAAATACAGTTATTTTTTTTAGCTATTACTCTATGCAGCATATAAATTATTAAAAGTTTGCTAGAAAGAGATATGCAGTTAAGAATAATATTCCTCTAAAATACTTACCATTTGAAACAATATGGAGATTAGCTATTGCATTTCACATTAAGAAATGTGCAGTTTGAATACATTCAGGTAAACTAGCCTCAATCAATGTAAATAGTGGGTTCATATATCATGCTAAATTGCAATATCTTCCATGTATATGTGGATTATTTATAACTAGACATTTTGATTTGGTGGTTGTCGTAATGCAGCTAAATGCTTAATTATGACATGTGAGCCATGTCACTATAATGATGAACTGAAAAGGTTACTATAGTAAGTGCTATTACAACATTGTGGCAATCATCTAAAAGGTTATGTTATTTGCCTGGGGGGAATTTGGCCCTGGTGTTTCTTGACAATTAATTCTCAGTCTATGTGTAGACTTTTTTCAATTGAGGACTATTCATTGTGATGTATTAATGGAGAGTGGATATGCCTAGCAATTTCTGCAGCAAACCACAATGGCCTGAAAATAATGACTCCAATATAATGGTATCCGACAAGTATGTAAATCTTGATGACATGGTCATGATCATGAGCCTTGGTGGAGCAGTGGGCTAATGCCTCCTTAAGTAATACCAGCTGCCTGCAATTAGTGCAGGTTCGCATCCCACCAGGCTCAAGGTTGACTCAGCCTTCCATCCTTCCGAGGTAGGTAAAATGAGGACCCAGATTGTTGGGGGCAATTAAGCTGACTTTGTAATAATGCCGCTTGGGGGGGGCGAAAGCCCTAATAAGCAGGCATATACATAGAATGAAGGCTATTGCTAAGCTTGTAAGCCGCCCTGAGTCTTCGGAGAAGGGCGGGATATAAATGGAATTAAAATAAAATAAAAATAAATAAATAAATATATCTTTTTCCCCCCCTAACAACCATCAGCACTGCCAGGTCTGCCTGATATTTAAGGATAACCCACAAAATTCCACTGCCTTGGAAAATACCCAATACCTCAGTTATCAGAATGTGTGGGCCTTTTTGTCCCCCTTTGACAATTACTCAGAGTAAAATTGCATACTACCCAGAGTAATATACACAATATATAGAAAGTCCAAATTAACTACATAGTTGGAATTAAGCAAAACAAATTTTAACTGGGACCAGCCTTCCAATTTTTCTTTGCAAATTATCTGCAAAATGCTATGCCCATTTAAAGACAATGTATCCCATTAACCTGATCCCTAAGTTAAGACACATCAGCACTGGAATTTTCCTCTCAGTTCTTTTATAGGCTTACGTAAAAGTGTAACCGTTAGAACAATGAAGCATAAATCAAGAACACATTTATCCAATTTCATGTTCTTTTTGTGGCTTAACTGCTGAGGTGTTCCTAAGTCTTTGTCTTGTGGTAAATCTTTTTTTTTCCTTTTAGTTACAGCTCACAAAACAAATATTTGTTCAGTGGGAAATATTCAGCTCTACAAATTTGTACATTTGCCATCTGCTTAAGGAAGCCTCCACCCTCCTTGTTGAAGGCGGATGCAGCCAGAGACCTGTTCCGTCAGTTACTGAAACTCAGATGCTTGAAGTTACATAGCTGAAATTTGTTTGCTTCCTGTTCAGATTACTAGCTGATAATGCTGGAGAAATATAATGTACATAAATTTGTTTGGGAAAGGAGGAAGCAGGATCCCTCTAGCCTGGCACCTTTCAAATGTGTTTATTCCTGCAGTTGGGATAATAAGAACTGAAATCATACGTAAGGGTTGTGGAGAATAAAACCTAAATTTCTCTTTCCTCTTAATACTTTTGAAATAAGCTCTTTTCAGGATTCTAGACTAAGATGTCAATCCATGAGAGGAATTTGGTCTTTTAAATATTTAAAATAAGTATCTAAGATTCCTGCAAACAATATACTCTAACTCGCCAAGCTAAACAATGATAAATCAAATTTTATAGTGTTAGGGCTGCTAATTTAATTATTTTAATCTGTATATTGTATTTCTTTTAATTTGCCCTATAAACCGCCCTGAGTCCTTTGGGAAAAGGGCAGTATATAAATCGAATAAAATAAATAAATAAATAAATAAATAAAGGTAAAGGTAAAGGTTCCCCCGCACATGCGTGCTAGTCGTTTCCGACTCTAGGGGCTGGTGCTCATCTCCGTTTCAAAGCCGAAGAGCCAGCGCTTGTCTGAGGACGTCTCTGTGGTCATGTGGCTGACATGACTAGACACCAAAGGCGCACGGAACGCTGTTACCTTCCCACTGTAGTGGTCTCTATTTTTCTAGTTGCATTTTTACATGCTTCCAAACTGCTAGGTTGGCAGAAGAAACAATGATATAGTAGTGCAAAATTCTTAGAACCTAACATGGAAACCAACACACACCCAAACATTTTTGTGGAGAAGTAAATATGTTTTTGGTTGATGAACAAGTTCAGAAAAAAATAGTATAAAATATGAGGACAGTTCCAGATGTTCCCAATGAAAGAGCTCTTTGGACACACTCTCTTAAATATAATGTGAATAAGAACAAAGGATACTGAAGCAATAAGGGTACAACTTATCTCTCTTGACCTTTTTATTTATGGGCAGTACAAGAAAAATTAATGGCATACCTGGGCTGGAAAACAATAAAAGAAGCAAAAGTATATTAAAAGTATATTAAATTCATGAATTGAAAGAAAGGAAGTGAGAAAACAATAAATAGATACCATTTTGAAGCAATATGGGGCCATCCTGCTAGCTTGTTATGGAAAATAAGTATAGATTTTGTGACCAGTATGTTTATTATTACAGTGGCCTTCCTTCTTTTAAAGTAAAAAATGAGTAATATAAATCAACATTGTATAAATATGAAGTTTATTGGTATCTATTTTCAGTACCAATCTGACAATAAGGTGTTATTGAAGATGGCATGATGATATAGGCTCTTCCCAATACCAGTCACTTCTATTTTTCAGAAGGAATGCATTTCTAAGATGGAGAAAGCTCATGGGTAGGAATTCCCATCTATTGCCTGTCCCTCAACCCAATGAGCAAACAATGCCAAATTTCAACATGGGAGTTTTGTGATTTGAGGTTTGGGCCAAATGAGCTGAATGAAAAATGGGTTTAACTCAAGAGTCTAAACCCCCAGGCTGTGTCCCACTACCAGGCCACAGCCTGTTCGAAATTTGCATGAATGGAGCTTTGCATGCGAGCCCAAGTGCCTCCACTCAAGCATCTTCTGCTCATTTGAGTGGAGCTTTGCATGTGAGCACAAGCACCCTCCGCTCACGCACAAAGCTCTAATTGTGTAAGTGGAGGTCACATGTGGATGCCACTCGCACAAATGGATCTGCGCCTGCCACATACAATCCTCCTTAGCCAGCCTGGGCCACCAGGCTGAAAATGTTGGGAACCTCTGATTTAACCATTCAAGGGCAATGCTAGAGGAGAAACAAAGAGGCACAATGCTGTTGTATAGAATTCCCTATAGAATTCTTCCACAAAAATTCTTGCTCTTGCATTCTGTTTTTGACACACAATATCCTGCATGTTGATTCAAATGGTACTGAATAGCAATAGCACTTAGACTTACATATTGGTTTACAGTGTTTTACAGTCTTCTGTAAGCAGTTTACAATGTTAGCATATTACCTCAACAATCTGTGTCCTCATTTTATCAACCTCAGAAAGATGAAAGGCTGAGTCAATCTTGAGCCAGTCAGAATTGAACTCCTGCTTGTGGGCAATACTGCATTCTGCCCACTTCATTACCATGGCTCTGCGTGGATGGAAAATCCCTTAGAAATATATTTAGAGCTGTACCCTTTCCTAATATTTGTAGCTATATGCTATTGTCCTTCCAAATCAAAACAATATTTTTAGCTTTTATGAGCTAATACTTATGATTACATTATAGGATTGTTGCAAAGTTATTTCTATGACTCTCTTTGTAGAAATTGCTCTCCTATGCTTTTCTCCAATTCTTTTTTTATTTGCGCCTAATCAGTGCAAAGTTTTGCTTTGGTGCAAGTGTAGTAGAGTTGCAGCAACTCCATCACTGCATTATTACAATGTGAGGTTTGGGAGGAAAGTTTTTTCCCCCAGAAACTTTCTCTCTTCACCCTCACAAGCAATCTTTACTTAATTATAACAGCTCTTTGCATTTATTGGTTCAAATGTATTTCCACCATTCCTGCTGCTACGGTAACATACACACATACATTGTGATATTATGGTATGACTGTGGTATGTAAATTGTTCTTTCCCTTTTATGAGTAGCAAGAAGCTTTAAATGCAATAGAGGAATGGAAGCTGGATAGCTATTCCATATAGTGAAGACTCAGAGTGGTAATGGTTTCTTTGCAAACCATCAAGACAATATTGATGGAGGTGACAAAAGGGAATTATGTTTGCATTTGCATTCCTTGGAGAGTAAGGGATTACAAGAGAGTAAGGGTCACACAATAGGGAATACACATTGAAAGGAATATGCTGGCAGGTGGAGCTTTAAGCACGCTATACAAACAGCCTGGTGCCTACTTACTCCTTTGTAATCCCTTCATCTCCCATTTTGCCACACTGCAAGATAGAAAAAACAATAGATCAAAACTTAATAGGTCAAGCACAGAACAATATCCTGACTATCATAGCAATCAAGTGACTTAAGGATGCTCACCAGGTTGTGAATATGGGATTGGTTGTGTAGACATTTTTTCAGCACCATCCTAGCTTTAAATAGTCACTGAATGAGGCAGTTGCTGAACAAGGACTATCTGTATTTCATGAGGAATTTGAAGAATAGAAATATTAAGGCCTAGAAGAATAGAAATATTAGGCCTCTGTCTCTCTGTCTTTCTCACACAGACACAAAATACACATAGAGACAGAGATACACATGAATAATCTATTCATATTACAACTTATTTTGACATTGCATTTCAAGTTCTTTTTGTTCCTTCTGTTTTCAGGATCAGCTTTACCATAAGAAAAGGGTGATTGTGGAAGCTGAGGGGAGGGGGGAAACACCAATGGCTAAGTGTTGAAAAGAGCTAAGCCAGCATCTTCCCTTAAGAGCGGTGGACCTTACTATCCCATGGCTAGCACTAAAGTAACAGTCAGCTACTATCTCATCCTTCATCTCAGGCCTGCTCCCTACCTTGCCTTTATATTTATTTAGTGTTAATCTTCGGAATGCAAAACTGAGAGGCTTAGTTTGTAAAGCCTCAGTATTTGCTTCATGTGGGTTCAGGTACTGATTGGAAGAAAAAAGTTAGAACAATGAACAATAAAGCAGCTAGCATAGTAATATAAGTATAAACAGGCTGGAGGCAAGAGAAATGATTGAATAAATCCAATCATTTTGTTGCTTTTGCCTAAAAAAAATAATTAGGTGTAATGCCTTTTCTACAGTAATCTTAGCTTGAAATACACTCGATGCGCATATGATGCCACTCAGTGGTGGTGAGCTGGGAATGCAGAACTTAATGCTATTAACTTTTTCCAATGTGATACTTTCCAGAAATGTTGGAAATGTTTCTGCTGTGCATACTGAACAGGAATTCTGAGAACTGTAATTCCTTGAGGGCACATAGATGAGGAAGGCTATTTCTCATCTATATAGCAGCCCTGTACAAAGAGATATTAAAAGCTGTCAAGAGACCTAGGAGGGTCAAAATTCCCCTAACCCAAACCTGCCAAAGTCATCCATCTATGTAGTGACCAATGCAGTTTCAGGTTCATATCCAAGTCTCTATCATGATTGATAGGCATAGCCATATATTATTAATAGCAATAGCAACAGAAATAGAGTACATCTTGATGCCAATTGCTGGGATACAAGAGTTATTTCCATGGGCATTTGGTTTGGCTGGGAACAGAAGGCTGGATACATTTCTTTTACTAGAGCACATATGCCATTGGCAATGTTTTATTCATACTGAAAGAACCCTGTACAGAATTTGAAAATATGAGACAAAAAAGTAGCAAGTGAAGAAGTTGACTGCAGGTTTTTTTTATTTCTTCTTTGAAACTTTGTGCAGCTCATTCAGTCATTTGCAACATATTCAGAGCTTTAAATGTAAGTTGCTTATTAATGAGTCCTTCCCATGGAACTTGATGAAGAATCAATTCGTTCTTGCATTCTAGCAAATGACTACTTTTTCCCCTATCCTATAGCATTTTTCTATACAGTATTGCAAAACGGAGAGTTCGAACCAATAGCATTGCTGTTCATATTTCCCTAAGGAGGTTAAGGCATCACAAATATAGTCACCCCTCACATCATCCTCACTATGTCCCAGTGAAATAAGTAGGGCTGAGCAATACAGCCCAAGTCTAGCTCTAATTCAATAAACTCTATGGTTAAATGGGGATTTTATCCATGTTTTCCAAGTCTCAATTCAACCCCTTAATTGCTATATTATATTGATTCACAAGGAATTACTATTCCATTTGGACTTCTATAAGTAAAAGTATAAGGGGACTATGAATTCAGGAGATATATGGAACAGAAGCATCTCTAGCTCTAGCAACAATATATACAGAAAAGAACTTGTTTGCTGAGTTTTGTAGTGGCCTTCATTAATGTAGTATAAACTGCACTAATGCAGTATAAACTGATGCATATATTTAGAAAGGCAATAAACACAATTTCTTCATTAAACCTATGTACTTGTATCCTTAGCATAAAAGAAATTTTTCAGTATGTGAAGAAATGTCCTGGGGTATTTCTTTTTCACTGCTATATAAAATCTCAAGGAGAGAAGTATCTTGATGAACATCAAATGTTTTTGTCACTGAATTCTTATATTATTACAGCCATTATTATTATTTTTTAGCAGATGTGAAATGAACTTCCAAAGTTCGTAGATGACATTCCAAAGAGGGAGAAGAGAACTGAACAACTTTGGTAAATGATTTTTCTTGGTCCACATTTCTTTTTTCTGTTGTGATCATTAATACAGCATTCATTTACAATTCAGTCTGAATGAGATGCAATGCTTTCTTCATATTCTCAATTACTGAAAAAAAAGATAATAAAGTGATTTGTAGGCATTACAATTCAAGAAAAGGAGAGAATGATAGATCCAATGATAGATTTGTAGCTGGCTGACCGGCTATACTCAGCATGCGGTCCTCAATGGAACCGCATCTACATGGGGGGAAGTTTGTAGTGGGGTGCCCCAGGGCTCTGTTCTGGGCCAAGTGCTCTTCAACAACTTCATCAATGATTTGGATGAGGGGATAGATGGGGAACTCATCAAATTTGGAGACGACACCAAGCTGGCAGGAATAGCCAACACTCCAGAAGACAAGCTTAAGATACAGGAGGATCTGGACAGACTCGAACACTGGGCACTATCTAACAAAATGAAATTCAGCGGTGAAAAAAGTAAGGTTCTACATTTAGGCAAGAAAAACCAAATGCACAGGTATAATATAGGGGGTACCTTGCTCAATAGTAGTAACTGTGAGAGGAATCTCAGAGTCCTAGTGGACAATCACTTACATATGAGCCAGCCATGTGCTGCAGCTGCCAAAAAAGCCAACACAGTGCTAGGCTGCATTAACATAGAATCAAGATCACGTGAAGTATTAATACCACTTTACAATGCCTTGGTAAGGCCACACTTGGAATACTGCATCCAATTTTGGTCACCACGATGTAAAAAATATGTTGAGACTCTAGAAAGAGTACAGAGAAGAGCAACAAAGATGATTAGGGGACTGGAGGCTAAAATGTTTAAGGAACGGTTGCTGGAATTGGGTATGTCTAGTTTAATGAAGAGAAGGACTAGGGATGACATGATAGCATGTTCCAATATCTCAGGGGCTGCCACAAAGAAGAGAGAGTCAAGCTATTCTCCAAAGCGCCCAAAGGCAGGAAAAGAAGCAACAGATGGAAACTAATCAAGGAGAGAAGCAACCTAGAATTAAGGAGAAACTTCCTGACAGTTAGGACAATTAACCAGTGGAACAACCTGCCTCCAGAAGCTGTGAATGCTCCAACACTGGAAGTTTTTAAGAAGAGACTGGACAGCCATTTGTCTGAAATGGTATAGGGTTTCCTACCTGAGCAGGAGGTTGGACTGGATGACCTCCAATGTCACTTCCAACTTTACTATTATTATGATAGCTTCTATTACATCCAGGGCTTTTTTGTCATAGAACGCCCAGAATGGAGTTCTGGCACCTTTTTTGGATGGAACCTTGTAGGGTAGGCAAGGCAGGTTGTATGACGTGTGTGAGTTCCAGCACTTTTTTTTTTTTAGAAAAAAAGCACTGTACATCTGAAGGCAGCAAATGATCTAAAAAGGTAGCATTGCCACCCCTAATAGATAGATTTGGCTGAAGGAAGAGCTTATTCAAACAAGTAATGCCGGGAGTTTAAAAGTTGGCTGTTAGGCTGCTAAGAATTTCAAGCTCTGGGGATCATACAATTCTTAAGCTGAAATATCTCTGTTGGGATGCCAGTTACTTGCTGGGCATAGTTTCCAGTGATTGCTCCTAGATTAAGGATGCAATCTCTAAGAGATGTGCTTGCCTCCTGTACCTTTTTATTTAGAAAGGCAATCAAAGTACATCACTTGCTAAATATTTGGTTTTAATTTCTATATTTGAATTTTATTTTTTTATTTTATTGTTTATTTTCTGCCTTGCTAAATGCTTCTATTGCTTTCCCACTTCAGCATTTGACACTAAAGGTACCCAGCTAACTCTATTAATGGTAGAGCAGACCCGTAAGCCAACATGCTTAAATCCAGTCAGTCAATAACCCAATAAAATTACTGTATTGGTGGTTCTAGCAGCACACAATCTTACTAACTAGTCAAAATTACCATTTATGGAGACTCTGTCTCCCTAGAAAGAACTTATTTCCCTTTAGCAAAGAGATTTATTAAATCGCTACTGTATTCTTAGGGTCCAGGTAGACAATAAAAGGTGCTCTTTTGACCCTTTGGGCCAGGGGTAGGCAACCTCAGCTCTTTTATGACTCATGGACTTCAACTCCCAGAATTCCTGAGTCAGCTGACTCAGGAATTCTGGGAGTTGAAGTCCATGAGTCATAAAAGAACCGAGGTTGCCTACCCCTGCTTTACGCAATTGGGTTCTAGGAAGTAAATTTGGTACTGCTAGGACTTGGTGGTGAGTTGTCCAATGGATAATCTTGCTCTTTTAAGTCTTCTTTTTCTGCAGTTCTGAGAACTAAGTAGGCAAAACAATTACCTTGGTTTCTATAATCATGGAGCATGGCTGATTGGATATGGTCAGTTTAATTCTATAGAAAATTGGGCCTTACCCACTTTGGGATAATTATCTAGATCTAGATTTGATTTTTCTCAGTTCACTAACTTTCTAATTGATCCGTTTAAACGTATTTTTGGATCAGAACTATTTTTTGTAATTTCATGCAGGGCTGCATACAAAAACAAATTTAAAAATCCTGCATATCTTAGAACATATTTTTAAAAATTAAATGTGCCTCAAACCCAAACATGCCCTAAACCATGATATTAAAACATGGGAGCCTCTTATTGTAAAACATATGGATGCGTTATCAATTTCTGTCTACTCCACTTTTTATTGCCTCCTTGCTGATGTAATAATCTGTATGAGTGACTAATTGAAATCTTGCCTTCTAACCAGTTTTAGTTATCTTTTCCTGCCTTGTTTTTATGACCCTTGGACACCAGCTGTACTTTCTTTGCACAGTAGAGCAAGACAAAAAAAAAATCATCCCCCAAATCTATGAGCCCAACCCAATCAAGTACCAATTCATGTAAAAAGCCCTTCTTGCACTCAACAGATCCAGTTTGTTCTGCCTCCACTGTTCTGTTTCCACAAGCTGTGCAAAGGTCACTGCAAAGAATGGGAGATCTGTCCAAGTGTCTCCTTGATTTTGACAGCAAGAAAATTGTATCCTTGAACATCAATACTTTGCATGGTGCTAGAACCTTTTGATGGTATCATCTTTGTTTCTTTTTATGCATTTTTCAGGGAGCCTGATGGGACTTGGCTAAACTATGAAACAACATTTAGGATTGATGGGCTTGAGAAGGGATGTCAAACTCGCAACGTCATGTGACGTGTTGCGATGTATCACGTTTTTTTTTGCCATTGCCGGCAATGGGGTGGGCACAGTTTTACTATAATGCATCTGGCCTTCAGGCTGGCAGTTTGACACCCTGGGCTTGAGTTTAGTGCCTTTCAGTTCTTGCTATTGGTTAAGTTTGTTTGTTTTTCAAATTTATATAGATATCCATCTCATATTTATGATTCTGGGCAGCTTGCAAACAATTAAAGTAAATAAAAAAGCAAGAAAAAAGAGCAATATAACAATTATAACACATAAAGGTTCAAGGTTGACTCAGCCTTCCATCCTTCCGAGGTAGGTAAAATGAGGACCCAGATTGTTGGGGGCAATTAAGCTGACTTTGTAATAATGCCGCTTGGGGTGTGTGTGTGAAAGCCCTAATAAGCAGGCATATACATAGAATGAAGGCTACTGCTAAGCTTGTAAGCCGCCCTGAGTCTTCGGAGAAGGGCGGGATATAAATGGAATTAAAAAAAATAAAAAAATAAAATAAAAACATCATTAATAAATAATAACATTCAAAGCTGAAGTAATCGTATCTAACAATAGCACTCAATATAAGCACTGCAGTGGCTCTGCCACGTTCCCCAGTCTCTGTTTTTTGAAACTGATGGAAATGAAGTCCAAAATATCTAGTTTATATGCCTTTCATTATTTTGATGTGATACTGAATTAAACTTTTTATATGCATCTTAGCAAGCCTAGCAGTGCTACTTATATCCTCCATGCAATTAGTATACTTTTGGGAAAACAGTCCTGTAAGTATTCTGAATGCAACCCAGTGAGGAAAAACTTACACACAGATAAATCTTGAGGTTCATAAGTATACAATCGATTTGAGTATCTTCCAATGATATCAGCCCTTACTGTGAGAGAAGGATCTGGAAAAGCAATAAAAATTTATTGCAATTTTAGTCAAGTCATACTAATACATAAGCACCAATCAGCTTTCAAAGAGATGCTTTTCACTAATTTAATGATATTCATGCATTTCAAATGAAAAATGTAAAAGAATCAGATATACATTCAAAGTGCATTATCAAGTAACAATGATAATTTCCTCATTTCTATTGAAAATTATACAAGACTGAAATAAGGCAGGTTGGAAATGTTCATTATGGTGGCGCATCAGCTTCCTCTGTTCCTGGAGGAAACTGATTATCTGGACCCGTACCAATCGGGTTTCAGGCCCGGATACAGCACGGAGACGGCATTGGTCGTGCTGGTGAATGATCTCTGGCGGGCTCGGGACAGGGGTTGTTCCTCTGTCCTGGTCCTATTAGATCTGTCAGCGGCTTTTGATACCATCGACCATGGTATCCTACTGCGGCATCTCAGGGGGTTGGGAGTGGGAGGCACCGTTTTACGGTGGTTCTCCTCCTATCTCCTGGGCCGTTCGCAGTCTGTGTTGATGGGAGGGCAGAGTTCCGCCCCGAGGCCTCTCATTTGTGGAGTTCCTCAGGGGTCGGTTCTCTCGCCCCTCCTGTTCAACATCTATATGAAGCCGCTGGGTGAGATCATTCGTGGTTTCGGGGTGGGGTATCATCAGTACGCTGATGATACCCAACTTTTTCTTTCCACCCCGAACCAACCCAGCGATGCCCTCGCCGTGATGTCCCGGTGCCTGGAGGCGGTCCAGGTCTGGATGGGGAGAAACAGGCTTCATCTCAATCCTGCCAAGACTGAGTGGCTGTGCATATTGGCATCTCGGGTCAACCAGACTATTCCATCTCTAATGATGGGGGGGTGAGGTGTTACCCCCCGTTGATAGGGCTCGCAACTTGGGCGTCCTCCTGGATTCACGACTCAATTTTGAAGACCATATAGGAGCCGTGACCAGGGGGGCTTTTGCCCAGGTTCGCCTGGTGCGCCAGTTGCGACCCTATCTGGACCGAGATGCCCTACGCACAGTCACTCATGCGCTCGTGACCTCCCGTTTAGACTACTGCAACGCTCTCTACATGGGGCTGCCCTTGAAGACCACTCGGAGGCTTCAGCTGGTGCAGAATGCGGCCGCGCGAGTTGTGATGGGGGTTTCCCGATACTCCCATGTAACACCTCTACTCCGCGAGCTGCATTGGCTTCCGGTTGCCCTCCGGGTGAGATTCAAGGTGCTGGTGATGACCTATAAAGCCCTAAATGGCTTGGGTCCGGGATATCTGAGGGAACACCTGCTGCCGGCATCAAGTTCCCTTCGTCCAGTGCGCTCCCACAAGGAGGGTCTTCTCAGGGTGCCACCGGTAAGAGATTGCCGGCGGGTAACACCCAGGGATAGGGCCTTCTCAGTGGGGGCGCCTGCCCTTTGGAACCAGCTGCCAGTGGAGCTGAGGACTGCCCCCGACCTCCGTTCATTCCGCCGGGGCCTGAAGACCTGGCTCTTCGAGCTCTCTGGCCCAGGCTGAGGATTAATCTTATTTTAACTGGGGTTTTATTTAGACAGGGACACATATAATTTCTTTTAAAATTTGTTTTTAACTTTTGTATTTTGGTTTTTTAATCACCCTGTAAACCGCCCTGAGTCCTTCGGGAAAGGGCGGTATATAAATGTAATAAAATAAATAAATAAATAAATTATCTGAGAAAGACTAAGACTTTGATTAAGGACGGATTTAATCTCACTTTGGAATGCTACTCAAAAATAAAATTCCAGAAGTGCAAACCAACAGAGTAAGGGCCATGTTGGCTTAATAGTCTAAAAGCTGAAGTCCTAGCACATCTGAATGGCATCAAGTCAGGAAAAGTTGAACTGGGACATCCATTCATTATCCCATGATTCTACATGCACACTTCCATAGAATGGACTGATTTCTTTCAACTCTCTATCATCTTTATAAAAATATTAGTAGACTGAAATTCCACTTTGTATTTCAGCTGCTGTACAGAAGCAAGTAGCATTTCTCAGAAAAGAAACATTTATCTGGCCCCAGTAACCAATAAAAGCTGTATTTTACAGAGGTGAAGCACCAGGTCAGGGCCATAGTTATGATTATGCCTAATACATACCTACAAACATGATTCGAGGCACATACTGTCCATCAGGTGATAAGTTCTTATCAGTTGTTTCATGCTGTCAAAAGAAAATCTTTAAATTGGCATAGTTATTAAATTGTCTTAAAACCTCACTAAAGAGTAAAGATCACCCATGTCTTTATCTAATTACTTTCAAATACTACTTAATTTATATCTATATCTAAATTTTTGTACCATGAGGTTGAGCATGATGAAATCATTCTGGCACATCTCCTGTATTTCTTGACTTCCTGCAAAGACCTTCTTTAATGCTGCAGAAAATGAAATACAATTGTTATTTTAAAGAGAGATAAGATGCAAGTTTTTTTAGAGTGGATGTCTGACATTTTCTATACTGACATGTTACATCAATTCTTTGCAGTCCATTGAACTGGAAGTTGTTCAAGTGAGAGATGGTTGTTGTAAGGACTTCTTTGCCAGCAGTGATAATATTGCTTAGCATCAATGACAAGATGAGGGAGACTACCTACAATTTAAATAAATCTGTCGCCTTGAAGGGTTTCTTTTAAAATTGATATTGAGGGCATTATTCTCAGTGAATTCTTCAGAGATAAATGTTACACAGCTGTACACCTATATAGCTGTCTTTGATTACATGAGAAAAACAGAACCATATAGAATGTATTTTGTCAGTACTTAAGATAACTTCATGTTTGTTAATGTAATCTACCTTGCACATTTTTAGCTTTGGTTGAACAAGGGAAATATGTATTAGAAGAGGCATCTTATATATTTTGCTTTATTAATTGCTTGAGCTAATATATATTTACATTTAGCAGAATTATGTGTAATTGAGATTTCTTCATAAATGTAAAGGGATTTTGCTTAAAAGAATTTAATTTTGAAAATGAGATCTATTTATACCAGCATATATCTGGAAGACATAATTTGTAAATTAAAATCACTTTTAATTCAGTGATTAATAAAATGGTGCTGATAGTCATTAATAATATGCCTGTTGTCCCCTGGTGCCTACCAGGCTCATAGCCCCAACTGAGTTTTTAAACATATTATTTTAATAATAAATAAATATAAAGTTGGCATACGGCAAAATAAAGCACCAGCCTATAGCACCAGAGAGAGGTGTATTAATATATTTGAATAACAAATATAGACGCAATCTGGAATTCAGGAGGAAGGAATTAGAGAATGAAATTAAGGAAAAAGAAAAGGCTTTAATTTTGAATCCATAGGATGTGAAGATTAAAGAGGTAATTAAATTATTAAGGGGACAGTTTGACAAGTTGATGGCTGATCAAGTGGCAACTAACTTACGGTATGTTAGACATAATACTTTTTGCAATACCAATAAACCAGGTAGATGGTTAGCTTATTTGTTAAGGAAGAAGCAAAGGGCTTCTAATATAGATAGAATAGAACATAAGGGTAAGGTAGTGTATCAGCAGAGTCTTATTAAGAAGACTTTTGTTGATTTTTACTCTAAGTCATATGCTAGAGATAAGATTAGTGAGGCAGATATTGATGAATATTTGATGAACGCTAATATTCCTGTTCTTACACAAGAACAAAAGGAAGAGATGAATCAATTGATAACTGAGGAAGAAATTTTTTCATCAATTAAACAATTGAAAGTGGGTAAGGCGCCAGGTACGGATGGATTGACTGCTGTGTATTACAAAAATTTACAGTTAGAGATGGTAAAGCCATTAGGGGAATTGTTTCAGACAATTCAAATGGGAGGAGGGGTGCCCTCGTCTTGGAAAACTGCTTTTATTTCTTTGATTCCGAAGGAAGACCAGGATGTCACCCAAGCAAAAAATTATAGGCCAATATCACTTTTGAATACGGACTACAAGATATTTGCTAAGGTTTTAGCTAACAGATTAATGAGGGTATTGCAACAAGTAATTCATGGTGACCAAACTGGGTTTATAAGTGGTAGACAAATGAAGAATAATGTGAGGCATATAGTTGATTTGTTGGAATTTTTGGAAAGAAACAATCAGATCCCTGCAGCGTTGATCTTCTTGGATGCTGAAAAAGCCTTTGATCAATTGGACTGGCAATTTTTGTTGAAAGTATTAGATAAAATGAACTTTGGGGATAAATTTTTACAACCAATCAGGGCATTATATCAAAAGCAAACAGCCCGCATAATAGTTAATAATAGTTTGACGGAAGTATGTAACATTGAAAAGGGTACAAGGCAGGGGTGCCCGTTGTCACCTTTATTATTTGTTTTAACATTGGAGATAGTATTGATTAAAATACGGGACTCGGAAAAAATTAGGGGAATTGAAATAAGAGATCAAGATTACAGATTGAGGGCATTTGCAGACGATCTGGTTGTTATGGTAACTCAGCCTGAAGATTCAGTTGTAGAACTGATGGAGATAATAATGCAATATGGGAAAGTTTCTGGATTCAAGGTTAACATACAAAAAACTAAAATGTTGTCTAAGAATATGACAGTATCACAAAAGGCTGTTTTAGAAGAGCTAACGGGATTTGAAATTGTTAAAAGGGTTAAATATTTGGGGATATATTTGTTACCCTCAAATGTAAAGTTATATAAAAATAATTATGAAAAGTTATGGGGAAAAGTTCAAAAAGAATTGGATAGCTGGAAAAAATTACAATTATCTTTATTGGGAAGAATTGCAGCAGTGAAAATGAATGTTTTGCCAAAATTTTTATTTTTATTTCAAATGATACCTATTCTTAAAAAGGATTCAAACTTGGAGGAATGGCAAAAGGGTATTAATAAATTTGTCTGGGCAGGGAAAAGGCCACGAGTTAAATTTAAGATTATGCAGGATACGCGTGAGAGAGGTGGTCTTAAAATGCCTAATCTTAAACTATACTATGAAGCTGCTGCTTTGTCAGCGATAAGTGATTGGATTAATTTAACACAAGTGAGATTATTAAATCTTGAAGGCCATGATTTGTTATTTGCTTGGAATGCATATTTATTGTATGATAAGAAGGTGGATAATGTGTTCAAGGTACATATTTTAAGACATGCTCTGTTGCGAGTTTGGAAAAAGTATAGACAGAAGTTAAATTACAAGATACCTATATGGGCAATACCGAAACACGCAATAGAAAATATAAGTGTTGGGTTTAAACATGATGTGACTACATATAAGGGAATTTTAAGTTTGGAAAGGAATGTATGGCATTTAAAGCCGTATAATATTTTAAGAGAAGAAAAGATTGTACAAACTTGGTTTCAGTATGGGCAATTACAGGCCAGGTGGAAAGAAGACCAGAAAATTGGTTTTTCAATGACTGATGAAAATCTGGTAAAGCAAATTAGAGATCAAGGTCAAGCACATATTAAAAGGATATATCTTGCATTGATAGAAATTGATTCAGAGACAGAACTTGTTAAAGACTGTATGATAAAGTGGGCTCAGAATTTTCAAGAAGTCATTACAATGGATACTTGGGAAAAGATTTGGGTGAGAAATGTAAAATTTACGCAAGCTCAAAACTTAAGAGAGAACTTTTATAAAATGTTTTATAGGTGGCATTTAGATCCTAAAAAATTAGCTAGTATGTATCCGAACTGCCAGCCCAAATGTTGGAGGTGTGGTGGTGAAGATGCAACGTATTTTCATATATGGTGGACCTGTAAAAAGGTTAAAGCTTTTTGGATTAAAATTTGGTGGAACATGCAAAAGATATTTAAGAAAAGGATAAAGTTTTGTCCGCAACTGTTTTTACTGGGTATTATTACTGATACTACTGTTGTGGACACTAAGCTGATCTTGAATTTAATTACGGCAGCGAGACTTTTAGTAGGGCAATATTGGAAGAAGGAAGAACTGCCGACTATAGAAGAATGGACTTTAAAAGTTTCCAACCTGGCGGAAATGGCAAAGATCTCAGCGTACTTGAAAGACCAGTCGCAACAGAGATATATTGTGGAGTGGAGAAGATGGATTGATTATATCCAGAATAAATATGGGACTAAAAAGTTTCATTTAGCATTTGAATAAGTATTGATGTGATATTTATATTGCTTGTAGTTATTTTATAAGAGTTAAAGTGCGATAGATTTAATAGTTTATTGTTGTTTGCATAAGGTAGACTATGATTGTTTGTATTTTTATACCCTGTCGGGGAGGGGGGAGGGGGAAGGGAGGGAGCAGTTGGGGAGGGTTGGGGAGAGGGGAGGGGGTTGGGAGGGGTTTTGTTTTGTTAAAAAAATGTATTGTAAAACTTTTCAATAAAAAAAAATAAGATTCTAATTAGAAACTTGCAGTTTCTTCCAACTATTTTTCCTTTATCATATGGAGCAATATGACTTATAGACTGAGTTTCAGTCTTAAATATACTACAATAAAAGAATACAGATGAGTGATATGTGTTTGTATATGCATTCCCCAGATCTTTACTTTAAATCAAATTGGTTTGACTTACCTCGACAATATTGGCAATCCTCCAAATGGTGAATAACCATCAGTGGCTTATTACTTTTCTCAAAAAGAAAATAAGTATTAGGAAACATGCTTTTTCTATCATATGAGATAAATACATTGAATAATACAGCATCTGTTAGTAATTAACTAAAAGCTACTGACAAGCTACAAGTATTCCATTCATAAGAGCAGGAAAAAATGAAATATTCTATTTCCCCCTGAAAGATTTAAAATTATTTTTACCTTTGTTTTGCCTGATAGAGGCCTTCTTCATATGTTTGTACCCAAGTGATATCATCTCCCCATCCTAGGAGAATAATAATAAGAAAATAAGATCAGCAAGTTAAGATCACATGCAAGCAAGCTAGAACAGATGAAAGGAAAGAAGCTGAAAAACAAAGAACAAAGAATACCTAATCAAGAAAAAACACTTAGAAACAAGGAAGATCAAGGAAGCACTGGAAATAATAAAGCAGAAAATAACAGCTATAGCCAGGAAAATCAGTAGATACGAAGCTCGAAGTGCAAATTATAGGCAGAACCTCCAATTTCAATCCAATCAGAAACATTTCTACCAATCCATCAATGGAGAAACTGCAATGAATATATATATAAAATGCTTGTTAACTATTTAGATTACCTTGCTAGGCCCCAAACATGGGACAAATCTTTATTTCCTGTTTCGGCCTAACCGAAGGCCATCCACAGGCAGTAGTCACAACAGTGAATGAAAGAACTAGTAATAACAACAAAAATGGTAGAAAAAAGAGCAAGAAAAATCAAAAATTGGTCAGCACCAGATGAAGATGAACTGCATGGGTTTTGGTTGAAACATCTAAATGTTATATACCCACTTATTGCCAAGCAGTTCAATAATATACTACAAGGAGGAGAAACTGACAAGTGGCTAACAACTGGGAAAACCTACCTAATAATGAAAAATCCAGCAAAAGAGGAAACACCAGGCAACTACAGGCCAATTACCTGGTTACCAACAACTTTCAAATTGCTAATTGGTGTGGTAGCTGATGCAGTACAACAGCATCTAGTTGAAAACAATCTCTTTCCACACGAACAGAACGAAAACCACCCCAATAGCAGAGGAAGAAAAGATCAACTCCTAATAGACAAAATGATCTTGAAAAACTGCAAGAAAAGGAAGACTAACCTGAATGTGGCATGGACTGACTACAAAAAGGCATTTGACTTTCTGCTACATGACTGGAGAATCAAATACCTAGAAATAACAGGAGTCAGTAGAAACATCAGAAAATTTGTGCAAGGATCAATGGCACAATGGAAGATACAGTTGCAGGTCAATGGTGAAAGACTGGGAGAGGTTAATACCTAGAGAGGAATATTTTAAGGAGATTCATTATCACCACTACTATTTGTTATTGCACTGTTTCCTCTGTCAACAATACTGAATAACTCAGGACATGGCTATCAAACATCAAAAACATCTGCCAGACTATCCCACCTCCTTTACATGGATGATCTGAAGCTGTATGGAAAAAACATCATCTGAAATAGAATTGCTGCTGAACAATGTCCATATATATATATAGCCAAGATATTGCAATGGAGTTTGACTTGGACAAATGTGCCATGCTCTCAAACAAGGAAAAATAGTGAAAACCGAAGGAATCAAGATGCCCCACAAAAATAACATTAAAAGTCTGCATAAGGAAGATTACTACAAATACTTGGGTATCCTTCAAGCTGATAACTTCAAGCACATTGAAGTCAAGAAAAAGATTAGAGGTAAATACATCAAGAGAGTGAAGAAGATCTTAAAGTCCAAACTCAATGGAGGAAATACCGTGAAGGCAATCAACACCTGGGCAATTCCAATCATTAGATACACAGCTGGAATAGTGGATTGGACTCAAGCAGAACTAAAAGCAATGGATAGGAAGACCAGAAAAATAATGACAATGAATCATGCCCTTCATCCATGCAGTGACATTGACAGACTCTATCTACCAAGGCAAATAGGTGGACGTGGAATGCTGCAAGTACATCAGATGGCTGAAGAAGAAAAAATGGCTTTGGAAGAATATCTGAAGGACAATGATGAAGATGCACTGAAATTAGTATATCAGGAAGGCTTACTGACCAAACTGGCCTACAAGAAAGACCAAATGAAGAACAGGCATGGGAAGACAAAGCACTACATGGCCAGTACATTAAAAAAAATAGCTGGGAAAGCAGATAATAACAAGACCTGGCAATGGCTAAGAGCAAGAAAGTTGAAGAAAGAGACTGAGGGACTAATTCTGGCTGCACAAGACCAAGCCTTAAGGACAAATGCATACAAGGTCAAAATTGAGAAGACAGCAACAGATAGTAAGTGCCACCTATGCAAAGAAGATGAAGAAACAGTGGACCACCTGGTAAGCTGCTGCAAGAAGATCGCACAGACTGACTACAAGCAGCAGCATGACAAAGTAACAACAATGGTGCATTGGAAGATCTGCAAGAAGCATCATTTGCCTGTAAGCAAGAACTGGTGGGATCATAAAATAAATAAAGTCATGGAAAATGATAAAGTTAAACTGCTCTGGGACTTCAGAATTCAAACAGACAAGCACCTGCAACATAACACCCTGGACTTAGCAATTGTCAATAAGAAACACAAAAAAGTCTGGATAGTGGACGTGGCAGTGCCTGGAGACAGAATAGACAAGAAAAAACTGGAGAAGATAACAAAATACAAAGGCCTACAAATAGAAATAGAAAGACTGTGGCAAAGGCAAGCAAAGGTAGTACCAATAGTAATAGGCACCTTGGATGCAATCCCAAAGCACCTGGAGCACCACCTGAACACCATTGGAATTGACAAATTCGCCATTAGTCAATTGCAAAAGGCGGCCTTACTAGGAACTGCTTTCATCCTGTGACGATATCTGTAATACCATCAAACATCCACATCTGCCTATCCCAGGTCCTTGGTAAGGACTCTCTAGATAGACAAAAATGCCAGATCCAGTCTGAACATCTGGCTGATGGTGCAAATTAATAATAATAATAATAATAATAATAATAATAATAATAATAATAATAATAATAATAATAATAATAATAATAATAATAATAATAATAATAATAATAATAATAATAATAATAATGATGATGATGATGTTGGAAGAGACCTTGGAGGTCATCTAGACCAACCCCCTGCTCAGGCAGAAAACCCTATACCACATAGGAAACATAACAGAAAACCCTATACCATAACATCTTGAAATGTGTTAAACATAATTTCTTTATACAAAATCTTTATACAAATCACAGATTTTCTATATTAAAACAAATATAAATGACTGTACCTTATATTCATAGCTCATTTCTCTAAGGGCATGTGCACTAAAATGCACCTGTGTGTGCAAAAAGATTGGTACTTTAATTTTTTTAAAAAAAATTGTAGAGTTTGATGGTCAGAAGTATCATCCCACTGTATTCTAGCCCAATATTAGTTACAAAACAGTTTTCAGAAAATCGAGTCACAATTTATTTTATAATTAGCCTGTTTAGAAATTTAGAAACAGAATGAAATCATCATACCTCTAGAGAGGGTTTGGGGTATTCGCTTTTCCTTTTTGATTGCTATTGCAAAATTGGATGAAATGGCAAGTAATATGAAAGATAAGCTCACTGCTGAATACATATTTTCTTCCCTCTTCAAATATTATTAGTATAAATTTAACTCCAACTGTGTTAGGATGTCCCCTTTAGATCTGTACAAATAAAAGAGTAGTATAAACCATAAATGTGATATTGAAATTCAAATTTTAATTAGCAATAATAAACTTTTAACACATTAGTTTGTAAAGAATTATAGCTGAATTGTTAGGTAAAAAATACTCAGCTTCACAAACTTAGGCACAATTCTTGCCTTTAAAGAAGTAACTGTTCAATATTTCTCTTCATAATACTCCTTAAAATGTATGTTTGTATATTACAAACAGAGTTCTTAAGGAACATCACATTATTTTTATATACTGGATATTTTTGTATAGTGGATGAATTACTGCAATCAATTTAGTCTTTTGAAACCTACTTTGATTAGAGTTCATATATAATAATAGACATGCCTAACAAATATTGTGCAGCAAACTGCTATGAACTATTTCTTCCCATCTCTTTATTTGCTGAGTTGGGTAACGTGAAATAAAATAACAAGACTTTGAATTTTGCTCACCAGAGTTGGTCTGTTGTGTTAGTAAAAGTCCTTCCCAAGCAAACAGATGTTTTAAAGTGAATGTGATTTATATTCTTGTGTTCAGCTGACCTGCCCAGCTTCTTAATCTGGATTTACACAATGTGTTCACTTGCAAATGAGATAGTAATGAGCAATCCTGCCCCTCCTTCCTTTCGTTCAGTATCCCAATCTTGCAAGTTCACATTTTGGCGTATTGAATAGTTGGATTTCTTGTTCCATTTTTGCTTGTATCAAGTATCATTACATTGGAACTGGGAAAAAGTAGTGCTTTGTATGCCTGTGACTTTTCCTCACAAATGGCTATGGTCTGGCTCAAGTTCAGTGAAATAAGAAGCCAGCAATGAAAGTTGGAACTGTAGGTACTATTGTTTCTACTGAATGACTGAGTTCAATAGTACTCTGAGATCAGGGATGAAACTAATAGGAAGATACAAGAGTTACTTTGTGCAAAAGAATGTAATTAAGAAATCAGGTGGGGGAGTTATAAAATGTAGTTCTCAGGAAGAATAGGTTATAAGCTTTTAAAAACCAGATAATTAAAATAAAGAAGGGTGAGGAAGATATAAGTTGCTTGAGTACATATTTTTTCATAAAATTCCCCTATTTTGTTATTCTATTTTCACAATACAGTTAACTTTAATTAAACATATACCTTACATCTGTTGTTTGAGAAGCCATTGGAAACTTTATCTTAGGCTGAGATCCAAAAGCATTGAGAACTCAATACTGTAAGTACTGAGAATTCTTGGAATTGTAGTCCCATAATATCTGTAGACTGTAGTTGCAGTAGTATTTTATGACCTGTTTTCTCCACAATTTTTTGTGATTTTCAAAATATGCCCATGAAAATGACACTTTAAGGAATGAATACAGGATCGTGAGAGTTGCATTGAATGGCAGTTTGCTTCTAAAGCCCTTCATTGCATGGGACCAGATTATCTTAGGCACTGTCTCACTCCAGTGGGATTGGCTGCCTCACTTGCATTGCAGATGAGGCTTTCTTTGGGCCCCCTTGGCCAAAGAATTTCAGCTGTTTGGTAAAGGAGAAACGCCTTCTCTGCCATGCCCCTACACCTTGGAACATTTTGCCTCCTGACTGAGATCTGCTTCCACCCTTCTGGTCTTTCAGAAAAGCCTTAAAATCTTATTCTGCTGGCTGGCTTGGGTGTCTTATGTGGGCATGCTATGATGGAAATGGTTGACTGTGAGAGACAAAAGTCGTCTATACTGTCCATATTTTTGGTTTTAATCTTTTATTTAAACCCCCATGCTTAATATTTCCTTCTCTGGCGAGCTGACTTCCCACACCAGGCTCCTTGGAGGGTGGAGGCGAGCTGATTGACAGGCCGAGAGCGAGCTTCCCCCTCCACGGAGGCCCTTTTGGGGGCCGTTTTTGGAGGGTGGAGGAACCCGACGACACTGCTGGAAGATGGAGGCGGGGCAAGCCGGATGGTGAGGCACTCATGGCATCCGAGGCCTAAGACAACTGGGGCTTGCGGCATTGAGGCTGCGCCCGTGGCTCGAGGCGCCATGTGAGGAGCCAGACGGCAGATGGCTTCCCTCTTCTGCGGGGGCCTTACAGAGCTTTTTGGCTGGTGCCCGATGTCTGTGGCACCGGAGGCTGCGGTGGCCCCTTGGGGACCATATTGAAGAACAGAAGTGAGCCTCCTCCATCTTCCATGATGACTTCCATGATGACATCTGTGCCCTGTGGCTTACCACAGCCCCTCTTTGGTTGCGATTTATATTTGGGAGATGGAGATGAATGACTGGCCCAGACTTTGTTGCCGCCATTTGACATCTTGGTGGCTTTGGAGATGTTGGCGGTGGGGCTCAGCGATGTTGGGCAGCAGGGGGGCCGGCTGTTGTTGGCCGGGCCTGGAACCTGAACTTGAGATCTGTTTATTCCTGCCCATTGCTGGAGTTGTTGATGCCCCTTACCCTCACCCAGTCATCGGACTTCTTCCTTCTCTGTGACCTGCCTGGAGCTGGATAGTGGTTCTCCCTGAAATTGGAAGATCATGGTCGCTGTGAGAGGGCGACCACATTTGGGAGTCACTGTCCAGCTTTGTGGATTTATTACTAATATTCATTTTCATCTGTCCTTGCAGATCCGTTCCTTCCTGCTTTTTATTTCTATCGATGTCCTATTCCATGGGTGAACTGTTTGCCTTGAGGGAGTCCCCCCTCTCCCTGGTATGGCCCTCTAATCTATGCTGCCGGTTCCTTAATGATGGGTATTGGGACCCTGAGAGGTGGTATGGCACGAAAAGGAGGCTTCGGGGTTTTCTTTTTAAACTTTTTAATGGGTTATGGAGGGGGGAGGAATGTAAGGATCGGCAGAAAGATGGGGGGGTTCCGCCAGACCTACTCCAGTCCAGGTTGGTTGATGGTCGTGGCGGTAAGGGGGCCGGGGGGTCATGGGGCCCGAGGGGTTGGGGTGGGGATTGCGATACCCACAGTGATTGGGAATGGCAGCAGATGGATGAACAGAGGGCCATATCAAAATCTGGGATTGCGCCCCCACTGTCTTCGAGCAGTGGCGTGCTCCGACCCACTGGTTTCATCCTGCCTTCCCGGGGGTGGGGGAGGGCAGATACCTGAGCTCAGGCTGATCTATTTGAATGCCAGGTCTGTGGTGAATAAAGCTCCCCTCATCCAGGATCTGATCGAGGAGGAAGGCGCAGACCTTGCATGTATTATGGAAACTTGGTTGGGCCCAGAGGAAGGAGTCCCTCTGATTGAATTATGCCCACCAGGTTTCCATGTGCTGCATCAGCCTCGGGCTCAAGGTAGGGGTGGTGGGGTGGCAGTTGTCATTAAGGAGTCCCTTTGTCCGCGGGAGGCCACTGCCCCTCAGAGATAGATGGATGTGAGTCCCTCTTCCTGAGGTGGGGCCCTGGAGGTCAGTTGGGCCTGTTGCTTGTGTACCTTTCTCCCAGCTGCATGGCAACAGCCCTGCCTGGGCTACTCGATGCTCTCTCGGGGTTGGCGGTTGTGTTTCCCAGACTTATGGTTCTGGGGGATTTCAACTTGCCCTCCCTGGGGGGGATATCGGGGGTGGCCCAAGAGTTCATGGCTTCCATGATGACCATGGACCTGACCCAGATTATTCAGGGTCCGACCCATGAGGGGGGAAACACACCCGATCTTATTTTTATCTCCGGGCAGTGGCTTAATGATCTGGGTGGGGTTTTTCCAACTAATCAACCCCTTTCATGGACAGATCACTATCTCCTATGGCTGGGCCTCCATTACGCCACCTCCCACTGCTGTGAGGCGGAACCGACCAGGTGGTTCCACCCCAGGCACCTGATGGATCCAGAAAGGTTTCAGACAGTGCTTGGATTTATTCCTGCCTCCCTTTCCCACAGCCCAGTTGAGACCTTGGTTGATGCCTGGCAATGGGCTGCTTCTGAAGCTCTCGACCACGTTGTGCCTTTGCGGCCTCTGACCCGGCGCAGGTCCCGGTTGGCTCCTTGGTTTTCCATGGACCTACGGGAGATGAAGCGCCGGAGGAGGGGCCTAGAGAGCATTTGGAGATCCAGTCAGTCCGAATCTGACCGAACACAGTTAAGATCTTTTACCAGATCTTACCTTGTGGCAATGGAGGTGGCAAAGTGTGCCTACTTCGCCACCCTCATTGCGTCTGCAGATAATTGCCCAGTCGCCCTGTTTAGGGTGACCCATTCCCTTTTAAATCAGGGGACAGGGGAGGACCCCTTGCGGGGACACGCCGAGGAGTTTTGTCAGCATCTGCTGGACAAAATCGCTCAGATCCGGACTGGTCTGGACTCTGACTGGGCAGTATCTGACGAGGGGGAAGTGATGGGCCTGGCCATCATTATTTGGGAGGAATTTAACCCTGTGACTCTGGATGAAGTGGACAGGATCATGGGTAGATTAAGTACTGCCACATGTTTGTTGGACCCGTGTCCCTCCTGGCTGGTTTATGCGGCTTGGGAGGTCACACGAGGCTGGCTCCAGGCAGTGAGTAATGCTTCTTTGAGTGAGGGATGCTTCCCTGCCGCCTTGAAGGAGGCGGTGGTGAGGCCCCTCCTCAAGAAATCTGCCTTGAATCCAGCTATTTTAAATAATTTTCGTCCTATCTCCAACCTTCGCTTTCTTTTGAAGGTTGTTGAGAGTGTGGTGGCACGGCAGCTCCCGTTGGTCCTGGAGGAAACTGAGTATCTGGATCTTTACCAATTGGGTTTCAGGCCCGGGCACAGCACAGAGACGGCATTGGTCACACTGGTGGATGATCTCTGGCGGGCTCGGGATAGGGGTTATTTCTCTGTCCTGGTCCTATTAGATCTCTCAGTGGCTTTTGATACCATCGACCATGGTATCTTGCTGCAATGTCTCCGGGGGTTGGGAGTGGTAGGCACCGTTTTACGGTGGTTCTCCTCCTACCTCTCGGGCCGTTCGCAGATGGTGTTGGCAGGAGGGCAGAGGTCAACCCCGAGGCCCCTCAATTGTGGGGTGCCCCAGGGGTCGGTCCACTCTCCCCTCCTGTTCAACATCTATATGAAGCCACTGGGTGAGATCATCCGTGGTTTCAGGGTGAGGTATCATCAATATGCTGATGATACCCAGCTTTTCATCTCCACCCGGGATAATTGCAGGACCATCTGCTGCCAGGAACGACTTCCCATCACCCTGTGTGCTCACGCAGAGAGGGCCTCCTCAGGGTGCCGTTGGCCAGAAAATGTCAGCTTGCGACCCCCAGGGGGAGGGCCTTCTCTGTGGGGGCACCTGCCCTGTGGAGTCAGCTCCCCTTGGAGCTCCGGACAGCCCCTGACCTCCAGTCCTTCCGTCGTGACCTTAAGACACTTTTTTTCCAACAGGCTGACCTGGACTGATGATAAGGGGTTTTAATATGGTTTTAACATTTTATTGGTTTTAGTTGGGGCTAGGTATAGTTTAATTTTTTCTTAATATTTGTATCTTATTTGTATTTTATTGTTGTTAGCTGCCCTGTGTCCTTTGGGAGATAGGGCGGCATATAAGTCCCAATAAAATAAAATAAATAAAATAAAAATAAAATACAGAGAGCCACAAACATTTGCAAGGATTACAGTAATAATTATAATTGAATAGCATATTGTGATTATTTTTTAGTATTTTGATTAATTTTCTTCTCCAAATTATGTTTGTTGTGTTGTTCCAGAAAGAAAAGATTTTTTTGGCATTATTCTTCAACTTGAATTATGTTGAAAAGTTGTGGTTTCCAATATATTGTTCATTTTTGAATTTCTAATTGTAGCATGAAAACTAGAAGAGTGACTCATGACAGTTTCTGGCATTTATTCATACCATCAATGCAAGAATCTGCTACTTTACACTGTGGTTAAATCATAAAGGCTGAATTTACCCAATCTGCTCAAATCTTGATTTCAATTGATAATATTTTAGTTAGCAAATTGTTTAAATCCAGATAACATTGTTGATAATATTGTCACATATAATTGTTCCAATAATTTGTAAAGAGTCTGCTACAATGCTATTAAGAATCCTGCACTTCAAAAATTGAGTGGTGTGCCACTAAATCCAAGATTTTTATTTGCTTATTTGAGATTGGGGTATTGGTGTTCATAGGAAAACATATAAAAAATTAAGATGGCAACCACAACCGTACTACCAAAGTCTCCAGTTTTTATATGTGATGCAACACACATAAAAAGGGATTGGGACTTAGCATAATTGCATTTTTTTAAACATGTCTTTTTGGTTATCCCTGGATTTCATTTGAAGTGAGGTATTTTAAATTAAGTAATTAAAAACAAGGATTGGTAGATAATTGTGATCCTCTTCTGGAGGAATAGACATATTTGAAATAATATGAGAATATAGTTTTAATGAAAACTAACTATAGTTAGTTTGCACTGATGGAAAGAATCCTAGTGGACTTTAAAGTCAGATTCTAGGGGATTAATCTATGCAGAAATGTCACCGATTTCAGATTTCTGTCTGCTATGAGAAATAAAATGTGATTTAATTTTCCACTATTGAAATGGACATAAGGACATAGTGGCAGCTGTGAAATGTATCAATCAGACCTTTTCCTGTTCTGTTATACTTAATATAGAGCTTTTAAAAAACTCTGAAGGGAAATATCATAACATCACATCCTCCCATCTATTTTCTTCTTGCTTTAGCCTAATTCATTATAATTATTTTCTCCATTGTTCTGTGTGCTTTGAACTCATGAGCTCAGTAATTGGGAATGTATGGGAAATTCTGAAATAACTCTTGTTGTGATAGTTGAATTTGGTTCCTTTGAATGGAAAATATTGATTTGATGATGAAAAATACTGACTGACAGTCCTCAGTGCATTGCCCCATTGCTCCCTTTTTCTAAAAAAGCAAAAAACAAAACTGGATTTGTAGTTAGTTTTTTAAAATATGCAAAGGACCTTATGAAGAAAAGCTTCAAATATGAGGGAAAAAAAATGAGCAAAGTGTTACCACTCAGGAATATTTTAAGCTTTTTTTTAAACCTGACTTTTATTTTTATTTGATATTATAGAAGGCTTTATCAGTATTCTTGCTATTCTGTATAGTTCCCATCATGCCTTAATAATCAATATTCACTGGATGGATTACAACATTATTTAAGAGCTATAAACAAGCAAGGGGAAAAAATAGCATAAACTATTTGATGTGAAATCTAGAAAGACTTCTAGAAAGTACACTATAAATGAACGTTTCTGTGAATTTCCTGTAAGCATAATTTTTAAAAAAATACAGCAATCTGCAGATAGTTAAATTTTCTAGAACTCAACATAAGGATGTTTTATTTTGAAAATGCTTAGTTATATCAGTTTCAATACTATGAAACTGGAAAAATCTAGATATAATAGTATACATGAGTACATGAGTCATTCTAAAATTACATTAACTCTTATGTTTACTCTTTTAAGTTTTAATGCTATATGACTGCCAAAGGGAAAATTGATTGGAAATAAAGCAAAACCGTAAATGTTTATTTCAGGCCTAAGGTGTGAATAGATCTAGGTAACACAATTTATATTTTTATTCACATCATGACTTTCCTATTTGTAGATCTTCCAAAAGTCAGATTATTAAAATTACATTGGCCTACTTTTCATCCTTCAACAGTTTGTTGATAAATTTTGTGTCTATAGTATATAATAGCCAATGTTTTATAATTTATAATGGTCTTTATCTACTTGCAATATAAAAGATGGTGCCATCATAAATACATTGTGCTAATGTATTTGTATTTTTTTTATTTAAAAAAATGGCTCCACTAATGGAAAATTTTATTTTTCAGAACTTGTTCTACACCCATGCAAATAATTCTATGAATGGTTTTGCCAACAGTTTGTCAAAGCCATAGAGCAGCCATAGCTGCTTAAACTTTTAGTGCAACTACTTCAAGATCTTCTAAGCACATTTATATGGAAGAAAATACCGGTAGGATACTGGCACAAATAGCCAGAAGCTCTAGAAACAGCTTCAAATGCTGTCATGTAGAGCATTTGAGCAGTATTGATTTTTTTGCAGCTTCAAGGAATCAGTCTAGAATAGGAGTGTCAAAGTGCCAGCCCATGGGCCGGTTGCATCATATGGAGACTGCACCTACCCCAGCTCCAGCAATGCAAGAAAAGTCACGATATGTCACGACATGTCACTTGATGCAGCGATTTTGACACCCGTGGTCTAGTATGAACTCACAAAAAGTGAACAAGTATGTCTTTTTGAATAAGTTGCAGAAAACCTAATTGCTCTTATATATTTCATATTTTATTCTGGATATTTCTATTCAGTGGAACATCTGAGTCAGATAACAATAAAACTGATTAAACTTTATAAAAATAGTTAAAATTCACTATTAACCAATTAAGATGAAGAAATCTCAAAATCTGGGGTAACCAAACTACCAAAGAGGTGCCTGTGTAATGAAAAGCACAACACATACATATCTTGGTCATTCTGTGTGTAGGGTCAGAAATAGAATCTTGAAAAATATGAGAACCAAAACATGAACAGACAGAGCTGAAACATTTGAAAGAGATTCAAACAGACTCTGCCCTGATGCAATGCAGTAGAAGGGAGAGGGAAGGTAAAGTATAATCAGGTTTTTAAGTCTGATGCCACTCCTAACATGTAGGAAACCAGGTGCACAGGAAGACTAGAACTATACTTTGGAGATGGGATATATTGTATTAACAGAATCGTACTACAGGAATAAATTTAACTGATATCCGTAGGGTGTTTTTACCAGATATTTTCACATGAAGAAGTTGAAGAAGTTTTCTGGGATCTAAATATAACTTTAGATTTAATTATGTGTACTTAATTAGCTTATGAGTTGACCATTTTTTATAAAAGGGGAGCAGAGTGATATTTTCAGTTCTAAACAATAGAAAAGGATAACTGAGTTTCTGATTAACAGCAGTATTAACTGTATTTGTTCTATAATCCTGGAATAAGTTTGTAATTATATGTTTTATAAGAAGAAGAATATCTCCAGCAAATAGCCATATAGTATTTATACATTATTAAGGCAACTAATTTTAATTGCCCAGTTACAGGAAATACATAGCAGATGTTTTTGTTGAGGAAGTCAAATATGTCTACAGACTTCAGGAAGTATAAAGCAGTAGAGAAGAAGAGATAATTGAGAGATTATTGTCTTTCATTGCTACTGATCACAAAGAGTTCAAAAATAAAACATTAGTATCAAAACTGAGATTTGGCGTGAGATATCTTGTAAGTGCCCAAACCATCACTGTAGATGGTATGTGAAACTGTTGAACAGGAACAAATATTTTCTAAAATAGTTAACAGGAAATGTTTTACATTTTTAATCTGCAGCTAATGGTTTTCTTCTGCTAATCTATCTTTTTCTTTTTTTATTGAAAAGTTTTATAAAAGTTACAATATTATCCCATCCCCAATCCACCCCTAAGACCCCCCTCCCCCTCCCCCACTTCCCAAAGCTGATTACAGGGTTACAAATATATAATAATCATAATCTAACTAACATTAACCAACTATATAAATAACCAAATACATAATGCACTTTAACCCGCCTATAACATAATTACAAACAATCTAAAAGTATCCAACTTATACTAATACAATAATAATACCGTATAATATATATATTATTATAACTAATAATAATAATTAAAAAAGGTTTAAGTTATAACAATCTAGAATTTACTCATAAGCTAAATGGAGCTTTTTGGTCCCATATTTTTTCTGAATATAATCTATCCATCTTCTCCAAACCGAAATGTATCTTTCTTGTGAATGATCCTTCAAGTAAGCAGAAATATTAGACATTTCTGCTAAATTTGACACTTTAAGCGTCCATGCCTCTATAGTAGGCAGGCAATCCTTCTTCCAATATTGCCCTACCAATAACCTCGCAGCTGTTATCAAATTCAACATCAAGTTAATTTCTTTAGTATCACCATCTGTAATAACACCCAATAAAAATAATTGTGGGGTAAACTTTATCTTTCTCTTAAAAATCTTTTGAATGTTCCACCAAATTTTAATCCAAAAAGCTTTTATATTTCTACAAGTCCACCAAATATGAAAATAGGTAGCATCCAAACTACCACATCTCCAACATTTGGGTTGTAAATTAGAATACATACAAGACAGCCTTTTAGGATCCAAATGCCATCTATAAAACATTTTATAAAAATTTTCTCTTAAGTTTTGGGCTTGAGTAAATTTTACATTTCTAACCCAAATTACCTCCCACACATCCAATGGAATCGGTTCTTGAATATTTTGAGCCCGCTTTACCATGCAATCTTTGAACAATTCCGTTTCCAAGTCCAATTCTATTAAAGCATTATAAATTCTCTTTATGTGCACTCGAGTTTGATCTTTAATCTGTTTTACCAAATTTTCATCCATCAGCGTCAAACCAACCTTCTGGTCTAACTTCCACCTAGCTTGCAATTGAGTATACTGAAACCAAGACTGTACAATATTTTCTTGTTTTAACTCGACTAGCGACCTTAATTGCCAGTCACTCCCTTCCAATCTAAGTAATTGCTTAGAAGAAATCATATCCAAATTCACACCCATAGATGCCCCCTCTATTGCGTGTCCAGGAATCCCCCAAATTGGTATTTTATAATTTAACTTATAATAATACTTTTTCCAAACACGCAATAAAGCACTTCTTAAAATGTGAGATTTAAAAGTCTTATCAACTTTTTTGTCATAAATCAAATATGCATGCCACCCATATAATAAATCCCATCCCTCAAGATAAAGTATACTTTTATTAGTTAAATTAAGCCAATCACTAACCAATGTTAAAACCACTGCATCATAATATAATTTCAAATTAGGCACCTTAAGTCCTCCTTTTTCCCTAGCGTCTTGTAAGATCTTAAGTTTAACTCTCGGTTTTTTCCCCACCCAGATAAATATATTAATACCTTTCTGCCACTCATCCAAACTAGCATCTTTTTTCAAAATAGGTATCATTTGAAACAGAAAAAGAAACTTTGGTAAAACATTCATTTTAACAGCTGCAATTTTTCCCAACAAAAATAATTGTAATTTTTTCCAATTATTTAAATCCTTTTGTACTTTTAACCATAATGTCTCATAATTATTCTTATATAATTTCACATTAGAAGCTGTAATATATACCCCCAAATATTTAACCTTTTTCACAATTTCATAACCTGTCAATTTTATTAACGTATCCTTCTCATTCATAGTCATATTTTTAGATAATATTTTAGCCTTATTATTATTCACCTTAAAGCCCGAAACTTTCCCATATTGTTTTATAATTTCCATCAAATCTATAACCGATTGAATCGGTTGAGATAATGTAACAACCAAGTCGTCTGCAAACGCTCTTAATCTATAATCATATTGTTTTATTATTATTCCCTGAATTTTAGTTGATTCCCGAATTTTAATCAATAAAATCTCCAATGTTAAAACAAACAATAATGGTGACAGAGGACACTCTTGTCTTGTACCTTTTTCAATTTTAAATGCATCTGTTAATCCCCCATTGATTATAATTTGCGCTGATTGTTGTTGATATATGGCCTTAATAGATTGCAGAAATTCATCCCCAAAGTTCATCTTTTCCACAACTTTCAATAAAAATTGCCAATTCAATTGATCAAAAGCTTTTTCAGCATCCAAAAATATCAATGCCGCAGGGACTTGGTTATTCTTATCCAAATACTCAATTAAGTTAACTAATTGTCTTACATTATATTTCATATATCTTCCAGTTATAAATCCAGACTGATCTGTGTGAACCATCTGTTTCAAAACTGACAATCTATTTGCCAATATTTTTGCAAAAATCTTATAATCTGTATTTAAAAGCGATATAGGTCTATAATTCTTAGGCTGAGTAAGATCTTGATCCTCCTTTGGGATCAACGATATAAAAGCCCTTCTCCAAGATGGAGGCACCTCCCCTCCAGCCTGGATATTATTAAATAGTTCCTTTAAAGGTTCTACCATCTCTGTAAGTAAAGTTTTATAATAAATTGCTGTTAAGCCATCTATACCCGGAGCCTTACCCACTTTTAACTGTTTAATTACTGATATAATTTCTTCAGAAGTGATTAAACAATTCATCCCTTCCCTTTGTTCATGTGAAAGCATAGGAATATGCGCTTCCTGTAAATATTTATCTATATCTAAAGTTTGTACATTCTCACTAGCATATAACTTTTGATAAAAATCCAAAAAACCTTTTTTGATCAAATTTTGTTGATATGTTTCTTTACCCTTATATTCTATTTTGTCTATTGTACGTAACCTCTGTTTTTTCCTTAATTGATAAACTAAACACCTACCAGGCTTATTTGCATTACAAAAAGTATTATGCTTCGCATATCTCAAATTAGTTGCAACCTGATCCGCCATTAACATATTAAATTGCTCTTTCAACAAATTTATTGAAGTCCTTAATCTCTTATCTAATGGATTCAAAATAAAAGCTTTCTCCTTCAATTTAATCAATTCTTCCAATTCTTTACATTTTTGCATCTGCTTACGCCTATAACCTTTGTTCATATGAATCAAAATCCCCTTCATATAAGCTTTACTAGCAACCCAAACCATTTCAGTCGGTGTTCCTTTATGCATATTCAGAACAAAAAACTCTTCCAAATAATCTTTACATTTTTCTGAAAGTACATTCATATCTAAATAAATTTTCATTCAATCTCCAGGATCTTCTTATTCCATCTTCTCTAAATAGTTCCATCCATACAGGACTATGATCCGATAACATTCTAGGAAAAATCTTAACATTCTTGACTCTGGAAATAAGATCACCAGTAACTAAAAAAAGTCAATTCTAGAAAACGATTGATGCCTGTCCGAAAAGAAAGTAAAATCTCTATCCTCCAAGTTCCGCTCCCGCCAGATATCTCTTAGTTCCAAGTCTTCTTTCAAATCAAAAAAACTTTTAGGCAATCTAGAATAGATAGGAGAATTTTTAGAAGACCTCTTCTTGTCCTTATTTGAGTCCAAAACACCATTCCAATCACCCAATAACAGATTTATAATCCAATTGAATTAGTCTATCATGTAAAAACTTGTAAAACTTTCCTTGCTGTTAATTAGGGGCATATAATCCAATAATGAGAATCTTCTTGCCTTGTAGCAATAGTTCAATAATAACATATCTTTCCTGTGGATCAGATTCAATTAACGTAGCAGATAAGTCTCTTCTAAAATAGATAACCACTCCACTCTTTTTATCTGGAGCAGATAATATAAAATGAAGTCCCAACTGAGAATTAATCAAGTATTTTTGATCTTTTGCACAAATATGAGTTTCTTGTAGACAAACAATATCATTTTTATGTTGCTTCAAATAATGAAACACTTTCTTTTTTTGTGGTGAATTTAAGCCATTAACATTCCATGTCAAAAGCTTTATCACCATCCTCAGCGACCTGGAACCTCTGGAACACCACCTGGAGATTCGCAGTTGGTCTCTTCGGTCGCGCCCCTCCCACCGGCTCCGTAATAACAGGGCCTTGTATCATAGGCCCAGAATCCATCTTCTGTTTCTGTTGTTCCTTTTCTCTCCACTTATGCGCCGCACGTGTCATTCTCTGGTCTTTTGGATCAGCCTTTAGCATCAAACTCTGTTCAATAGGTTCAACCAATTGTGCCTCTCCAACAAACTGTGCTGATGCACCTTCAATTTGTTGTTTATCTTCTTCCACTCTCTTAGGCAATGGAGATGGTGGTGAACCTGCTTTCAGGACATAAGTATAAAATTCTTTAGCCTTAGGAATCGTATTAAGCCTGTATCGTGTCCCTACATGATTCACCACTATTCCAATAGGGATCTCCCATCTGAACTGAATTTGTCGATTTTTAAGTTCATCAGACAAAAAACCAAAATCCTTCCTTTTTCTCAACATCTTAGGAGGTATTTCTTTCAAAATTATAATATCTTGACCTGCAATTTGAAATCTCTGTTGATAAAAGGCCTGGATAATCTCATTTCAAAGTGACCTCTTAGAGAAATAAATCACCACATCTCTAGGTAAATTGTTCTGCCTCGCAATCCAGGAATTGACCCTGAAATTTTTTTCCACCTGCCTTGATAACTCCTTAGGATCCCATCCCAGGATGGGAGCAATGACCTTAATCACCTCTTCCAGTAAGTCCTCACGGGGGTTTTCTCTCAACCTTCTTATTCTCAGAGCAAATTCCATTTCTTTAAATTGAGAAATCATCAGCTCATCCTCAGTTTTGTCAATTTTATTTTCTGCTTTAGCAATTCTATTTTCAAGTCTGTCACTATTTTCCACAACCTCATCCACGCGGTCATCTAAACGTTCAATATGTGCAGCCAGCTCTTGAAATGCAAACAAAATGTCTTCTCTCATCTCTCTATTTTTAAGTTCAAGAAGATCAGCTACCTCTTCCTTTATTTGTAAAGTCATTTCTTGTGCCTGCAACTTCAAAGCATCCTGCAGGTCTTTAAGTATCAGTGCTGGTGGTGGAGGAGAGGGTGTAGGGGATCTGGGTTTACAGTAGGCTGAATGACAGGAGAAGAGATTGAGGTTTTAGAAACAACAGGAACTGCCTGCCATCTTGAAGCCATTTTCACTTGCTACAAATCACTTTCTCTTATCACTTTCACTTTCCCTCTGCACTCCGGAGGGAAAAAAAATCCAAAAAAGAAAGGAAGATGAACTCTTAATAGCAATAATAATAAAAAAAGAGAAAAAATTCCAGTATATTATTTAAATTTTAACAAAATTTTCGTAATTTATTCTTTTAAAAAGAAAAAACATTTTGGCGCCATTTTTTTTCCTTCAAAGTCTAATTTATAAGTGGAGAAGATTAAAGCACCTCGAGTTAAAATTCTGAATACTTGCAACTTTACTCCTCCTGGTCAGCTCTGTCTGCTTTAAAGGCACACATAAATCACTATAATCCGCAGATGTGGATGCAGCATCTAGCTTCGCTCCTGCACGGAGCAAAGGCGTCCTGGACTCGGAGAAAGCCTCGGACTCCGTGGGGGCTCTCACCCTCTGACCCCCAGATAATTCTGGGAGGTCTTGGGGAGCTCTACCACTATCCGAGAAAACTCACCTTCCCTCTTCTCCCGAAGGGGAAGTTTACGAGCCGTGGAACAGCTGATTGTCACTGTCTCCGTGGCTCCAACGAAGCCTCAGGGCGGGCGGCCAGGGACGGCGTAGCCACCGGAAGTCCCCAGCTAATCTATCTTCTTAAAGAAAGAATGTATGTATGAATATATGTATACATGAAGGAATAATAAGCATAGATGACATAGATGACATTTTAGGCATAGAGCAGAAAAAAAATTACTGGAATCTTCTTTATGAAAGTGGTATAACTGGAGATTTAGGAGGAAATCTCACACCATATTAACATCAGATTTGTGTTGTACATACTTGTTGCAAACGCTTGATATAAAGATCTTCATTTTAAACAGTAAAAAAACAAAAACTTAAAAGTCTTCACTGTCCTGTTTTTCCTTGTCAAAATGCATTTCTGATTCAAAAAGGATCTCATCACACTTTGACAGAGTGCAAGCAATGAAATTCTCTACAATATTTTATGGAAGTCAAAGCTGGACTTTAAAGAAGCAGTATAGACAGATGGACACTTTTGAAATTTGGTATTAAAGAAAAGTCCTAAGAATATCATGGGAAGCTGAGAAAACTACATTATCAAACAAGTCAACCCAAAATTCTCATTTAAGGTACAAATGATCAGGCTCAAATTATCAGGCTGTCTGGAACCTGCAGTCCGAGTGTTGGTGGCGGCTGCCACAACCTGGACATCTAGGCAAGAGATCTGCCTTGTAAGAAGTCTCTTGCCGCTTGCTGCTGTGGAGCTTTCGTTCGGGTTGTCTGTGCAACTTGTCGACTTTGGCGTCTTCTTCGGAGTCCTCGGTGAGTTCTGCATCCTCGTGGTGGACGGCTTCCTCGTGTAGCATCATTTGGGTGGGCCAGATCATTCGGACGGCTCCACCAGCAGCTTCATCTGCCATGACTTCATTCTGGGCATTGGCGAACAACAGGACTTCTCTTGCAAAAAGTTTCTGCTGCAGCTCTCTGTTGCGGAGGCTGCAGATGAGCCGGTCTTGAAGTCGCTCTTCGACGTCTGAAAATTGACACAGGCGTGCAGCCTGCCTCAAGGCCTCAATGTACTCGGCTGCTGTATTTGTTGTTCGAAGGCATAGCGCCGTGCAATCACTGACATCTTTGGTTGGAAGTGTTTTCCGAGCTTCTTCGGTGTAGGAGATGGATTCCAATGGCGTGGGTGCAAACAGGTTTTCGGCCAGATCGAACGTCGCTGGGCCGCACACACAAAGGAACGTGGCGGCCTTCAGTCCATCCTCTGTGACCTGGATCTCAGCGTCTTTGGTCCTGCCTATCCGTTGCCCAGGGACTGGTCCTCTGAGCATGTGGTTGCTAGCGTGGCTTAGCTAGCTGACCATAGGGGGGGAGGAATTTGCTTTCCTACCAGGTGTGCGCTCTTATTCTCCATTTGGTGCCAAATACCAATTCAACAAATGTGAAGGTACAGTGCCCTCATATGAAATGTCAATTTATATTTTCAATGTTAGGAACAACCAAATTAGATACCTCAATCTGATGTTAGTTCTACAAATATTTTTATTTTGTGGTTCTCATAACTCCATTCCCATTTTTTTCCTGGTTTTATTTTCCTGGTATTGAACCTAAATATTCTATAATTATGTATTGAATTGGAGTTTATATAACTTCTTGTTAGCATGCCACTTTAGATGATGCCATGACCTCTTCAAAAATTTCAAGAAAGTGTTGCATTGTTTAAAATCATTAATTTATTTGAATCTAGTATACTATCTAGCCAGGAATTATAATTCCAGAATTTCTTGCAGGTCTGAGGAGACCAAAACCACTTAACCCATTTCAGTGTGCATACTGACATTGGTTTATTTCAATACAAATTAACAGCAACAGTTGTTTGTATAATTTGAGATAGATAAACATATAAAATGATATGTATAAGTAATAGAATACACACACACACACACACACACACACACACACACACACACACACACACACACACACACACATATATATATATATATATATATATATATATATATATATATATATATATATATATATATATATATATATATATATATATATATATATATATATATATATATATATATATATATATATATATATATATATATATAATCCGTCATCTTCAGGCTGGTGACTTCAGCTTCGTTCTTCTGGGAGAAGTGTGTGATAGTGGCTGTTTTTTTCTTCTTTTTTAAACTGCCAGAGGGGGTGTGTTCTGTGGGTGGAGGCTTGGCTGTGTTCTGATTGGGTGGAGGTGTGCTCTGATTGGGTGGGGGTTTAGCTGTGTTCTGATTGGGTGGAGATGTGTTTTGAGTGGATGGGCTGGTCTCAGCTGCCAGCCTTAGACCTGAACTGGTGAGTTGTGTGCTTTTGTTCGGCTCCGTGTTTGTGGTGGTGCCATGTTTTTATAGTGGGTGTCAGTTTGCTTATTGTGTGGTTTGGAGGGGTTTAAAGTGGCTAATGTTTCAGCTGTAGTTAGGTTTCTGTTTTGTGCTTGTGTGTCGTTATCATTGTGGGTTCGGATTTGCTTTTTGAATGGTTGTGTGGTGGTGATGTCATGTGATGTTATCATGCGTTTGGGTCTGGTATCATTCTTGGTGGTTGGGACTCATCTGTCAATCAAGGCGGGTTTCCAAATGGCTGGTAGGCGAGAGGTATCATCTCGTTTGTTCATGCTATGGGGGCATTTTTCTATCTCGATGGCCTATCTATCTATCTATCTATCTATCTATCTATCTATCTGTATATACACATATCTATATACACACACATACACACAAACACACACATATATTGTCTGGCTCTACCTCAACTCTTCCCTGACTCAGTCACCCCAACTCTACCCCAAATTAAGGGATTAATTACAATGTCGTAAAAAGGGAGTTGTATATGTTTGTGTGTATAGTCTCTATTGAAAATATTGATTCTATCTCTTGTTTTGTTAACAGTTAACATTATAACAGTAAATCATGTTGGTCATCACACTACTCTGTTCATTTAATTATCATTTATAGAACAATTTAAATAATATGCCAACTTCTAAGCACAATTTATAAATCACGTGAAAAAAAAAACATATTATGAATTACCTTGTATTAAACCAGGCCTGAATTGACAGTAACTGAAATGTATATCAGCATTTAAATAGTTTGCATCGCTAAAAATAACAAAAAATGCTTCTTATTTTGAGACTACATGCATGAAAAACATTGATTTGGTCAGTAGAGGGCACCAAATATGGATTTTATTCCATATTCTTTCTTCTGAAAATACATTTACAGAAATCATATTTCCCCCCCAAGATAATTACTGTTTATATAATCTGTAAGTATTATACCAATCAATCAGAAAATGTTGAAGTCAATATTATCTGAATTACATCTCTTAATCAACAATATTAAATACTGCAGTTCACTATTTATAGCTAGATAATTCCCAGTGGGCAATTGCATGCCGTTTGCAGAATTCTAGTAAAAGGACAGTGTTCAAAATAGCATAATAGGATGGAAAATGAAATGTTAATCTCTGTGCTTTTATTACACTGCATTGAGTTGCAAAATTAATCAGATATTTTATTTATTTATATCCCACCTTTATTATTTTTACAAATCACTCAAGGTGAAAAATCTGTCCAACAAACCTTTCTCCTCCTGTTTTCCCTATAATAACTATCCTGTGAGGTGAGCTGAGAGAGAGTGACTGGCTCAAGTCACCCAGCCAGCTTTCCTGGCTAAGTTATGACCAGGTTTCTAGTCTGGTATCTTAACCACTAGACTAAACTAGGTGAATTAGTTAACAGCAAACATTAGATTTTTCTGTGTATCCTTGCTGCTCTGGATTTCAACAGTCCAAATGTGTTAGGACAATTAAATGTCTAAAAACAAAGATGGCTTTAAGTTGATTGCTTTTTTCCAGATGTGTTGCCTATAAAGTATATGCTTATTTTATGTGGAGATATTGATATTTTCATTTAGGTACACAAGGAGATAATATTGTGGCAACTTCCAACATGCACTTACCACAGGAGGTCCTTGACTTACAACAACAATTGAGACCAAAATTTCTATTGTAAGACAGTTGTTAAGTAACTTTTGTTCCATTTTATGACTTTTCTTGCCACAGTTAAGTGAATCATTGCAGCTCTTAAGTTAGTAACACATTTGTTAAGTGAATATAGATTTACCCATTGATTTTGCTTGTCAGAAGACTGCAAAAGGTGGTCATATGACTCCAGGACACTGTAACGGTCATAAGCGTCTGAATTTTGATCACATGACCATGGGGATGCTGCAGTGCTTATAAGTGGGAAAAACAGTCATAAGTTACTTTTTTCAATGCCACTGTAACTTTGAATGGTCACTAAATGAATGATCATAAGTTGAAGACTACTTGCATTCCTGTAGGAGAGGAAAGTTTAAGCTCTCTCCTGCTGGAATGAAGAACTGTAGATGGGGACAAATCCCATTCCAGGCAAATACCATTCAAACACGAATGAGCGAAAATAAAGCATCTGATAGTCGAATTTAACCTGCAATCTACATATCATCATGAGCCTCAGAAAATCAAGTATTAAAGAACCAATTAAATATAGGAAAATTACCCCCTCATATGGGTTTTTTAAAAAGATTGGAGAAACTCCATTTTCCTCCATTGTATCTTCTCTCTAAATGAAGAAGCAGAATAGCTCTTTCTTGGATGGCATAAGGGAAACTGGGAAATTAGGGAAACAGGGAATGTATTACATTTAGGATCAAATTTACATCATAGTCATTTTTTTTACCTTATAAATTGTTGAAAAAATGCAACTTAGAGATGGCAATTAATATTAGCTGCTGGGACTGCATCACATCTGTTGACACAAATCCAGTAGATCAAAGACTTGGGCCTTTCCTGTCAAATTAACCCCTTCTGCAATTTCCCAGATTATTTTATGAGGTGTAAATTTGCATTGACTGGAGTATTTGCAGTTATTAGGTAAGCATTTTCTACCACCACATCCCATTAATTTTTTAGCACTTAAAAACATGCTATGATTTGGTGACATTTACTTTATTTTTATTTATTTATTTATACCCAGTCTTTATTATTTTTACATATAACCTATGATAGTGAACATATCTTACACATTTTCTTCTCCTATTTTTTGCACAACAACCCTGTCAGGCTGAAACAGATTGACTGACCCATACCTGATAACCAGCTACTAAACGTTTTCGAAAATCTAGATTCATACCCCTGAAAGAATCTCTTCCCCCCACCCCGCTATAAAGTCTAGTTTGGAGCTTTTGTGAGGGAGCATTTGTGCCTTTCTTCAATCTCACAAAACTTGTAAAGAAAGAGAGAGAGAGTCAGTCAGCATTTTGTGTCCAGCCAAGATGCTGGTTCTTCTTATGTTTTTAATAGTTTGATTTTAGGTATCAACTTCCCATTCAGTGTGCTGTAGTACAGTTCTTTACGTAAATTGTTTTCAATAGTCTGGGGACCTTTGGCTAATGCAGTAACAGGACCTATAACATTATCACTGAAATGTTAATTTGGCTACTTTTTAGAATTATTTTATATACCAATCTGTGGTTCTAGTTCATCTGCACAATAAAATGTCACACTTTAGCTTCATTCACATTATATAAATTTCAAACTAAACTTGGCAAAAATATTAGTAATAAATGGATTTATTTATTTCTCATTCCATCTTTATTATTTTTATAAATAAATCAGTGTGGTGTATATGCTTAATGCTCCATTCTCTTCCTATTTTCCTTACAACAAACCTATGACTGAGAGAAAATAAATAGCCCAAAGTTGCCAGTTTTTATGCCTGAAGTAAGATTAGATTTTACAGCTTTACTATTTGTAGCTGGTGCCTTAATCATTAGAGCAAGATGTAATCTAGTATGGATTATAGATTCAAGTAATAAAGGGGAAAGCAATATGCTTAGTCTTTGTCTCTCAGTTTTCTGGATTATTTTATGAGATGTAAGGATGTAAGAGACTTTGCATCAACTGTATGACTTGGTCATTTTTAGTCTAATAATTAGTATCTCACATTGCTTTGAATTTGGCAATGTTAATGAACATGAATATCTTAGGGAAAAGGGCACAATGAAATTACCATCTATCAATAGTAGCAAACAATTCTATAAAAATTGCATCTGTTGAACTTAACAACTCCCAAAGATTCCGAAATTAATTGTGAAACTGAAACTAAAATTTTAGTTTTATGCATTCCTATTTCTAATGGAATGACCTTAAACTCTGTCACTTTTTTTCTTCATATTTTACATTAAACATACATCTGGCACTCAGTTCAGATGATACATGACCACCCAGTCACAAATCTCATTTTTCTTGCTCAGTCTCCATAGTTCCAAATAAAAAACTGACCACATACAAAATGCTGCCTGATAAAAAAGCAGTGCTTCAAAGAGTTTTTTTTTGCACTAAAGATAAAGGTTTCTTTGTCTGGTATTTGGAACAAATATAATTTTCATTCAAATGGAATGAACTATGAATTCTCTTAGATTTTAGTCATTGAAATGACATCTGGATACTGCAGAGATTTGTGGGTGTCTCCTCTGAGGCTGAATCCAGAGCAGATCTGCAGTTTAGCAAAACCTCTCACATAAACATAGCAAACTCTGCACTCTAATTAATGTTGCTAATACATTTTGTTTGTTTCTTGATTCATTATAAATTAAAATAGCAACAAGAACTGGCATTTAGACTTATCTATTTCTACTTAGTGCTTTACAGATGTCTGCATATTGTCACCAACAATCTGAGTCATTATTTTACCAACCTTGGAAGGATGGAAGGCTGAATCAATCTTGAACTGATCAGGTTTGAATTCCTGGCTATGGGCAGAGCTAGCCTGCAGTACTGCATTCTAACCACTGTGTCGCTATCTCTCAAAATCAGTATTTTAGTACAAAATGCTTTAAGAAAAGGTCTTATTTATTAATGGATATTCTGGTAGGACTTAATGGAATATATATGAATGAAGGAAAACAGCCTAGTTGGTGTAAGAAAAACAGCCTAGTTTTAAATACCAGGAAAACCAAAGAGATCATTGTCGATTTCAGAAAAGGCAGGCACAGCCACACTTCTCTGTGTATTAATGATTCACCTGTGGACATGGTTACCAGCATCAATTTCCTGCATGTGCAGATAACGAGTAGGCTGGCTTGATCGCTCAACAGTAAGACACTGGTGAAGCGGGCACAGCAGCGCCTGCATTTTCTGCATCACATGAGAAAAGCACATCTTCCTTGCCCTGTCCTTACCACTTCCTACAGGGGGATGATCGAGAGCATCCTGTCATACAGCATCACAGTCTGGTTTGGAAGCATCACTGCTTCAGACAGGAAGGCGGTGCAGAGAGTGGTAAGGATGGCCGAAAAGATCATTGGCAGTTCCCTCCCTCCCATCCAGGACATAGCACAGAAGCGTTGCTTGATGTTCTGTTCCAGCCTATGACCGGCCCTGTTGGAATGTCAGGGACAACCCCTTTTTTTATTGAAAAGTTTTACAGTACATTTTATCTTTAACAATCCCCCCCTCCCTCCACCCACCCCTCCCTAACCCTCCCTATCCCTCCCCCCCATTCCCCCCTCCCCCCCGACTTCCCAGAGCTAAGTACAAGGTATAAAAACAAAGAACAATCATAAACATCCATATGCTAACAACAATAAACTATTAATACTATCGCACTCTAGCTCATATGAAATGACTACAAGCAATACTAATATTACATATAAAAAGGAAAAAAAGAAAAGAAAAGAAGACTTATTCAAATGCTAAATGAAACTTTTTAGTCCCATATTTGTTCTGGATATAATCAATCCACTTTTTCCACTCCATAATATAACGTTCTTGCGAATGATCTTTCAAGTAAGCTGAAATCTTTGCCATTTCCGCCAGGTCAGAAAATTTTAGTGTCCATTCTTCTATAGTCGGCAGTTCCTCCTTTTTCCAATATTGACCTATTAAGAGTCTTGCTGCTGTGATTAAGTTCAACATCAACTTAATGTCCACAACAGTAGCATCTGTAATTATGCCCAATAAAAACAATTGCGGACAAAACTTTATCCTTTGCTTATTTGATAAAAATATGAACTATTTAAAAAAAGTTCATGTCCTTCCAGGGCAATTAATTTTCCCCTAAAAAAAACTTTTAAATCTTTGTAGTGAAGGAAGAAATATTTTATAAACAAATATGATATCTATAATGTCATTTATTTGTCACCCCTTCCCATCCTAATACTTTTAGATTTAGCAATTATTCACAAGTATGATAACTGCCTTCTGTTCACTCTAGGCCAGGGGTAGGCAACCTCGGCTCTTTTATGACTCATGGACTTCAACTCCCAGAATTCCTGAGTCAACTATGCTGACTCAGGAATTCTGGGAGTTGAAGTCCATGAGTCATAAAAGAGCTGAGGTTGCCTACCCCTGCTCTAGGCTTTTGAATATTTAGGATTTGGCTTCCAAAATGATGGATGATTACTTTGGTTTCATTTACTGTCAATGCACGTGTCCATGTTTTGCTTGGCAAAGGCTACAGTTACAAACTATTTGGCAATTCAAATAGATAGTATTTGCCAAAAGACACACACACATGCACCCACACATAATTCTTATTCATTTTGTTGATGTATAGCTTCTGGCAAATCTCTGTTAAGTTGGAATGAAGTTCCATTTGCCTGACTTAGAGTTTCTACTTAAGCCACCAAAGGCATTTTAGCTAAATCACATTAGATGTTTCCAACATCTGCCATTTATCTTGTTCTCGTTAAAGCACAAAATCTCCATATTCTCAACCATAACCCTTTGAGTCACAGAAAAAAAACACCTTCTGGAAACATGACTCAGAATATATATTTATTTTCAGTTATTTAAACATTTTCTTTGCTTGATTGCTTTCCTCACTTACACATTTTTCAAAAAATCTAATCATTACTAATATTCAAACACATCTCATTCTAATCATTAATTTAGTTTATCCTAATCATGAGTTTTTCTGGTCAAGATCCTGAGGGAGTTTAAAAAATATTTGTTTCATTTGAAAACATATGTTTGATATGTTTCTGTTGCCTTGCATTTTTATAATCATAAACCAAAATTTTCATTTTGAGTGCAAATCCTGACTAAACTTTATTAACTCATCTTGCAAAATTTAGCTTATGAAACAATTGATATACCTGTGTTACATCTTGTAATAAAGTGAAAAATATGCTCACATGGGTGTTGGAATTTAATTGCAAGATTGGCAAAACTGTATTACAAAAACTTTTTCAAAAAAACCCACTACAATAAAATGTATAGTGGTATTTTGTTGCAAAGTTACAATTCATCTTTCAATTTTTACTTAAATAGAATTCTTAATTTTTCAAGCAAGAGATCAAGCATGGACAAGTCATGATCAGATTGTCAACATTATCAGGTTGTCTTTATTCTAATGGGTACAGCCAGAGTCCATAGGTGTTTTGGTATCTTGGGATAAATGAGGTAAGTTTTCTCCCTTCACATGGATGTCAAACTGTGGGTGGTTAAGGGCTGAATTACCTTGCTCAGTGAATTTAAATCCTATTTTATGTATTTATTTTAATTGCTTTAACAAAATACCAAAAATGATTTATTTGCTTATCCTAATATGACATGGCACATATGTGGTCTGAGCTGAAGTTGGTTCTGTCACCTAAGGGGCTGTCTTGTAGCAATCATTTCTTCACCACTGTGACAGCTTCAGTTGTTGGAATGCAGAGGGAAATCACATCATACAAACCATGGTCTCATCTAGGTCCAGTTTTAGTTTCTAAACCTTGCTGGCAAAGTCCTATAAATAGATATGATGGGTGGTGTTGCCAGCTAGAAGAGCTAATAAGGTGGTGAGATGTTTTGCAATGTTGTAGTGAGAAAGTTGATGCTGCTGACAATTGGTCTGAATGGTGGTCCCTCTTTGTGGATTTAATTTAATTTAATTTAATTTATTAATATTTCTATACCGCCCTTCTCCCGAAGGACTCAGGGCGGTGTACAGGGCAAGAATAAAACACAGAGATTTACAAAAAATAAAAGATAATTAAATACATGCCCGATTAAAAATACAATTAATACATGGTAAAAACCCCAATAAAAATAGTACAAAAACCCCACTAATCCCCCCTCAGGCCAGGCCGGCTTGCTCGAACAAGTATGTTTTCAGGTCGCGGCGAAAGGAGCGAAGATTTAGGGGAGTCCATATATGCATGGTGTGGCTTCCCCAGGGTAAAGACAGTAGTATTGTGGCTTGTTGATGGCATTGTCCTTTAGTAATTGTTGCAAAATGTCAATGACCTTTTTCTTGTAACTACTGGTGGGATCTCTCTTCAGAGTCTCATATGTGGCAATGTCTTTCAGAACACTGTTCACCTTGGCCTTGTAGTCACCTGTGTTCAGGATGACTGTGCATCTTCCTTTATCAGCTGGCAGGATGATGATGTTGGACCTCTGTCTGACCACTACCTATTTTAAATACAATGAAGATTTCTACAGACAAAAACATGTCTGAACCATGAGTTTGCTTGTGTCCTCCATTGTGGCTAATCTCTACATGGAAGAGGTAGAAATCAAAGCCCTAAACTGCTTTATAGGAATTCCACCCACTCACTGGTATGGGTATGTGGATGATACTTGGGTCAAGATCAAAACACAGGAATTGGAAGCATTTGCCAAACATATCAATTTAGTGGACAGATACAACTAATTCACATGGGAATATGTTAAGGAAAATAGACTAGCCTTCTTGGACTGTGCATTACACATTAAGAAAGACAGAAGCCTTAATATTGAAGTTTACAGAAAACCCACACATACAGATCAATATTTTCATTTTGATTCTCACTACTCAATGGAGCACAAAATGGGAGTTATCAGAACCCTACACCATTGAGCTGCCTAACAGCAAATATGGGAAAGAAAAAAAACTAAACACACCAGGGAAACCCTCAGAACCTGTGGCTATTTTTTTTTTTACGATATAGTCTGCTATATTGTAGCAGACAGAGGTTTCGTGTCTGATGAGATTTGCTCTCAGGAAGGCTTGAAATTAAGCAGCAGTGAATTGGGCCCCATTGTCTGAAACTAAGACATCTGGCAACCCATGTGTGGCAAAGAGTTTTCTCAGCACCTGGATGGTCCTAGCAGTAGTCATGTTTGCAACTGGGATTACTTCAAGCCATTTGGAGTGGCTGTCTACCACTATGAGGAAGAGCTTTCCCTGGAAGGGCCCAGCAAAGTCTATGTGAATTCTAGACCAGGGAGTGTGTGTTTCCTCCCACTGTGAACTGGAGCATGTGGCATTTCAGGCCTTGATTGCTGGCATGTATAACATCCATGTACCTGTGCCTCGATGGCCTTGTCTAGGCCTGGCCACCAAAGGTAGCTTCTTGCTAAAGCTTTCATTCTGACAATGCCTGGATGGCCTTCATGTAGTGATTGTAAAACTCTATCTCTCAGTGAAGTGGGAATTATGACCCTGTTCCCTCATAAAATGCAACCCTTGTGAGCTGATAGCTCATGTCTTCTAATAAAGTAACTCTGGAACTCAGAGCCTGGGCTTTTATCTAACCATCCTGTACACACCCATGAAAGCACTCTACTAAGTGTTTTATCAGTAGCTGTTTCTGCAGCTATGTCCCCAGCGTGGAGGGGAAATTCTGGCAAGTCCTGAATAGACAGAATTCTGGCCACTGGAGCAGGATCTGGTTCCGTTAGTGGTAGTGGTAGTCTGCTCAGGCCATCAGCATGGCCCATTTCTTTGCCGGGTTTGTGAACCAGCTTAAACGTGTAGGCAGATAGAAAAATAGACCATCTCAACATTCTTGGGGAAAGTATGTGGGGTGTTTGTTTGTCCGTTGTGAAAAGTCCCAGGTTTGTGGTCTGTGAAGACCGTGAAGTCCCTGCCATATAAATAGTCATGGAATTTTTTAATTCCAGCTACAATGGCTAAGGCCTCTTTGTCAATGTGAGCGTAGTTAAGCTCAGCAGAGGACAGTGTCCTTGAATAAAATGCAATAGGGACTTGTGTTCCATTCTTTTCTAAATGACTCAAGACTGCCCTCACCCCATAAAGGGATGCATCACATGCTAAACAGACTGGTTTAGACTCCCTAAAATGAGTTACAGTAGATTTAACTGACAACAGTGCCTTTAGGTCATGGAAACTTTTTTCGTGAATGCTGGTCCATTTCCATGGAGCTTTTTTATCTAAGAGCCTGTGAAGAGGCTCTGCCAATGCGGCCTTGTTAGGCAGAAACACATGGTAGAAGTTGAGGAGGCCCAAGAATGCTTGTAGCTCTCCTTTGGATTTAGGGCTAGGTGCCAATTGAATGACTTTCACTTTGGATTCAGCAGGGTGAATACCGTTAGCATCAATTCAAAATCCCAGAAATTCAGTTGAAGAAACCCCAATAGTACATTTACTCTTTTTTAATTTGAGGCCTGCTTCATGCAGCCTCTGTAGGACAGCTCTGAGCCTGCTAGCTAACACCTCTTTGGATTCTCCAGCAATAAGTACATCATCAAAATAAGGGCAAACACCCGGAATGCCTTTAAATGTGCATTCCATGATTCCCTGGAAAATGCCTGGAGCAACACTAATTCCAAATTGTAAACGCTTCACTTTGAAAGCCCCCCTATGAGTCACGATTGTCTGAGCAGTGGCTGTGGCCTCATCTACCGGCAGTTGCTGATAGGCCTGTGCCAAATATAATTTTGCGAAAAGGTGCCCCCTTGTAAAGATGCCAAGATGTGGCTCACCACTGGGACAAGGTATGCGTGTTGCTTAAGGGCTTTGTTAATAGTGCATTTATAGTCTGCACATATTATAATTTCTCTGTTGGCCTTAAGTCAGACATGTCAAACACAAGGCCCGGGGGCCGGATCCGGCCCGTGAAGTGGTTTCATGTGGCCCGCGAAGCCATCCTGGAAACAGTGAGGGAATGGCCCCCACTGCCTTGGCCCTGGCCCAGAGACCCTCCTTCTGCCAGAGACTCTCAGATCTGTCCCACTCCTACCCAGGCCCCCATAGGTACCCTTGATGCGAATGATGTAGAGCTGGCCACGCCCACCCAGTAGGCCATGCGCACTCTAGCCACGCCCACCCAGTAGGCCATGCCCAGCCTGGCCATACCCACCCAGCCCTCTGAGGGCAACTGCAATGCTGATGCGGCCCTCAATGAAATTGAGTTTGACACCCCTGTCTTAAGTGGTGTGACTATAGGAGTTTCCCACTCCCCCCCATCAACTGGTTGTAAAACACCCTGTTCTACAAGCTTGTCTATTTCTGTTTAAAATTTTATGTTTGAGGGCAAGGAGGACCCTTCAAGGCTTAATCCTAATGGGGACCACGCTGGGATCTAGCTTGAATGATATAGGTGGGCCTGTGTATGTTCCTAGGGCTGAATCAAATACGTCTGCAAAGTCCTCGCAAACTGATGTTAGATTCACAGCTTGTGTCCAGTTGATACCGGTTACTAGAATGCCTAATGCATCAAACCAATTGAATCCTATTAAACTCGTTCTCTGGCCCCCTACTACTATGACATCCAGGTACCCATAAAACCCTTTAAATTTTACGGCCAAGTTGGCTTCACCTTTGACTGAGACTTTAGCGTTTTGAAAATCAGTTAAAATTATGTCGGAGGGCCTAAACTTGGCCCATTTTCTACTGCGACTGCACACAAAATTAAATGTGTCCAGAGAAATAATGGAGACAGCTGAGTCTATGTCCAACTCCAATTTACAGTGGACACCTTGTAGCTCCACCTGAAGTTTAAATTTGGGTCTGAGGGGGCGTTGGGCCCTGGTACAGCATACACTTCTGCAGCTTGCACAAAACCCCACACTCAGTGCTTTTTTTTGTGAAAGAAAAAGGTGCCGGAACTCACACATGTCATACAATCCGCCTTGCCTACCCTACAAGGTTCTATCCAAAAAAGGTGCCGGAACTCCATTCTGAGCATTCTATGACAAAAAAAGCACTGCCCACACTAAACGGCCCCTGGGCCCCAGTACCTCTCCTGATCGGATCATCTGACTGGTGCTTCCGAGGCCGGTCCCTCTGGCGAGCTTTGCAAACTGCTGCAATGTGGCCGGTTTTGCGGCAGGCCCTGCATGTGGTTGACCGAATCTGCAATCTGTGCATTGGTAGCTGCTGCCACAACCATTACATCTAGGTAAGAGAGCTGTCTTGTAAGGAGTCTCTTGTTGTTTATTGCTGCAGTGCTGCGTGTTGGGCTGTTTGTGTAGCCTGTTGACTTTGGCATCTTCTTCATCTGATGATTCCTCTGAGCGTTCGGCGTCCTTGTGGTGGACTGTTTCTTCGCATTGTGGCATTTTGGCGGGCCGGACTCTTTGGATGCCCCCACTGGTGGCTTCGTCTGCCATGACTTTGTCCTGGGCTTCAGTGAAGGTCAGATTTGGTCTAGCAAAAAGTTTTTGCTGTAGTGTTCAGTTTCGTAGGCTGCGGACGAACCAGTCTCGCAGTCGCTCTTCGACGTTAGAAATTCTACATAGGTATGTGGCTGGGCTGCTGCACTCATTGTTCGAAGGTGTAGCGCCAAGAAATCACCGACATCTTCGGCTGGAAGTGTTCTCCGAGCTTCTTCTTAAGTTCAGCGTAGGAGACTGTCTCCAGCGGCATTGGCATGAACAAGTTTTCAGCCAGTTCGAATGTTGCTGGGCTGCACACACAGAGTAGCGTGGCGGCCTTCAGTCCATCTTCTGCAACCTGGTTCACCCGGAAGTAGTTTTTGACCTGGGACAGGTAGGATGGCCATCCTTCAGGTCACTTAATGTCAAACTCTCACAGCCTTCCGACCTTGGGCATTCTTCTGGTCTTTTCAGCTGGTTCCTGCGTCTTCTAATCCTGCTTCTCTGATGCCCAGGGACTGATCCACTGAGTGCGTGGTCACTAGCGTGTCTGGCTAGCCGACTGTAGGGGGGATGCCTTTTCCCTCCAGGCGTGCGCTGCCTCTCCCCTAATGACTTCCAGCTCCTTTGGAGAAGCAGGATCCCACCTTCGTTGCCAGTGTTGTGTAGTGAGTTCGTTGCGTAGGAATGTAGACGAGGCGAGTGAGTTTAACAATGGTCATGTTTATCTGCTTGCAGGATCTGAACTGGGGAACTGAACTGCAGCCTGCAGCAATTTATAGCTTGGCCCCTAGGTGGCAGCCAATAGGTTTAAAGCAACCCATTGCCACCTAGAGGCAGCCAATAGCAGCACAGGAGACGGGGTGTCTGAGTTTCTGGGAGCTAGCTCCAGCTTACCACGTGGTGTTATACTTAAGCCCAATATATAACATCCAGTTTCCAACACAGTCCTTTCAACTGTTCCAAGAAGGTTCCACATGCATTTGCACTCTTTAGGTGACCTTGACAACACAGATAAACCCCCAGGTGGTCTCAATGATTCTCTAAAAGAATGCAAATAACCACTGTCTGCAAGGGGTATGAAAACCCTTCCATTTCCCACCATCCAGTCAAAGCTCAAAAAACTTCTTGGATGAGAAGTGAAACATCTTCAAAGAGAAGCAAGAAAGTCCAGTTGCCTGGTGAAAAAGTCTCTTTGGGACAACTATGACCTGTATGACTGAGAATCTCCATAGACATCTAAAGAGAACTTAGCATTTCATATGGAAACTTCTTCCACTGGCTAACATCTCATGGTCAAGATGTTCTTCTCTGATGTTTACCCTCAACCTTCTTCCTTGTAATTAAACCAACTGGTTATAGTCCTATCTGCTGGGATATTTGTGTTTTTAGCAGGTATGTCACACTACTAGCTCATGTTTAATTTGTGGTTTACAAGGTCACTCAGATCTCTTCCAGATGTTCTATTACTTTTTACAGATTAGATCCATATTTGCGTTTTTTCTTATCCAGATGCAGAACTTTTCGCGTCTGTGAAATTCCATACTACTCATTTCAGCCCACTGTTTAAACCTGGCTACATGTATATTTTAATATTTATCTAAATTATTAGCCACCAGTCCTACTTTTATATCATTTGGAAGCTTGATAAGTGTCCTACCAGCTACCTTATCTTAGTCAATGATGAGAATTTAGGTCCAGGGTACTGCATGTGACATTCCACTTGATATTACCCACTTCTAATCTGAAGTGAAGGGATGCGGTGGCTCAGCGGGTTAGGAAGCTGAGCTTGTCGCTCAGATGGTCGGCAGTTTGGCAGGTTGAATCCCGAGTGCCGCATAACACAGTGAGCGCCTGTTACTCGTCCCAGCTTCTGCCAACCTAGCAGTTCGAAAGCACGTAAAAATGCAAGTAGAAAAATAGGGACCACTACGGTGGGAAGGTAACAGCGTTCCGTGCGCCTTTGGCGTCTAGTCATGCCGGCCACATGACCACGGAGATGTCCTCGGACAAGCGCTGGCTCTTCGGCTTTGAAACGGAGATGAGCACCGGCCCCTAGAGTCGGAAATGACTAGCACGCATGTGCGGGGGAACATTTACCTTTAATCTGAAGTAGACCCATTAATCACTCTCTAGGTGCCATTATTTAACAAATAGTGAGCCCATTGAACACTATTATACTTTTCTGATGGCAGTAGTAATAACTAGATAACTAATAACCTGTTGGGTCATTATTTCACAGATATTTACTTATCTAACATTCGTACATTGTCCATAACAATTGGGGTGCCTTGAGCACACTCTAATATGCCTATACGGACCTTTGTTCTCTTTCTCTAAATTGTGTGCAGTTCTCATATCTTCTCTAACCCATGCGGCATCCCCATGCAATTTCCATGTGACATCTATCATAAACCTTGTGCAATCTCCCCAACCTTTGTGTTGTCTCTCACATACCCCTTTGCACATTTGTGCTCCTTTCCTGATTCATACAGTGCCTCTTACATACCACCATACACTCATCGAACCAGTGCAGTACCTCTTCTACTCTTGCACCTTGTGCACCCTCCCAATACATGGGACCTTTCCCACAGTCTCCCGAACCTGTGCAGCACCTCTCATGCACTCCCACACAGACTCTCTAACCAACATGTCACCTCTCATATGCTCCTTCATACCCTTCCTTAATCTTGCAGTATATTTTCTGCACTTCCATGCATTCCTCACTTCTTTCCCATATGAAAACATGCACTTACCTCCCTGGTGACCTGGGATTTCCAATTTCCTGCCAGCTTGTCTATTGACTTTCCTTGTGGGAAGCTGGCAGGGGGTGCTGGAAATGACAATTGTGTGATCATAGCTGATTATGGCAGCAGGCTGGGTCAACAGCAGGGGAGCACTGAAGTGGCCATAATTTTTGCCAAGTTTCAATCCTACTAAAATCATGGGTACTGGATTTTGGACACAAAGAATTAGCTAACCAGTTAGTTAGCCCATTTGACCTAGGTTGATTCAGAAATTGTTGCCCTGTGATGTACCATTTTGTCCAGTTAAAGGTAGAGAAACAGGAGATTTTTTTGAGTATACAGATAGAAAAATAGTTATGATATGAAGAAACATTCCCATTGAACAGCAAGCATGTAAAACCCCCAGAAGGATTTCCTCTACAATTAATGCTTAATGTGGCTCCGTAATACAGGTAGTTCTCAGCGTATGACCACAAATGAGCCCAGAATTTATGTTGCTAAGTGAGAAATCTGTTAAGTGAGTCTTGCATCTCTTGATGACTTTTCTTGCTACATTTGTTAATTGAATCACTGCAATTGTGAAACTAGTAATACCGTTGTTAAATGAATCTGGTTTCCCAATTGACTTTACTTGTCAGAAGGTTGAAAAAGGTGATCACATGACCCCGGGACACTGCAAGCATCATAAATATGAATCAGTTATCAAGCATCCCAATGTAGATCAAGTGACCATGGAGATGCTGTAACGATCATAAATGTGAAAAAGTGTGAACTTTTTTCAGTGCCGTTGTAACTTCAAATGGTCACTAAGTGAACTGTTGTAAGTCAAGGACCCATAGCCCTTTCATCTGAGAATGAACAGAGTAAATCTCTTAATATGAATCTGGAACACCTTAATACAGTACAAATTTGCATTGATTATGATCTGATTAAAGCTTCAGAAAGAACAGCAAAGTTTGCAGTTTACTATAATAATATTTCTATAAAACCTATTCATAGATTATGCATTTCGGCAGCAACAGAGAAAATGTATTTGATGTTAATAGGGAAATAAGTTTATAAAATATTGTTATTACAGTTTTGTAAACCCCAGCCAATATGTTCCAAACTGTTTAATACTTTCTCTGAAACCAAAGAAAAGCATCTATAACACATTAGCCATTTATGAGTTAAACATATCAGACTACATTCAGCAATGACATTCATCTTTGCTTTATTTAAATAAAAACTCCTTTATAAATAAGGTTATTTTTTATATATAAATGCTGCATAGTATCACAACTCTTCTGGATTCTGATTATTCAGTTGTTAGGTTCTACAACTGAGCCAAAAATACTTGGCACTGACCTGTTAAAAACAACAACAACTCCACTCTTTCTAGAGCCTGTTTTGACATCCAGACCCACAGTAACTTAAGACCTCAGGTTCCTTCTAAAAGTGTATTCCTTATACTCATTTAAAGAATATGTGATTTCAGTGCCGAAAGGCCCAGCTTTGTTAATTAGCCTGAAAATGGGCTACAGGTTTTTATATAATATACAGTATACGATGATCTGATGATGGCCTAATCTTCCAAGTGGTGCAGATTTATATAGTCAGTGCTTTCTGTGGTGGATTAACATGAATAGGTTTCCACAGGAAAAGCATGCTTTAGGAAGGATTTTCCATAAACAAAGCTGTTGTTTGTTAAAGGGGAGTGGGGTGAGAGTGAAAGAAGCTGTTTTGAAGAATGATACTCTATGAGCAATACAAAACAACTACAATACTCCAGGCAATAAGAAATAGAATGAATATTAACATTTGGATTTGCAAAATTGTGAGTCACTGATTCAGCATAATCACTGAGTAACTAAGTTGTCTCTGATAGATGCTTTTATTTTTTTCCTTTTAAAGTCTATGAAAAAACCCCAGATTCTTATAGGCTGTGGGTCTGAGAAATAAGTTAGGAAACCTTTTGTGTCACATTTTTTCAGAAAGCTAGCGGATAAAGTTTGATATACTTGTACACAAGTGTTCAGTATAAATCCCTACAGTGCTCTGACAGATGTAATAAAAGGATCTCTCATGCAACCTAAGCAAGTTTATAGCAGGAGAGGAGATTTTGGAAAATGAGTGCAATTACAGGTAGCCCTTGATTTATGACCAAAATTAAGCCTTGAATTTTAGTCCTGGCGGTCATAAAGCAGGACACCACATGACCTGATTTGAATTTATGACCATTTTTATGATGGTCATAAAGCAAGCCACCATGGTTGTTCAGTGAACCACATTTAGCAAATCCAGTATATCCAATGCTCTTTGTTGTTTTCTGCTGAAAAATGGCAAAAAACATCACAGAGCACATACATTTTTAATAAAATAGAAGAAACTAAATAATTCAAAGGGAGAAAAATAAAGTTAAATTAAAGGTCCAATATTTTTCAAACTTGGAAGCTTTAATATGTGTGGATTTCAACTCCCATTGTTCCCCAACAATATTTGTTTCCCTGCAGACATGCTATTATTATCTATGTAATATCATTGGTACATGGGCCACAGAAGTTTGCTGGTTGCCTATCTGTAGTATTTTACCCTGCTAGCTTTTGCTAGGGTATGGCATCTTCCTTTATTAGGGAATTGTTTCTGCCCTGTTTGTTTTTCTGGAGCTGTTTCCTGGTTGCTGGTCAGTGTTGGTTGCTAGGGAGGTTGTGTTCTGTGTTGTTTGTTTTCTTCCTTGACTTTTGATTACATTTTATAAATGGTATGCATGTGGGATTTATCTCTATGTATCTGTGGATAGTTGATTTATTGGAACACCATGTTTTCAGGAATTCCTTAGCAGTTTTGGATTTGTCTTGATCTAAAATGTCAACAGTTTCCCAGCTAAATCTGTGGCTGAATTTGTCTAAGTGTTGAGAGATTTTTATCGTGTCTTTTGACTGTGTTTCTTTTTTGTTTATTTAATTCATGAATGAGTTCATGAATGACTTCATGAATGTGCCAATCTTGTGCCTTTCTTTTATATATGATGGTTATTACAGTCTTTACTTTGTATTCTGTAAATCAGCGGCTCCCAAACTTTTCTATAGCCCACACCCCTAGAATGCTTCTGATATATTCTCGCACCTGTTACAAAAGTTCAAAATAATGGCAACAAATTATGCATATACAATTCAGGGGTGTCAAACTGCCAGCCCGCAGGCCAGACATGTCATCTGGAAGCTGTGCCCACCCCATTGCCAGCAATGGCAAAACTGTCCCGATACATTGTGCGACATCATGTGACGTCGTGAGTTTGACATGTCTGATATATATTATGATTTTGAAAACCCAAGTTTTCATACCCCCTGGAATATCATCTCGCACTCCTGGTTGGGAACCCCTGCTGTAAATTATTCTTTTCTTTCTTGTGTTTCTGGGTCTTTGGATTGCTTGAGAGTTTTTGGAGGATTTTCGAAGGGTGTGCATGCCAAGAAGTTATATTACCTTATAGAACTTCAGAACTTCAGTTCTCACACTGTATAATTACTATATTTTTTTCCTGTTGGTGTTGTAGTTGTTTGTATTTAATTATGTATATAAATGTCTACACACACACGCACATACTAATTTTATTTTTTATATATTGCACAGCGGTACTTGAAGCAAACTGATGCATTCATTACTAATTGGCATTAGGTATGTTCTCTAGTATAGATATAAAGTGTAGTTTTGTAAAGTCAATTTCAACTGACTTTGTTTTTCTCTGTCAATTAATGATCCTTTTCATTCTTCTAAATTTAAGAAAATTACCAAAGGGTTAGGATTGGTATAAATATATTTAGATAAATAAATAAAAATATGTTTCTAAAATATTATTTTTATATTCTGTGTTTTTCAATGCACTGAAATTATTAATACTGCTTTACCTGCAAAGAACACTATGTGTATTTTTGAATAAATAACCTTCTTATGCTCTATTTTTATTGCATTATGTTTTTATTACATGAAACATTTTTAATTATTATTTAAATAGCATCAGTGCTAGAAATTGTGTTTGGAAAGAGTATAAAAGAATAATTAAAATATTTTAACATCATTTATATTTTTTTCTAAAAAATCCTACATTAAATGAGAACAAAAATTAGTACAGGACATCTTTCAAGAATGGCCCAGAAATATCAACACTATCAGTAATAATGTCTGCTTCTATGGATATGATGTGTCTAAATATGTTAATGAAGGTATGACAGATGTGAATTTTATTTTATTGAAAAAGATAAAGTATAAATGTGGAACTACACATGACAGACCATGAGAATGATTTGAAAAAGTAACTGGCTGAAATTGTAAAAATCAAAAGAGGAAACACAAATGATAATTCATAAGAATGACCTAGAAAATGTTATAATACTGGAACGATAAAAGAGATTTATTAAAGCTTTGAAAAAATATATGCAATGGGATGAAGATTTGAAAAGAAATTAAATCCTCCATTATTTCACTGAATTAAAGATTAAGACTATTAAAAGGAAAGAATATAAAGTTGGTTTATTTGAGCAATATCATAAGACGGTTTTTTAAACAATATTTGGGCAAGTCTTTACGGACTTTTTATTGATACCTGGATTAAAAAGATGATTTATGGATTTGGTTATAGATAAAGAATAGATTTATTATTTATTTATGGTGATGCTACATTAGCCAGGAGACTACAATGTTAGTACAAAGTAATTATTTGGCTGCTGATGGTGGGATATTTTTTTTATTTTTTTATTTATTTTAATTCCATTTATATCCCGCCCTTCTCCGAAGACTCAGGGCGGCTTACAAACTTAGCAGTAGCCTTCATTCTATGTATATGCCTGCTTGTTAGGACTTTCATACACCCCCCAAGCGGCATTATTACAAAGTCAGCTTAATTGCCCCCAACAATCTGGGTCCTCATTTTACCTACCTCGGAAGGATGGAAGGCTGAGTCAACCTTGAGCCTGGTGGGATGCGAACCTGCACTAATTGCAAGCAGCTGGTGTTACTTAAGGAGGCATTAGCCCACTGCTCCACCAAGGCTCTTATAATATGAGAGATGCCTTTTTAACCTTGTAGAGTATGAAGAAATATTAAATTTGCTTATATTTGTTGTGATGAAGGCATTTCTTTATGCATTTATTTTCTTTTTTATTATATTCTATTATAGTTCTACTTCTACTTTTTCCCTCTACTGTTTAATTATTTCCATTCTTTTCTCTTTCTATATGTTTAATTTGTATTAGTTCTTACTACTGTAATTAAGCTTCTTAATAAAAATTATACTCAATCTACCATACCCTAGAGATGCATTATATTACAAGAATGGTCATCCTGCATAATTGTTGGACTCAGTTGGGTTAAAAGAAATTTGACTCATATATTATGGTCATGATCTTGGTGGAGCAGTGGGCTAATGCCTCCTTAAGTAAAAAGGAACAAGATAGTAAGAGCTATCTCTGGGTGTAAGTAATCTTTGGAAAAAGTCATATGAGCTGGGAGTTCAGATTTACAGCTCTAAAAGGATTAAATCAAAATAAACAAAGCTGTAGTCAAGGATATTCAACAGGAAGAAGAAGCTGAAGAGAGATTATGAGCTATTCCTTCTGTTGTGAAAACTTGTTTATGTTGCTCAGAATTTAGTGTTACCCGCTTATTTATGGGCGAAAGCAGTTGACTATTCTAGTGCTCACATGATATAGATGTGAAAGGGGCAGGAGAATACACATAGCTAGAATATCCCTTCATCTTTTAATCTTTTCAAGTTAAGAGAGAACGATTGGAGTATGGCAAGAATATAGGTAACAAAGAAGAGTTTATATGGCTGTTCAATCAGGAAGCTGCCAGTATTTGCAAAAAGGGCATGACCATTCAAGGTTTAGTGCAAGGATGTCCTTAAGAATTGATAAAGAATATTAAGATGGTGGTCATGGTGGTGTGGTTGAGAGTCCACTTCTTTTTATGTGTGATGCATGTACTTTGGATTCTGTTATATTCACTTGGAAATTCCTGATCTCTGCTTTCCTAGCCTAGTCATCCACTTGGTTCTCTAACAGATTGACTGCAACCAAGGATCAGATGGTATGACTGTATCTGATTATTTCAGAACAAACTCAAAAAAGTAAAAAATAAAAAGCAGAAAAAATGGGATTGCTCAACAGTCAAGCAAAACTGGTTTTAATTCACAATTTGAAAGACAAGATTTGTAAACGTGTAATTACTTAAAGCAAGTTAGTAATAGGAACTAAAACAGCTTTTAACTCATGCATTCATTCATTCTTAGGTTCTTGTAGATTATTTTCCAGCAGAGTTAAATCTCACAGTCCAAATATGATGCACAATGTGATAAACAATTCATTATAGGGTTAGGTCTGGATTTAACAAAGTGAGACTTGTTTGGATTTTCTAATGCAATGTCTGGGTAGTTGTATAAATAACTTTTTCTTCTTCCTTTTCAGAATGCCTGAGAAGATGTTGTTTGTGATATTTTGTTCAGTACATAGATCCCTGTACCTTTACCTATTAGAGAGTGTTGTATTGGTTTCTCAGCCATGTTATCCAAAATTCTAAAACAAGTAGTTCATATATAGCTTTCTGGAAGATATGCATCCCTATTTATTCATGAAATAGATAGTATAATCCATTTTTTCTCTACAGTGAAAACATCTAAAGTGGCATATGTACCCAACTAAACTTTCTAAGTTACTCCTGGAAAGGCTCATGTATACATAGCTATTTATAATAGTGTCACTTTTAACGTGAAAAGGATTAGAATGGATTTTTTTCCTTGATGAAATTTATAGCTGTGAGCATATACTGGTTTCTGCAATCCTGCTCCAGCTGTTAGAAATCCCAGCATTAAACATAATTAAAATATTATAAATAAGCATGGAAAATGGTTTACAGCAGTGATAATCATCTAACTCAACTGCTACTGAAGTTGGCTGGTTTGCTAAAAAACACAGGAGGCTAAATTTGAAAAAAAGCAAATAGTGTCAATTTTAACATGTCCATTTCACGGAGTTAGTTCTAGGAATTAGCAGATGACCTGTTCAACTAGCAAATAAACTATTTTCATGGAAAGGTTGTACAGGGAAGGGCTATAGCTTGGTGAGTAAAGTATAAAGTTCATGTGCAGGAGTTCAGTTACTTGGAATTTTCTTTAAAAATGCAGCCTCTACTTGCTTTTGATTTTAGAAATCTGGGTATATCTATATGTGTATGCACACCCCCCCCCACACACACACATATATATCAGAAAGGAAGTATCCTCTAATCTTCTATTCCAAGATTCTTCACAAATATTGACAGATAATTATTTACTTTTTATGAAGTTAAAAGCAATAAAAGAAACAAACTAGGAGCAAACAGAAATGGGTTGATGATATGCAAAGATTCAGAACTGATGGCAGCATCACAGTGCTTTTCCCTTCTGCCATATCATTTCTTCATGCAATGTTCAGTATATTTAACCATAGAAATATATGTCTCAAAAATACTACTGAGACAACAGATTTCCACCCACATAATTAACAAAAGAATAAAGCTCAGTTTGAAGTGACTCTGCAAGCCATTCTTTCAGAATTCAAGGTTGCTGTGGGTAGGAAAAAGCCACAAAGTCTGAGTCATTTCCTGTGAAAGGATTCAGTGTAGTCTTTGCTCTTTGGAAAGCTAGAATCAGAATTACAAATAGATTCACAAAAGAAAATACTTAAGAAACAAATAGAGATAATAAAGCATAAATTAAATTTAGCCAAGATGGAAATAATGGCTCAACAGTTTAAAAGGACCAAACAGAATTTTTTTAAAAATGCCAATAAGCCGGGGAGATGGTTAGCATATAGACTGAACAAAAAAAAAAGAAAAAAAATGATAAATAAGCTGCAAGATCCAAAAGGTGAATTAGTTTCAAAATGATACAGTCAAAAATAATTATTAAAGATTACTATGAGACATTCTACAAGGCAGAAGAAATTCCAAAAGAAAAAATACAACAGTACTTAGAAAAAGCAGACTTACCAAAAATTCTGGAGAACATCCGAAATGTACTAAATGGGAAAATATCAATGATGGAGATTATAGAGGCTATAAAAAGGCAAAAAAAGGATAAGATTCTGGGCCCAGATGGATTACCTGCAGAATTTTATACATCACTACAAGATGTATTAAGTCTGATTTTGAAAGAACTGTGTAATGAAATTCTCCTGGAGGCTAAAATATCAAATACATAGACTGAAGCCAATATCAGTAAGGCATTTGATAAAGTAGATCACAACCTACTTGATAAGATAGAAAAATGTGGGTTAGATAGCTTTACCACCAGATGGATTCGTAGCTGGCTGACAGGCCGTACTCAGCGTGTGGTCCTCAATGGAACCGCATCTACATGGAAGGAAGTGTGTAGTGGGGTGCTCCAGGGCTCTGTTCTGGCCCCATTGCTCTTCAATATCTTCATTAATGATTTGGACGAGGGGATAGATGGGGAACTCATCAAATTTGCAGACAACACCAAGCTTGCAGGAATAGCCAATACTCCAGAAGATAGGCTTAAGATACAGAAGGATCTGGACAGACTCGAACACTGGGCACTATCTAACAAAATGAAATTCAATGGTGAAAAAAGTAAGGTTCTACATTTAGGCAGGAAAAATCAAATGCATAGGTATAGTATAGGTGGTACCTTGCTCAATAGTAGTAACTGTGAGAGGGATCTCGGAGTCTTAGTAGACAATCACTTCAATATGAGCCAGCAGTGTGCTGCAGCTGCCAAAAAAGCCAACACAGTGCTAGGCTGCATTAACAGAGGGATAGAATCAAGATCAAGTGAAGTACTAATACCACTTTACAATGCTTTGGTAAGGCCACACCTGGAATACTGCATCCAGTTTTGGTCACCACGATGTAAAAAAGATGTCGAGACTCTAGAAAGGGTACAGAGAAGAGCAACAAAGATGATTAGGGGGCTGGAGGCTAAAACATATAGGGAACGGTTGGTGGAATTGGGTATGTGTAGTTTAATGAAGAGAAGGGTGAGGGGTGACATGATAGCAGTGTTCCAATATCTCAGGGGCTACCACAAAAAAGAGGGAGTCAAGCTATTCTCCAAAGCACCTGAAAGCAGGACAAGAAGCAATGGATGGAAACTAGTCAAGGAGAGAAGCAACCTAGAACTAAGGAGAAACTTCCTGACAGTTAGAACAATTAACCAGTGGAACAACCTGCCTCCAGAGGTGGTGAATGCTCCAATACTGGAGGTTTTTAAGAAGAGACTGGACAGCCATTTGCCTGAAATGGTATAAGGTTTCCTGCCTGAGCAGGGGGTTGGACTAGATGACCTCCAAGGTCCCTTCCAACTTTATTATTATTATTATTATTATTATTATTATTATTATTATTATTATTATTATTATTATTATTATTTTAATACCTAAAGAAGACTCTGATTTATACAAATAAAAAATTATAGACCAATATTGTTATTAAATATAGACTACAAAATCTTTGCTTCAGTAAAGGCAGAAAGACTAAAGAAATTTTTGATTCAATTTATACATATAGATCAAAATGTTTTCTTACCTAAAAGACAGATAAAAAATAATCTAAGTATGATTCTTGATATGTTAGAGTATTATGAAATTCATTCAGGGAAACAGATGGTTTTTATATTCCTTGATGCACAAAAAGCGTTTGACAACATAAACTGGCAATTTATGTTTCAGCAGCTTGCAGAAATGGACTTTGAGAAAAAACTTTATAAATGCAATCCAAACAACGTATTGTAAACAGATTGCCAAAATAATTTTAAATGGAGACTATACTGAAAACTTCAATATTAAAAAGGGTACAAGACAGGGATGTCCATTATCTCCATTACTATTTATATTAACACTGGAAGTATTGAATAGAAACATTAGACAAGAGACAGAAATTAAAGGACTGGAGATAAAAGATGAAAAATACAAATTACAAGCATTTGCAGATGACTTGGTTTTTATCCTGGAAGATCCTTTGGAAACAAGCACTAAACCTCTGGGGAAAATAGAAAAATTTGGAGAAGTGGCAGACCTGACAACAAACAGAAAAGACTAAAGTGCTGACAAAGAACTTAACAGAAAAACAACAAAAAAAAAACAACTAACAAAAAAACAAATCTTCAAATAGTTAAAAAAGTTAAGTACTTTGGAATTTATCTACAGCAAGATGTGTAGCAGTAAAAGAAGATAACTATGTAAGACTGCTAAAATAAATAAAATTGGATTTGGAAAATGGAAAAACCTTCAACTGTCAATGTTGGGGAGAATAGCAACAGTGAAAATGAATATCTTACCAAAAATACTCTTTTTATTTCAAACGATCCCTTTAAGGCTGGGAAAAGCCTTCTTTGATGAACTGAATACAATAATACTGAAATTTATCTGGCAAGGGAAAAAAGAGAGAATTAAAGTGAAAATGCTACAAGAAGCTAAAGACAGTGGAGGATTTGGACTCCTGGACTGGAGGTTATATTACTAAGCTTAGAGATAAAAGACTATTTTACCTAGAGAGGCATGACTTACAAATTGGTTGGCATGCTTGTCTGTGGTACGGAAAGAATAAAATACATAGATACTTTCAAAACCATTTTATAAGGAATGCACTTCTTTTAGAATGGGAAAAAAATAAAAGAAAAAATTATATTAAGATACCTGAATGGCTTTCAGCAATGGAAGCTTTTGCTTACCCAAATTTAATTAACTACGATAAAGTTGTGACTTACAAAGATATTTTGGATAATGAAGGAAAATTGAAAGACAGACGAGACTTACAAGAACAAGGTATTGATTTAGTTTGGTGGCCATATTTGCAAATTCAAAAGAAATATGAAAAAGACATGAAAACAATGGGATTTTATAAAGAACAGATAGAATTTGATCAGATACTGTTAAAAACAGATGAAAAGTTGATCAAGAAACTCTATAGATTTCTGTTAAACTTAAAGATGGAGGAAGAACAAGTAAAAGAAACAATGATAATATGGGCAAAGAATTTTGGATACAATTAGAAGAGTGGTAAAAATTATGGGAAAGAAATATTAAATTAACTAAAGCAGTGCCATATAAAGAAAACTTATACAAAATGTTTTACAGATAATAATAATAATAATAAGTTGGAAGGGAGCTTGGAGGTCATCTAGTCCAACTCAGGCAGGAAACTACTTTCCTTTCCTTTCCTTCTAAGCCTGATTTTTAGTGTTTATTTACTGGATGCAACATGGACGCTCTCTCCTATATAGTTATGATTTCACATGTTGTATAAACACAGCAGTGTGAAATCATGGTATTTTCAGGATATTATATCAAGGGAAAATTTCCCAGAAATTAAAAGAACTGTAATCCTCCTGGCATTCATCAGATATATTCGATATCAATTCATAGCATTGTAACTTTGATTGGGACACCAGTTGGAATAGAAAGAAAGCTTTTCATTCATTCTTGTATGATTTTAGTCTCCCTTTTATGATTCACCTGGCTTTTCTCAAGCAAAACATAAATGAAGTGGTAAGCAAAGAAGCACTTCACAAAACCGTATTCATTTCCAAGTGCCAGACTTTCTGCAGGTAGAAATGTTGATACTTAGAAAAGAAAATGTAAAGTCGCGTGCTTCACATAGAGACGGACACAGAGCTGGGGTAGAGATGAGTTTATTCTGAACAGAACGAACTGGGGAAACAGGGAAGCCTGGCGTCTATTTGTACCTGCCCAGGTGGGTGGCATCCAATCAGTTCAAACCTGGGCTTCCTGCCAGTGCAGGTGACAATGGGTGTAGATCCTGGCTTCCCACCAGGCTGACCATGCCTGGGGCTGTCAACAGCTTAAGTCATTAGGCTTATCCTGAGTGAGCAGTCATCGCCCAGAGCTGTCCAGCCCCTCTGCTGATCTGCACCATCAGCCTCCTGCTGTGCTGTCCTTTGTGTATGCTGGGAGGCATACACTGCAGAAAAGCTTAATAAGATTGATAGTACATTTGTATTTCTTGGGCAGTGGCAATAATAAACAATAAACTGTATCATGTTGGTGCTTCAGAATCATGCAGACATCATCCTGTTTCCTTGCCAAAGTGTTATATCTACGTTTATCTTGAAAGAAATGGTCTTTTATTTATTTTGTCTTGTGATCTATTCACTGCTCAAAAGTTTTCATTCAGTTTAATTGGTTTCAATAATTTTAAACATATCTCAACATTTTTCTTTCTAGAAAAAAATTACAGAAAGAGGTGATTCTGTGAATCTAAATCGCCCTAGAGAAACAACTTATTTATACTTATTAGTAGTCAGATTTCAGCCAGGATTTAGTACAGAGACTGCATTGATCATGTTGTGATGAGAATCCAGTACTGAGGAAATGCACACTAACAACTAAGGGTACTAACAACTATAGTACCCTTTTGGATCATTACCAAGAGACTGAAACAGTCTTGCAATGGTGCTCTTCCTTCCTGAAAGTGCAGTTCCATTTGAGAGAGGAAGAGAGATTTTTGTAGGGAGATACCTATTTTACGAAATGTTTTCACAAATATTCTTTTCTTCTACAAACACTCTTTCTTTAAAATATACTGTTAGGGTTGGTAATCTGTCAATAGATGTTAAGTATAATCAATAGTATCAATGATACTTAATTGTACATTTTGGCTCTCAAGTTAGGTAGAGTTGCTGAACCCAGTGCCTGAAGGCTGTTTGAGACCAATGCAGAGGAGCAGATTGAATCCTTCCAAGATGGAGTTTGTGGACCTAATGAGGCTGGGAGGAGTTGGATCAAGAACTCCTGCTCATACTTTCTCATGTTCTGGTCACCCCATTTGGATTGTTGTAATGCATTCTACAAAAGTCTGCCCTTAAAGAATATTTGGAAACTACAGCTGTCACAGAATGAAGCTATCTGGGCAGCTGAAGGTGTACAGTATTGTAGTATATCCAAGTGACCCACTGCTTCGGGAGCTGCTCTAATTGTCAGTTAGCTTTATTGATAGATTCCCCCACAGTTTTCTGCTTTTCCCTGCACATAGTCAGGCATGTCCCTCCTAGGCTTTAGGAAAGCTGTCAAGACCTATCTGTTCCATCTTGTACAGAAAGAGGTAAATTATGGTTGAAGATGGTGTTTGCAAATGCTCTACCTAGCTATCTTAGTTCTTTCCCTTTTTTGATTGGGGATATTTTTCTTTGTTTCTTTTTTTATGATAATATTGTTAGCTGCCTTGACTATCCAAGATTGGATGGCATACCAGAATAAAGATATAAATATTTGTAGATCTATTTTGTAGAAATATTTTGTAGATCTAGAAATGTTGAAATACTCCCATAATTTTTCTCAAAGGACCACTGAAGTCCAAATACTTCTATAACACCTAGCCAGGATACACGTTTTTATCTTTTTCCCTCCTCCCCACCCTATGTCTCATATGCCATTAAGTTATTTTCAAGTCTTCTTCAGATAATCTTATTCATGTGTGGAAGATTAGTTGTGCAGATAATATTTGACTTGCCATTATGGTCATATTTTGTGACTGTTGTAAAATGGTTCAGTCATATAACTGAGCCAGTTTTATGATATTTTTGGCATGGTTGTTAAGCAAACAACCTGGTTGTTAAATGAACGCTGCCTCATTAAGTGAACACTGCCTCATTAAGTTCACTTTGGTGCACATTTGCCGAGAACTGGAAGTAACTTCTAGTTTTTGGCAAAACTGTTGAAAATGGAATCATATGGTCATGGAATGCTGCAAGGCCATAAATGCATCTGTGTTATTGAGCACTGAAAGTACTTCAGACCCAGGTTTCACATAGTTATAACAGGGTGAGAAAAAGCATGTTAAATCAATTCTTGTTCATCCAATGATGAGTAGGAAGACAGCTGTAGTGATAGGATGGTCACATCATCTTCCAGATAGGGTTTGGATTTCAGATCTGACACTAAGTATATTGAATTAGGTGGATTTTAAATGCTTGACTGGATTGCCTTCTGATTCCCACTGCGGCACTAAAGTGAAAGTGCTTCTGTAGCCCTTAGCTGAAACCTCTTTCAGAGATTTGAGAAATGAGGTGGAACTTATTGGCCGCTCTTTGCCATCACCCTGGAAATACAGCCTTTTCTTTTTTCTTTTAAAAAAATCAAGCTAGTATGCTTTGAGAGCCAATATTTTAGAGATAGTTAATTCAATACAAATATTCCATGCACAGTTGAGTAAGTGAAAGACAGTGCTAAATAACGCTCTGATACATATTTCATCCATGCATTACGTAGACCTGCCCTTAGGCTTATTTAAAAAAAGCACCAGATGTTTCTTTGAGAAATGTATATGTCTTTGTGTGATGACAGATGCTTTTTGAAATCACAGCGTCTGTAATAGCAAAGTTTGTCATTTGCACTCAGGAAATTCAAATTGTTTCCTCAAAGGCACAACTGAAGGGCAAAATATCTTTGTATTTTTAAATTATATAAATGAATTCTTGTAAATGTTAAGGACAAGTTTTGCCCTAATGAAGTTAATTTATGTCCATGGTTTCAAAAACAAATGAGAACACCAATTTCTGAGATATTGCTGGTATGAAACATTCACTGTATCTGAACATTATTTAAAAAGCAAGGAACATTCACTTTACTTCAGCTGACTTTTATTGATCACTATTATATAAAATGTCAGAGTGTTGCATTAATTTTGAAATAAATAATTAAGTGTGGTTTGAACCGATTAAAATCTGAAAACAACCCGAACCTGTTGTGTGTAGCACCAAACACTTTTCCTTCCTTCCTTCCTTATTTGTTTGTTTGTTTGTTTGTTTATCCACCTATCTCCCCCACAGAAGACCAAAAAACTGGGGGCTTTTTCATATCTGAGGGCAAAAAAAGGTCCTCTTCCTTGGCCCCACTAATTAGAATTTTCTGACTGATGGAGTCTGTAGCATGGCCATAACTACATTTCTATATTCTATGCCATTTTGGATATATGCTGTTAGCCCCAAAGTGACCTTCCTAACACTTTACAATTGCCCTGGGTATTGCCAGAAGAAAGAATGCCCTAAAATATCTAGAATGCACAATATTAAAGAAAGCTGCCACTGTGTGTCTGACTGTATTTAAAACTGAATAGCTATGAATATGTATGCAATAGAAATCTTCTAACCTAAGGTCCACGCACCACCACCTCCAGTCTTACCACGTAATATATAACCAGTAATCACCCATTTCTCAATTAATGTGTCCTTCAGGAATAAAAATAAAATAAACAAAGGATAACATTTTAGTGCAGTTTTGAAGCCTACTTATCTATCTAGCCAGCATCCAAAAATGAGATTAATTCTCCATTCTCTACCTCCTATCTACTTCAATGTATAGTGAAAGAAAAAGGAAAAATAAATCTAAGAGCTCAATTAGCAAACACTTTATAAAAATCAGTCAGAATAAGTGAGATTTCAGATTCATTGAACAGTGGAGATATGATGTGCTTTCTTAGAGAAAAGAAAGTCTTCTGGGAACTGTTAATACCTACTGTATGTATAGATTGCTGTGCTATATTTAGAAAATGCAAAAAAATCAAAATTCCTTCTGATTCAATATGGCCTTCATTAGATGTGTAGTATACCTGATATTTTCCAGATGATTTGGTATTTTAAAAAATCCAGAATATCTAGTTAATATGTTATGAAATGTGTGGTTTCAACTTGTTATGCAACTTTGTCTTAATGAGTGGCAGATTTCCCTTTTTGTGATGTCATACTTCTAAGATGCCAGCTATTATAAACCATTTCTTGAAAAAGAGATGCCATGAATTGGAAGAACAGAAGAACAAGAAACAAGAAAGAGTAACTTTCTTCCTCTTGAATCTAGACTTAGAAGGGGAGGTGGAGCCAGCTGTCAAACGGAATGGCTGTGTTGAGATGCCGCTCTGAATGAGCGTGCCGATCTCACAGCCTTTTCTCTGTTCCTGGTGGGTTTTTTAAAAGCCCCAGATCTCTCAGAGGGAGATTAGAAGCAGAGGTGCCCAGCTGAGCAGCTCAGGATGGCGGTTCAAGCTGCAGAAAGCAGGAAAGCCTAGGAGAGAGCCGGGTGAAGAAGACGGCCCATTATGGTGGCCGTGAAGAAATGACAGCTGTCAAAAATAGCAGTGAGCCAGTGGGACAGCGATTCAACCAACCTGGCAGAGGATACACTCAGCGAAATCTTGTAAGTGTTCCGGATGGTGAAATCTTTCCAGAGAATTTCACAGAAGAGAAGATAAGAGGAGAGGCCCCAGAGCAAAAGGGTAATTCATCTCCCCTGTCAAATAACGGGCGAGAAGGAGATGGGGGAAAAAGAGATCTGACCTTAAAGCAACAGGCTCACAGGCTGTAAGGACTGGAAATCAAGGGTGGTTTCTCTTTCTGGCTCTTGCAGTAAAGCCAAGAAGGAGTTTAACAAAAAACAAAATAAACTTGAAGAGTGACAGTGTGGACTGAGCTGAGAGAGCGGACATCTTGAAGAAAAACTAACGACCAATTAGCATCAAAGGAGTGATACTCATAACTTAAGAAGTGAACTATTTGTTTCAAAAAGTTTCTAAAACAAAAGGGATAAATGGTAATTGTTTTGAGAATTTAGACCAATAAGAATTAACTGAATATAACCTATGGTATGATTGATTTGGAGAAGACTAATTAGGAACAAATAGTTGAATGTTTAAGGAGGGAGAGAATATCTATTTCTCCCCTTGTTGTATATAATAATATTCATAACTGAACTGACTGTGAAATCTGGTTTTTATTGTTAAAGAATTGAATAATATTGGTTATATTATTGTTACATGTTTCTATATAGAAAAGATAGGACTGTTTGGAATATAGATATTTGAAATTGATTAATAATGATTATTATGTTTTAGTGTAATAGGTGTAATAGGTTGGATATTGTCTTAGCAACAAAATCTAGCATTGTTAAGATATAAGGCACTAGTGATTATAACCTTGGAAGAACGATAAATTCCCCAGGTGTGGTGGAGGGAAAAACAAAAATTGTGTATAAGTGGGAGGGTTGGCTGACGTCATTTAGAAAGATGACAAGCATCCCAAATCTCACGAGAGTTGGGACTGGAAGAAGGCAGACGACCCAAGCCTCATCAGCAGATTTAAGCCCAGCAGGGCAAAGATCTATAGAGGAGATGATGCCGCAGGAGAGAGCAAGCTCACTTAAAGACATACTGTCAGAATCCATTTATATCACATTCATAAATGTATGTTTAAAACATTATTCTCCCCCCCATGGATTCTGCCATCTCCCGAGGAAGGAGGAGTACATGTGGATTCAGCCTGCCTTAGGTTATTTCAAAGACCAAGGGAAACCTTTTGAACTGGGGGAACAAAGGGGAGGGTTAGGGAAGAAGGCATCTGGCATGTGTCTCCATTTGAATCTGTAAAGGAAGAAGGCAATAACCATAAAGATTTGAAGTTCCCTTTTTCCCACGAAAGGGATGACACGAAGTAAAATGATGGGGGGGGGGCTGACCAAATGGGGTTGAGGGAAGGGGGGTTGAACCGGGAACTCTTTATAAAGTTTCACTCTGTAAAACAATACCAAGTCCTGTCTTGTATTTCCACAACCAAGCATGTCCTAGTAAAAATTCCTTTTGGACTAGAACTGACTCCAAGAGTTTTTGTTTTCCTAAGATGTGGATTGGGGTGGGTCCTGACACATACAAGCAATATTACAATCCATGCAAGAGGTTATGTTGAGAAATCATGAGGATTTAAAAAGAGAAATAGGTGAAATAAGGAATGATACTGGAGAACTTAAAGAGAGGATGGGAGCAATGGATGGAAAATTTGAATGTTTTCAACAGCAAATATTGAAAAATGAACAGAAATTATTAGAAATGGAGGATGGAATGAATAAGGAGGAAAGAAGAGTAGATGAAATGAATGAAAAACTTTTGCAAGCAAATAAAGAGTTAGAAAAAACCATTATACTGCTTGAAATGGAGAAAGCAGACCACTATTTACGTTTCCAAAATGTGAAGGAAGAGAAGGGGGAGGACCTCCCAGAAATGATGACGGACTTGCTAGCAAGGGCCCTAGGGAGATGGAAAGATGAGATGGCAAATGAAATTGATGAGATATATAGAATTCACACAAATTACACGAGAAGAAATAACTTACCCAAGGAGGTACATATCAAATTTGTGAAGAAGTCAATTAGGGATGAGATTTTGCACAGAACAAGGGATGACCCAATAGAATATAGAGGTAAACAACTAATTGTCCTCAAACTAGTCCCTAGGAGGGTAAGAGATCTGAGAAGGCCCTACCAACATATTACATCAAAATTAATAAGACAAAACATTAATTTTAGGTGGCTGATGCCGGAAGGGATTGTGGTGACCTGTCAAGAAAAAAGATATAGGTTAGATTTGACTGATAAAGCAGAAGAGTTTTTCCAGCAGCATCTAGGCAATGAACATGAACTGGAAGAAAGAGAGTTAAGAGAAGGGAACAATACAGAGAGATATAATAGAAAGACACGGGAGTCACAAGACAAAGAACAAGAAACAGAGAGAAGAGAAAAAATGAGAATGCACCATGACAACAATGATGAGAGTAGACACAAAGAAGTTAAGGAAGGTAGACCAACAAGGGCAACAAGATCAAAACAGAGGCAGTAATATAGAAATATTAACAGTATTATCATTAAATGTGAATGGACTAAACTCCCCAGCTAAGAGAAATATAATTTTGAATAAGCTCAGTAAGAAAAATTTAGATATAACAATTCTACAAGAAACACATATAAAGACTCAAGATCAGGATCTATTAAACTACCCTAAGTTAGGAAATAAATTTGTATCGCTTTCACAGCAGAAGAAAGGAGGAATTGTGATATACATTAAAGAAAGAATCCCAGCAAGACAAATTTATCGAGATGAGGAAGGAAGAATATTGATTATTGAAATTTCCTTGAATAAAAAAAAGGTCTCCCTGGTAGGAATTTATGCCCCCAATGAAAAACAAAGACAATTTTATAAGAAATTGCATAAGGTTATTGCTGATATGGAATATGAGAACATTTGTATAATTGATGAGTTTAATGCAATTATAGACAGAGAATTAGATTATAAGAGTGAGGAAGTTAGGAAACGAACCAGGAGAATATTACCCGGTACTTTTTTTTAAATGGTGGAGGAGTTGAATATTCAAGATAGTTGGAGGGAGAGAAATTTGAATGAAAAGCAATTTACATACTATTCAGGGCGGCATCAATCATGGTCTAGAATTGATATGGTCTGGACAACGAAAGAACTAAATTCAGATATTGATGATATAAAAATAGATATTAATACTTGGGCAGATCATAATCCCATTGTAATTAAATGGAAAGAACAGAAGACAACAACAAGGAGGTGGACTCTTAAAAAGGCAATCCTAAACAAAACAGAATTTAAACATAAGATGGAGGAACAAATGTGGACATTCTTCCAGATAAATAAGAAAGAGGAGACTAGCACTCAAAATTTATGGGATACAGCCAAAGCAGTTATGAGAGGAACTGCAATTGTGTATATGGACAATGAATATAAAAAGAAAAGGCAATATCAAAAAAGTTTAGAGGATGAACATAAAAAATTAGAATTAGAACTACAAAAAAACCCACAATGTAGAGATTTAAAACAACAGTTGGATTTAAATAAACATAAATTAAATATTATAGAAAAGGGAGAAATGGCACAAAAAATAAAAAGCATTAGACAAATTTTTTTTGAGCAGGAAAATAAATCTGGGAGATGGTTGGCCTATAGATTGAAAAAGCAAAAAGATAATAGATGGATTAGTAAATTACGTAATCAAGCAGGAGAGATAGTACATCAAAATGATGGTAAAAATGGGTGACGTATTTTATGGGAAGAATAGCGACAATCAAGATGAATATACTGCCCAAATTACTCTTTTTATTCCAATGTGTACCAATTAAATTAGGTAAGGATTTTTTTGAAAATTTAAATAGAGTTACATCTAAATTTATCTGGCAAGGTAAAAAACTGAGAATCAAGTTAAAATTATTACAGGATGCAAAGGAAAGAGGAGGGCTCGGCCTCCCAGATCGGGAAAAATATTATCAAGCAGCAATAGAGGTATGGATAAAGGATTGGATACATTTAAGGAATAGAAGACTACTAGCCTTAAAAGGTCATGACATGCAAATTGGGTGGCATGCTATAATGTGGGATAAAAATAAAAAAAAATAACTATATAGAAATTCCCAATTGGCTATCTATATTAGAGATTTTTATGCAGCCCAAATTTATAAATCTAGGAAGTGTAATTACATATAAAGATCTCTTAGACGAAAATGGAGACCTAAAAACAAGAAAAAGATTATCAGAAGATGGTGTAGAGTTGGAATGGTGGGCATACTATATACACAATTAGATAAAATTCTTCTAGGAACAGAAGATCGATTGATAAAAAGATATATCAATATTTATTAGAACAGGATTTATTAGAAGAACAGGTAAAAGAAACAATGTTAACCTGGAGTAAAAATTTTGGTTATAATATTGACTTACATAATTGGCAATTACTATGGGATAGAAATAGGAGGTTAACGCTAGCCACCTCCTATAAAGAGAATTTGTACAAGATGTTTTATAGATGGCATCTTCCCCCTACAAGGTTAGCAAAAATAGATAAAAAAATCTCACCAATGTGCTGGAAATGCAGAAGGCTTCCAGGGACTTATTATCATATGTGGTGGGAATGTTCAGAAGTAAAAGGTTTTTGGCAGCGGATAAAAAATTGTTTGGAAGAAATATTATGACAAAAATTGATTTAAAACCAGAAATCTTTTTATTAGGGATTATTAACAATAATCTCAGTAAAGCATCTCTCTACTTATTAGTACATATCTTAACCGCAGCAAGACTGGCATATGCCCAAAAATAGAAAAGAAAGGAAAGAAGAAGAAATAATAGATCAAATTTTATCCTGCGCTGAAATGGACAGGTTAACCCTAGAGATCAAAAATAAGAACAAAACGGAGTATTATGAAATTTGGCAAAATTTGTACAATTGGTTAGAGTTAAGGAGGATTGCTGAGATGAACATTGTTTGCTTGGTTGATAATGTAAGGATTTCTTATTAGCATCTATATAATGGACATAACTGAAAGATATGTAAATATAACGCTGAGGACTGTATGACAGTTTACTAAAAAACTGACAGATGTTATATGTACAGTTTGTTATACTCTGTCCTGTTATAGACTGTATTTTAGGTTTTTGTTATTTCTTTCTGTAACATAAGATAATACTAATAGTAGTGTTGTAGCTAGGGAAGTTGAATCATGTCCACTTTTGTTTTTAAATGTATATTTAATAAAATTTTCTAAAAAAAAAGAATCTGGACTTAGAAGGGAAGTTTTCTACCTTGTTTTGGGCAATTTTTTGAGTTGCTTCTTTTCATCTATACTGACAGTTTTTGTCTCTGATGTTGCGCTTGTTGTTCTTTTCATGCATTATATTGTGGTGAGAACATTCCACTGATCCATAGTGGGGATAGAGATGTGTACCAGAATTAAACAGATATTCACGACCGTGTACCCAGATGTCCTGGGTGCATGGATTGCTTTTGTTTTCTTTTTTTCAAAAGAGATGAAAACCATGTATAGTATGGTTTTTCAGTCCAATTGCTTTAATTACTTTTTAAAACAAACTTCAAATGCTGAGTGAATGGTTTCAGTGAAGAGTGGAACTACATTCAATACCAGATACGCAACTGAGAAATTCAGACCACTGTGTGTGGTCTGAAGTAATGGTATTTTGTTCTGCTGCATTTTCTGAAAAAGGAAACAGACCTTTGTTAACACCAAGGTACTTCGACTCCAATGTATTACCCAGTTAATTTCAATGCAAAATGGAGAACAGTGGGAAACAAAAAAAATCTATTTTAACCAGTTTGCACAAAATACCAGTAAGTACTGATGAGTAGATTCTTGAATTCACAATATGGGCATTGTAGAAAGTGCTGAGTTTTGAATAAGTTCAATGTCAACATTATAATATAATAATAGGAAACATTTTTTTATAAATCTAAGTGTACTATTGAGGAAGATAACAACTAGAATCAAACTTGAAAGCTGAAGCAACAATTTGCGACACACAGATTGAAACTGATCTGAAAGTAAAGAAGACAAAAGAACTTGTTAAAAAGCAAATAAAAAGATAAAAATACTAATATTAAAAACAAAACAAAAATGTCAGTCAATATACTTAATAAATTTATTGTTGGCAATGAAAAAGATAGGTTTAAGAACAAATCAAGAGAGAGTATTGGAAAAGCAATATTTTAGTGACAACAAAATAAAAGTTAAAATAACAGTATTTCATTGATAATTGGAATACTATGTGAAATCTAGATAGGTAAAGGTAAAGGTAAAGGTTCCCCCGCACATGCATGCTAGTTGTTTCCGACTCTAGGGGCCGGTGCTCATCTCCATTTCAAAGCCAAAGAGCCAGCGCTTGTCCGAGGACGTCTCCGTTGTCATGTGGCCGGCATGACTAGACGCCAAAGGCGCACAGAACGCTGTTACCTTCCCACCGTAGTGGTCCCTATTTTTCTACTTGCATTTTTACGTGCTTTCGAACTGCTAGGTTGGCAGAAGCTGGGACAAGTAACAGGTGCTAACTTTGTTACCCGGCACTCAGGATTCAACCCGCCAAACTGCGGACCTTCTGATCGACAAGCTCAGCGTCCTAACCTACTGAGCCACCACATCCCATGAAATCTAGATACAAAGATACAAAGGCAGAAAAAGCTAATTCTGGATTAAAATATTGTCTAATTGCTTCCTTAAAGAGATGAGCAGCAAGTAGAAATTCTTCAGGCATATTACTTGAGTGGATGATGGAAGAAAATATAGTATATTTGACAATGTTGAAAAAAAAAGAATAAGGAGAAAACAGCACATAAAGTGAAGAGCTTGAATTAAAGAAATTACTGGAAAATCTGGCAGTTTAATAAATTTGGGACTCAGTGCAATACCAGCTTTAGATTAACAATGCAGATAGATTCTTACTAAGTGGGATGTTAATACTATACATTCAACATGGAATATTCAAAGAATCTGAACTAAAATTAAATATCTAACTCAAAGAAAATATATTGTTACAAAAGTTAACAGGTATTATAATTCCCACAAATTGGCCACAAAGGGGACTGACTCATTACAAAGAAAAGTAGACATGATTAGATTTGTCCATATAGTCACCAGTAATTGAACCAGATTCAAGGCTTCTAAACTTAGACCATATTAACCAAACTACCGTGATGTGTTTGGGAAACTTCTCATAGAACCATACACCAAAAGACTGGATTCAAATAAAAATAGTTAGGATTGGGTGATTAAATAGATTTCCCCAAGCTTGTTATAGAATAATAAAAGTGGAAAAGGTCTTTGGCCTACTAAATCCAATCTGCTGCTCAGCACAGTATAACAATTCTTTTTCTTCCACTAAAGTGATATGCAAAAATTTGAAATTGTATTAAACATATTAAGCCTTGAGAAAAGTTGATTTCTGACATCAGAAAGACATATAGACAGCCTTGCCCAGCCAGGGGACTCTGTGATTCAGCAGGAGCCTCTATGTAGAATTGACAAGTCTGGGTTATGAAGATATTTGATGCTTGGTAAGAAGACAGAGGCAATTTGTTTTAAAACCCAACTCACTGGCAACTGAATCTTATTTTTAGATAACAGTGGGTGTACTCCATCACAACCAAGGAAGACAATTTGATCAGAAGGCAGAAGAAAGGCTGCTTGGCCCAATGAGTCTCTTTCTCAGCAGAAGGGAATGTCTGGGGAGTTCAGGATGAAGGGCCTGGAAGCTTAATTGCCAAAAGCACTTGCTTCATTCTGCTTATCAGTAGTGTCAGCTTTGTTCAACAACTGGGGAAGTTTCTGTGGGGAAGTAATATACTGTTTATATGTTTTATATCTGAAAGACAGCATATAAACACTCTGAAGTTTTTGTTTCTTGAAGACTTCTTCACTTCTGTACAGAAGATTTTAGTGCTAATTATTTCTAGCTGTATAATGCTATTACAGCAGAAATTAATTTTGGGCTTTAGAATGACTATCCAATCTTTTGAAATGTGTTTCTACATCATTTTTACCAACTTGCTATTATTTCACTACTTTCACTAGCACGTGAGATGGCAGAAGATTCCTTGCTCTTCTGGAGACCTTTAATAATCGTATCTTCAGCCAGTGTTTATTATCGCCACTCTCTTACATTCATGTTGCCCATGACCAGCTAAACTTCTTTTCTTACTGCTTTCTAGCAAAGTACTCAAATGTCCAAACTTACTTTGTGATTTGTGATTCTGAAGCTATATTGGATTTGGTGGCAAGTCTTTTTCATGGGAACTTCATCTCCCTTGCCTAAACTCAAAGCTTTTTATAAGATTTTCATAGTCACTGTCAGAATCCATTTATATCACATTTCATAATTGTATAGGTAGAACAACGTGCTATTTCTGGGGATTCTGCCATCTCTCTGAGGGGGGGGGGAGAGGATGGTTACTAAAGCGATTTTCAAACAACAGGGGATGTTTTACTGGGGAAGGGAGGGGGGACAGACAGGTCTGGATTGTATCTTCATTTACAACTGAAAAGGAAAGCAATAACCATAAAACCAAGGAGAGTTCCCTTTCCCAGGGAAGGACCTGACACCTAGCAACTGACGACAGCCTGACCAAATGGATGAGGGGAGGGGCTGGAATGGGAATGGTTTATATAGGATTGAAATGTAACTTTTCTCAGATTCCGTCTTGTATTCCCACAATCGATTCCATCCTAGTAAACATTTTCCTTTTGGACTAAACTTGCATCCAAGAGTTCTTATTTCCTAAGATGTGGATTGAGGTGGGTCCTGACAGTAGACGGAATCTGCTTTAAGAGTCAACCTGGAAGGGAAAACCTTACCGGGGGACTTTGCAACAAATAAAATGTCTGGCGACGAAGCAAGAGAGGAGGGAAGCCCCATGGAGGGGGAGTCTTCCCCCCAAATGGAATCCCAGAGACAATGGGAAGCTGAAGCAGCATATTCCCCCGGGGAAGAAGCGGTGGAGCAGTACGACCAAAAACCCCGGTGGTCGATGGGCGTTGGAAGGAAAAGTGAGTGGGAAAAGGCTTCGGGAGAAACGACCCTGAGGCGTAGTAACCACCAACCGGAATGGAGGCAAGAGATGGAGAGTTCCCCGCACGCCAGCGAGGAGGAGCGGATCCTGGAAAAGGCCATTGATCTGATGAAAGCAACCCTGAGTTCACTGAGGGAGGAGAGAGCTGAAAATCGCAACCGAGGCAGCACCTGGGGACGCAACTGGAAAGGTAACGGAGGGGATCCAACACCTGAAACCCCGGGGCCATCCAATGGAACAGGAATTGCTGCCTCAGCAGTACCCACCCCCCCCCAGAACCACAGATGGGGACCAGGATGAGGAGCGATACCGGCCACGGCGCAGACAACGCTCCAGCCAAAGACTCCCGCCCCTGGAAGTCAAATTCAAGGGGGAGCCATCACGACTGGGATTTTTCCTAACCCAAGTCCTCAGCTACATGGAAGAGTACGGACGGGACATCCCCAGTGACAAAACACGCATCCGAATTGTGCAATCTGCCCTGGACGGGACGGCTGCAAACTGGGTGGTGAACTTGCATGACTCCAACGCCCCAGAACTCAACGACTTCAACCGATTCATGTCATCTTTGAGGCGATGGTTCGAGGATCCTTTGGCTGACCGTAAGGCCCGGGAGAGAATCAAAACGGTGAGGCAGGGCAGGCGAGCAGTGGCTGATTATACCCAAGAATTCCGAGCCATTGCCAGCAAGCTGAACTGGCCAGAAGACATCCTCCTTAGCCACTTCAAAGACGGTCTGAACTACGACCTGTATGATGCTTGCCTGCCTCGAGGAGACCCACCCCACCTCGACGACTGGTACATCCTGGCGGAGGAAGTGGAAATAGACCTACTGAAGAGACACCGCAGAGGAAAACCATGGGGCCGCCTGCCACCCGAGCAAACACGCGAGGGGGAAAAACCACCAGCCACAGCCAAAAAATCAACAAGTTGCTTCAACTGCGGGAGAGAGGGCCACCGTGCTGCAGAATGTTGTTCAAAAGCTCCCCCACGAAAACCAGAGGCATCATCCTCCAAGAAGCCGGGGAAGCCCCAAGGCAACACAAAAGAATCTTCCATGAAGGGGACAGAGGCTGTAGAGTCCACAATTCCTGCCAGGAACTGGGACTGGACTCCGGCCTGCACCGCAGGGACGGTGGACAACTCGGAAGACAGCTCAGAGGGAGAACCATTGGTAAGTGGACCCCTTCCACCCATACTTAAGACAGTGACTATATTAGCTTCCCCTATGCCTGAAGCAGCCAAAATAAAAGCTCTGATAGACTCTGGGTGCATCCGCTGCCTTATCAGCCCAACGCTGGTGGAGAGATTGAGCATCCCAGTGAGGAGGCTAAAACAACCAATCTCTTTTAGTCAATTAGATGGGACAATAGCAGGGGGAGGACCAGCCACCCTAGCCACTTTACCAATCCACCTATCACTGGGGCCCCATGAGGAGGACATAACGTTTATAGTGGCCCCAGGCATGGAATGCCCAATGATCCTAGGACTGGAATGGCTGAAGAAATGGAACCGCGGGATAAACTGGAGGACAGCAGAACTCAATTTCCCAAAGGGGGGGCAGAAGAACTTAGACTCTAAAAGCACCCCCCCAACCCAGAGGGAGGAGACAGCAGCAGTGGGGAAAGAGAAGGGATTACCAGAGATACCGGAGGAATACAGGGACCTGACTGAGGTTTTAAGTGAGGAAAGAGCAGATGAGCTTCCCCCCCACCGCCCCACAGACTGCACCATAGAATTCAAACCTGGGGCAAAACTCCCAAAACCCAGGATGTATGCCATGAGCCCAAGGGAAATGGCAGAAATGGAGAGATTCATAAAGAAAAACTTAGAAAGAGGATTTATTGAGCCTGCCAAACCCAAAGTGGCCGCCCCGGTTCTGTTCAGGGAGAAGAAGGATGGGTCCTTTCGTTTGGTTGTGGACTATAGAAATTTGAACACAATTAGTGAATGTAATCTGTACCCCATTCCCCTAATGAAGGATATGTTATCCCACCTATCGAAAGGAAAGATTTTTACCAAACTAGACCTGAGGGAAGCATACTACCGTATTAGGATTAAGGAAGGAGACGAATGGAAGACTGCATTCAACTGCCCAATGGGGTGCTATCAATTCAAAGTATTGCCATTCGGACTGCAAGGGGCCCCCACAGTCTTTATGCAATTAATTAATGACGTGCTGAGAGAGCACCTATATAAGGGGGTCCTGGTTTACCTCGATGACATCCTTATCTTCACAGAAACCAAAGAGGAACATATCAAACTAGATAGAGCAGTCCTGAAGAAGTTGCGAGCTGCCCACTTATATGCTAAATTATCGAAGTGTGAATTCCATCAGGAAAAAATCGACTACCTGGGATATCGCATATCTCCAGAGGGCATCGAAATGGACCCTGAGAAGGTCAGGGCAGTACTAGAGTGGGCACCCCCCCACACACGGAAGCAATTGCAAAGTTTCCTGGGGTTTGCAAACTTCTACCGCCAATTCATCCCCGCATTTGGCCAAATAGCCATGCCCCTCACAAATTTGTTGAAAACGAAGGGGGGGTCACCCGTGAAACCCAGCCAGCCTCTGAAATGGTCAATGGAATGTCAAGCAGCATTTGAGAGGCTAAAGAGACTTTTTTCTGCTGAACCTGTCCTAAAACACCCAGATCCCGACAAACCTTTTGTAATACAGGCAGATGCGAGTGATGTAGCGGTAGGAGCCGTACTATTACAAGAAAATGATGGGGGGACATTGCAACCATGCGCATACACATCCAGAAAACTCACAGAAACAGAACAACGCTGGCCAATATGGGAAAAAGAGGCATTCTCGTTGAGGTGGGCATTACTAACATGGTGCCAATTTTTAGAAGGAAATAAAATACCTTTCCAGGTCTGGACAGACCACAAAAATTTGGAAGCACTAAAAACGCCCAGGAAGCTCACTCCTAAGCAAGCCCGCTGGTCCCAACATTTTCACCGATTCAATTTCACTCTCAAACACTTACCGGGGGGAAAGAACTTCCTGGCAGATGCATTATCCCGCATGCCCCAATATAACAGCACAAGAGTTACTGACTTTAAACCACTTGTACCGGAACAACAACTGGCAGCACCAGTCACCACCAGGGCACAAGAAAAAATGAAGCCGAAGGTAGATAGCCAAACTGGAATAGAATTCAGGAAATCTTTGGAAAGTGATGAATGGTTCCAGAAAAATAAACATGTGTGCACAATTAAAGATGGACTGCCGTGGGTGGGGGAGAAGCTATATATACCTGCCACACAGAGAATCAATTTCATGCAACTGTGCCATGATACAAAATCAGCAGGACACTTTGGCTTTGTAAAAACCTTACACTTAACTAAAAGGCAATTTTGGTGGCCATCTATGAAAAAGGACATAGAAAGCTATGTGGGTAGCTGTCAAATTTGCACGATGGCCAAAAGACTGCAAGGGAAACCGCCAGGTCTGTTACAACCGGTGGCAAACCCCTCAGCCCCATGGAAAGAAATAGCCATGGATTTTATCGTAGAACTGCCAGAAAGTAATGGAAACACCGTAGTCTGGACTGTCACAGATCTGTTCTCTAAGCAAGTACATTTCATACCTTGCCAAAAAATCCCGACTGCAAAAGCATTAGCAAAAGATTGCACGGGGTACCACAACGCATCATATCTGACAGAGGGGTGCAATTTACGTCGGCATTTTGGAAAGAATTTTTATCCCTCTTAGGAACCACCCAAGGACTGTCATCTAGTCACCATCCTCAGACAGACGGAGCTTCTGAAAGACTTAATAATATATTTGAACAATATCTGAGATGCTATATTAATTTTCAGCAGTCCGACTGGACGGACCTACTGCCTTTTGCAGAAGTAGCATATAATAATGCAGTCCACTCAAGCACAGGTTACACTCCTTTTCAAGTAGCTACAGGCCAGAGTTTCAACCCAATACCAGAACTAACCCCAAAAGAACCGGTTATCCCTGATCTGAAGGAATGGATTGCTCAATTACAAAATACATGGCCAATCGTTAGGAAAGCGTTGGAAGATGCCAGAAAAGCATACAAGACACAGGCAGACAAAAAAAGAACCGATCCCACACCATTTAGGGTAGGAGAGATGGTATATTTATCCACAAAATACCTGAAATCACTCCAACCCTGTAAAAAACTAGGACCAAAATATATTGGACCTTTTCCAATTAAAAGAATCATAAACCCAGTAACAGTTGAATTAGAACTACCCAAAAATCTTAGACGAATACACCCAACCTTCCACTGCAGTCTATTAAAGAGAGAACAACAATCACCAGTACGAGAAAAAATCCCACCCACCCCCCATCATGGTGGAAGGAGAACAACATTTTGAAGTGAAAGAAATCTTAGATTCCAGAAAACACCATGGAACGATACAATATTTAGTGGCATGGAAACACCTCCCCTCCTCAGAAAATGAGTGGGTTAACAAACTCCATGTTAAAGCACCTAAGTTGCTTAAGAGGTTTCATACAGAATATCCAAACAAACCAGGCTAACATTTATATGTTGTCTTTCCCCACAGATGGACTCATCTTTTTTCTGAAAGGAGAGCCGAATGTCAGAATACATTTATATCACATTTCATAATTGTACAGGTAGAACAACGTGCTATTTCTGGGGATTCTGCCATCTCTCTGAGGGGGGGGGAGAGGATGGTTACTAAAGCGATTTTCAAACAACAGGGGATGTTTTACTGGGGAAGGGAGGGGGGACAGACAGGTCTGGATTGTATCTTCATTTACAACTGAAAAGGAAAGCAATAACCATAAAACCAAGGAGAGTTCCCTTTCCCAGGGAAGGACCTGACACCTAGCAACTGACGACAGCCTGACCAAATGGATGAGGGGAGGGGCTGGAATGGGAATGGTTTATATAGGATTGAAATGTAACTTTTCTCAGATTCCGTCTTGTATTCCCACAATCGATTCCATCCTAGTAAACATTTTCCTTTTGGACTAAACTTGCATCCAAGAGTTCTTATTTCCTAAGATGTGGATTGAGGTGGGTCCTGACAGTCACCCTTGTCAGTAAATCTAATGTTAACCCTTTCATCACTTTTACAAACCATATAAGAAACTATCAAACTTTAATTCCCCTGTTTATATAAGCAGCATGTTGTAAACCTTTGCCTTATTCCAGCTTCCAAGCTCTATTATTCTATTCTATTATTCTATTCTATTATTCACCTATAATTCTATTATTCACCTACATACATAGAAACCCTGCACTACACCTTATAACTTGCAACTTGCCTGATACAGCTTCTGGGGGAAAAAGAGTGCCTGGATGAAAAATGTCATGCCATTATAGCTTTCCAAGGGAATTTACAGGATATGTAGAAATAACACATTCTTGGTGGTTGGCCAAACTGCTTTGTGGATGGAACTCAAAGTTTATGGGAAACAGTGAAACAACTGCACATAACCTGTACTGAAAGCAGAGGGGAAGGGGGTTTACCAATAATCCATTTCCCCTTTTCGGTATGTATTGGATGCAGGTAGGCAGGTTAAACTGATGTAGTTTACATGTTGGAGCACCATCAAAATACTTACATTGTCCAAAAGCACGCAAGTGCAAGTAGATAAGTAGTTAACAGCATTCCATGTATAATCATGCTTAGCTGAACATGGACAATTGTCTTTGGACAATGCTGGCTTCGTCAGCTGAGAAACTGGAGATGAGGTCTAGGCAGGGGAAAGCTTTACCTTCATGTAGTCTGGAGGAGGTCTTCATTATGTAATTTTCTAGCTGATCTCAGCATTCTAAGGTGTCAGGAATAAAGATGATTGCATGGCCAAGTTTGAAATAATTTCGTAGGTGCCATGTACACTCCCATTCATTGAAACAACATTGATTTGGAAATAAAAACGTTTTTGATATAAAACAGGTTAATATCTGGACATAGATTTTGTTTTTAAATATAGCACTTAAATTGAGTTTAGAAAGAGATCTGGAACATTTCATTTCTAACTGTTGATGATAGCATGCTAGCAATTGTAGTTCATCATGATCTGGAATTAAAACTTACCCACTATAGCTTCATTTCCTTATACATTTATATAACTTTTACCTGACCCAGTTAATATCTAATAACTAACTACTGTTTGGGCCAGTTCAGTTTGCAGTTTGTTGCGGTAGTCCAGCTGTAAAGTTATCCAAGATAATCATAGACAAGTAGGCATATGATGCTCAGGTATGAGCCTAATGATCATTTTAAAATACCAGCAAAAACAAAATATATATGACATGATTGGGTGATTAATATTATAACAGTACAGCCTTGGGTATTTCATACAAGACTGTGTCTCAAGTTCTCATATGAGATACATAGTCTTGTTAAAATATCTTTTCAACTTTCACATACTTGCCTTTGTTTTATGGCATCAATTCACTCATTTCTAAAGTTCAATTCAGTCTCAGTCTCTTTAGGGGCGTGACCTCTTAGTTCCTTCATGGTACTGTGGTTGTCAGATTGAGAAGCAAATGTTAGGTATTCTTTTTTGGCACTCAGAAGTGGCAAGTTTACTCAGAACAGCACTCCCAATAGCTTTTAGAAGATGCAGATTTTTGTCTTCAGGGGAAACATTAACCACATAACCCCAAGTAGCTTAACTTTGGGAAATGTCTGATCCCAGTCAAAAGGTCATAAGATCTGAAACAGTGATGCAAATATGGAAAATGCTTTTATGTTTTTTGCTCTAAATACTTACTCATTTTTTATGGTTTTTGAGACTTTCATTTGGCATGAGATGACAGGGGTGTCACTCAGGAAGATCAATGGATCTTTTTTTCTTACTCCCCATTTTTAAAAAGTAAATTTTATTCATTCCTAATGTTGTTTGTTTCCCTTTTTAAAGTTCCAGATCATCTTGAAAGCACATTTTTTATGTTCTGAAATTAGTTATTGCTGCACAACTTTGTGTATTTTTCTTGTGGGTTGGATATATATTTTCAGTAATATCTCTTGAAGACTGAATATTTGTCATCTTGCCATAGTGCAGACATCCATGTAGGCCATATTAGACATGAAAGCAAAAGGATGAATTCTGCAGGATTGCCTTGCAGCTATAAATGCCTGAAGTATATCTTGCTGTTTGGAATAGCCAACATAAAGCCTCGATTTTTAACCTTTTTTCTTTCCCATCCTCTAAAATTCATTAGTTTTTACAACAATCACTTCTTCATTCAGTATAGCTTTGAAGCTGTGAAGAAACTCAGCCTTTCAAATGTTAATGCAATTATGTGTTTGCAGACACCATTATGTGTTCCTTTGACTGGAGAGGAAACTTCAGCAAACCTAAAGACTTGATTTTTCAACATAGGTCAGGATAGTCTTTGCTTCCCAAACAGCATTCAGTCATTTGATTGCTTCAGTGGGGTTTACATATTTATGACATTGAGAACCTGTAACTGCCATATTTCCTGCACAACTGTGTGTATTTTTCTTGTGGGTGGATTTTAAGGAAACTGCTTAAATACACAATCCTGTACTTTTAAAGTTCCAAAATAGTTGAAGACGATTTAATGACAAATTTTCTTTATGGTTCTATGGAGTTCCAGATTCACAATCAAGAGTTCTTTGCCTAGCCTAGCTGATATTATTGTTGATATTATTGTTGAGATATAGGTGTACATTATTTATCTATTTATTACATTTTTACTCTGCCTTTATTACTTTATAAAGAATTCAAGTCAACAAGCATACTCCTTGTCCAATATTTTCCCCACAATAACAGCCCTGTGAAGTGACTTGGGCTGCAAGACAGTGACTGGCCCAAAATCATCCTTTGGACGTTCATGCCTTAGATAGGACTAGTACTTCGGATCTCTTGGCTTCTAGGGCAGCACACAATAACCACTATATCAAACTGCCTCTCTGCCATTTGGTAGACCAGGGGTCTCCAACTTTGGCAACTTTACACCTTGTATACTTCAACTCCCAGAATTCCTCAGCCAGCCATGTCTTCAAATTTATAAAAATAATAAATGAATAATTTAAGAAGTTTTACAACATTTGAATGTCCTAAAGCTTTCACGTAAGAACACAGAGATCCTGAGATTTCATGTCTTCAAATATTGTACTCTTTTTAGAATGTGGCTGTTAGGTACCATTTGCCCTAGCAAATATAAGTAGCTAGCTAATCTTTGCTAGCTTTCAAAGAAAGTAAGCTAGCTATATCAGAGATTACCAGTGATTTCATGACAATTTTAAATTGCTGACATTTGTTGTCAAGCAAATGATATTTATTTGGAGTCATGCCTTTACTTTTAGGTGCCATCTAGTGGTGTTTCAAGCAGTGGAAAACTACCCCCAACCCCAACTCATGTCATATCAAATGTTACTGCAGAGTTGTACTGAATGTTTAATTATGGAAATCCTGCTTTGAAAATTACATGATATACCTTTTCCGCAAAATGGACTGCATTAATTAGTCACAGTTGACCCAGGGTTTTCTTTCCTCTGAAAAGAAAACTCCCTGGTTTGTCATTAGGAAACAGCTCATTGTTTCCAATAATTGCTCTTTTTTGGAGGGAAAAAATGTAATTAATCCCTGAGAGATTCAGAGGCCAATAAGTAAAAAGAGATCATAAATCAAAGTTTATTTAAGACTACTGAATTGAATAAATATTTGAATAATATGTATTTTATGCTTAATTATCCACAGAAATATAGGAATAATTCTATCCTTTATTTTTATTTACTGTATAAAAGATGAAATATAAAATCCTTTTAAATTAACAGTGCAATTCTTTGTATATTTATCTGAAAAGAAAGTTCTTGTTTGATCTATAGCTCAGCGCAGAATTGGAAATAAACCAGAGAAACAGTAGAAGTTATTTTTGAAGACTTATATATAAATTGCACTGTCACTGGATAAATGATAAACAATATTGCACTATTCTTTTTAACAGCTGTAAATCTATAGGCCAAGTCATTTGCTAAGTTATGCCATGCCAAGACATCTGACTTTTGAACATTAGGCCAAAATTACTTGTTCTTCTGAACTGAATTAAATTGCTTGTACTGTATTTTTCATTCCAATTTTTTCACTGATTTTGATATGTTACATATTCATGATAATATATCATGAGCATTGTTAATATCACTGGGCAATAATTTTGTTCAAAAGTTTTGCTTTTTGATGATTATTATAGATTGTTTCAAAATGAAGACAAATAATTTTAGAATGACTGTATTGAGAAATAAACTTTTAATGACTATACAGTAATGTATTTAATCA